>NC_087069.1:19902765-20153123 GCF_963678635.1 Symsagittifera roscoffensis
AGCTTGGAAGTACAAGTTATAATGCTTTTTTGTTTAAAAGCTGTCCAAGTTTGTTTTTTGTTCGGGTAGTGGTACGCAGCGAAAGAATATGATTTACATTATTTTTGACACCTAATTGTTCGGACAATTTTTACTTTTTATGAAGTGAAAACTACAAACAGCAATTTGAATTTTTGGATTGATATATCATATTAAAACCCTTTCATTCGTGTTTTCCAAAATTTTCCGCGGTGTAATGAGAAATCGTTTGGAAATTTTAGTCGAGAGAGTAAAAAAAGCGAGTAGGTGCATTAATAGGACAAAAAGATTGTATTTCAGCTGTGAAAAACCCTAGTTTTACACCAAAAAAAAAACTAATTTTCGGAGCTCCATGCAGCGCTTTCTTTGCAATGAAAACCAGGATTAACGTCCATAGAAGAAAAATGCTTATCATACAGTTTCATATATGAAGTCTATGGAAAAAATGCTTATCATAGAAAATTCATACAACATTTAAAAAGTGTTTTAAAAGTTTTTAATGAATATTTTTGGTCTAATTGCCTCTTTTGAAGCTTTCTGGTCATTATGAAACTGATTTAAAATTTTTTATAAAAAATGCTTATCATACAATTTTCATGTATGAAAATTATAAAATAGGCATTTTGTCATAGAAATTTTTTTTTCAAAAATCACGAAAAAGCGTGTCTGGGTAACTTTTTAAATAGATTTACATAAGTATATCTATGATAGGGGGCATATTGACAATCAAAAACACAATTTAAATTTCGGTATTTAAAAAACACAATACAAAATATATGAAAATTGTATGATATGCATTTTTTTCATAAACAAAAATAAAAATTTGAGGTAAAAAAATTTTAATCCCTTTTTTGGCTGCAAATTGGCTTTTGTGCTATAATATAAATTTTACGGAAAAAAAATTTGCTTGCAAAATTTGACATTTTCGTGTTTATAATGTAGTCCAGAATGAGTTTCTCACACAAAAAACCCAAAAATCACATGAAATTGCTTTTTTGTAAACACGATTATTATCTTTTGTTTCATTTGCTAAAATAAAAATAAATTTGTGAAAAAACAGGCCTTTTTTTCTCAACCATCAGAATTTTCAGACTAAAAATTATCTAGCCATATTCAAAAAGTTATTTTTTTGGTATATATTTCTATGTGAAAGTGTTCTATATTTCTATATTTCTTTTATAGCTGAAACCACCAAATGCAGTTTATCTGCGTGGTAACTGCCAGTTACTCTCTGTGTTTTCTCATGACAATAAATCCTTGGTTAGTGTTTCGGTTGAAACACGAAATTTCGAAACAAAAGATTTTTTGAATATTCATTTATGGAAAAAATGCTTGTCATACAATTTCATAGTATGGAAAAAATTCTTATCATACAATTTCATATATGGAAAAAATGCTTATTTTGCTATTTTCATACATAAACTTTTAGTCTATGAAATTGTATGAAAGAGTATAATAATCATTTTTTTCAGATATGAAAAATGTATGATAATCATTTTTGTCAACCCGGGAAGTGTTTAAGTAATTCGAAAAAAAAATTGGCAAATTACGAAAAAAAGTTCAAAGGGTACACTGAATTTGCTTTTACTAATTAGAAACTTAAAGAAGCGAATTAAGTAAAAAATTCGTTTCCATGTACCATGTTGGGGGACGGAATGATTTATTATATATCCTGATTCAGCTTCAAAAATTATCGACCAAGTTCCCCGTATTTATCAAATATTTTTTGTGGTGATATTTTTTTCCTCTGTAAGACTTTCTTTTAACGACCTAATGATAAACGACTTTAAGTAAACATACCCAGTTTTTGTTTGTGTCAACAGGTTGCGATTTCATCTGTAAAAAGATCAGATTAATTAATTCACAAAACCAGCTGAAGATTTTTCTTGAAATTGAATTAAGAAAATTATTCAACTAACTGTTTTTGCCAGAAATTTCTGAAGTCGTAGACTGGTTATCTGAAAAACAGTTCATTTATTATGAAATTTGAAATTGATCACAATTTTTGAGTTGAAATAAAATAAAAGTCCATTTTTCGAAATCAAAAACGGTATCTCCAAATACGCTCCAAAAATATTTCTTCAGATCTTTACCTGATTTTTTTTTACCAGAGCGGAAGTTTCTGTGAAAACAAAGAAATTTCTATATTCATTTTCTATATTTCTATAATCATCAACAGATACTTCTAAACTTTGCTGAAATGCTTGCTATGTTATGACAAAGTTTGGCAAAACGAATAAATTCAATTGTTTGTTTTCCTAAAAAACTGAACTAACAATGTCATCTGATCTGGTCAAAACATTGATAGTGACACACAAGTCTGGAGTCAGCAGGGCTGCTCTGGTTTTCGGGATGGCATTCAACTTCTGATGAAACGCCTTAGCTGCATCCTTCACAACCGCGTCAATTACGTTACTCGCTGAAATATAAAAAAACCATGTTACGAAGCCAAAATTTTGTTTTGTAATCAAACAAAATTGAACAAAATGACGTATTTGATTAACGATTTGTTAAATCAAACTTTGCTCCAAAAGCACCCAATAGTTGTGCCAAATTAGTAAAACAAACATCACCACTACAAAAATAGGCTCTTTAAAATTCGTCGATGGGATTTGTGATTCATAGTTGCTTTCCTTTTTGCTGAAAAGAGTTTGACTAAAACTTCCAATAAGATGGCTCAAAAAAATTCCGGAAACACCAAAGAAATTTCGAATGACATTTTTTGTAGAAACTTGGGGTTTTCATTCATGCATTCAAAGTTAGCATCGGCTGTTAGGACTCATCAAAAAGATTATAGTTGGTATATAATACAGCACCCGTGTATGCTTATTTTGAGATGGAGATGTGGTGCTACATAAAAATGATTTATTACATCATAACCGTCCTAAAGTGTCCAATCAAGGTCGACGAAATTATCGGTGTCAACAATTTTTTTTTCTAGTAAATAAAAACACCTACTAGCAAAAATCCTACATCCTGCGTTGTAATATGGCACTACCTAGGAACATCATTCGGAAGGAGAGATGTTGGCTGAACTCCTCATTCGGCCACTTGAGATCATCGATGAAGTTCTTCAGTGCTCGCACCTTCCAGAACACGTCTTCACTCGAGTGGGTGCTAGACCTATGTGATATTTCTATGCTACGAGTAGGTAAGAGCAAAAGAGAATAATTGAAAACATTTAATTCTGTCTTTTAGATTTGCTTAGTTTTGTTAGAGATCACGTTCATGTGTCTTCTACGATCGCAACCGTCCAAATGACTGTTACGTTTGGCCTGCATGGATGGCCTTGAATAATACTAACAATACATAACAGAATATTAATAACACTTTATCCAAGGTTACTGTGGCAACAGTACTACACGGTACCACATTCCCCTGAGGACCACAAAATTTTATATAAGACCTTATAAAATTTTATAAATAGTATATAAGTCTCAGTTTACTAAATTGTTTTCATTTTAGCTCAGTTTTCCTTGTTTGTTTTCTTCATCACTTCCGCTTTGTTTCTTGCAGCGTTCCACGATCCCGACTCATCCAACGATGTAGCTCCGAATTTCCTTTTGAACAAATGTCTCTCTAGTAAGTCAAACGTGTTGTTCTCCAATGTTGTCTCTTTGTTATTGATGTTTAACTTTGCCAGTCTCATCCTGTAGGCCTCAAGTGCTGCCAGATTTAGCTCTGTTACATCGTCCTCACAACTGATCAACTTTACAGAGTGTGATACGGGGCTGCCGTATCTCTTTGGTCCCTGGTTCTTTGTTTGTCGACTGCTTCGTCTGACTGTCGTTGTATCCTCTTCTTTGTCCGACTCGTCCGCAAATACTGCCGGGCTTTTGTCAACTGGTTCCGCTTGTTGAGTCAGTAGTTTTTCTGCTTCGTTTTGTACCCGTCGGGTCAAAACCTGGTTTGTGATTTCTTCCCATTCTTTTGTTGTCATATTGTTATTCTGGAGTGTGTCCAGAATTTCCTTCTCACTAGTTTGCCGTGTGATCCTTTTACTCACTGGAGCTTCTTTCGGTGCAGACGACTCTATGTAGACGGCTTCATTACTCGTATCCCGCTTCTTAGATTCTTTTGCTGTTTTAACAGTCTTCGTTGTACGTGGCTCTTGCGTCTTGGTTTTTCCAGATCTTGCACTCTGGACTAGTGGTCCTGCCCTATTTGGCTTCACCCTTTTTCCTCCTAGATTTATGCCCCGCTTGTCTTTGTTTCTTTCGACGTAACAACGTTTGGCGAGTTTTGAAACTTATCCATTAGTCGATTGTCTTCTAATTCTTGATCGGTTGGCCCGTGGTCTTTCGCATCATGTTCTTCAGCCGACTCACTGTCTACTTCTTCATGATGTGATACTGTCTTCTGTTGTTTGCTCCTAGGTTCTTCCCCCGTTGGGCTCCTCTTTTTCTCCGAGCTTTGTGCTTTGGGCTGTGTATGCAGTTTTGATCTCGCTATATCGCTCTTTCGATATACTGCACCAGCAGCCGTTTTGATTGTTGACGGTGTCTTTGCCACTGTTTTGCCTTTCAGCGGTATTGTTAGGGCCTTTCCACTCTTTCTTTGCTCATGTTTTCGGAAGAAGCTTCCTGGCCAGCTATCATCCGATGTAGTCTGCTTGTCTTCGATAAATCCTTTTTGCCATGAGTATAGGAATTCCTTTCGCAGTTCGGGGTTTATCGTGCTCGTTTCATCTACAATTCTTCGTAGTTCGCTATCTGAGATATCCCGTCTAGTGACATTCCATCTCGCATTGGCCTCTAGTAGCTGCTTTAGTTCCTTTGCCCTAGCTCTTTCTTTGGCCGCCGCAGTGTTGCGTAGAAATAGTGGGCTGACGTCCCGGCTATTCTGTCCTTTTCGTATAATTTTTACATTGTCCCTGGATTGATCGATGCGTCTCTTCAGCTGCGATGCTGTTAACGCCGATCTCTCCAAATGTTCTTTATCTAAACGATCAGATTCCTTCAGAAATTTATCCCTTACAATTTTAAACTCAGTTTTTGGTAATCGACCGAAGTGCGCTTCAAACGGGGTCAACTTTATTGTTTTCTGTTTATTCCATCTTAGGTCCCTAATTATTGTGCTCAAGCACAAGTTAATAGATTGTACTTTTTCTTCGAGTAGCATTACTCCCAATCTTCG
Source organism: Symsagittifera roscoffensis (assembly GCF_963678635.1). Lineage (NCBI taxonomy): Eukaryota > Metazoa > Xenacoelomorpha > Acoela > Convolutidae > Symsagittifera > Symsagittifera roscoffensis. Next base: position 19,907,920 of record NC_087069.1, read on the forward strand.
TTTAATAGTTTGTATTGTCCGTTCGACTAGTCCACATCCTCGATGATCACCGACTGGACCGAATTTTTGAATAATATTATTTTCAGTGCAAAATTTTTTCATTGTTTTTCCTTTAAACCCGGAAAACTGATCCGTTTTAATCAATTCTGGTATACCATGTGTGTCAATGTAGGTACGTAGAAATTTTATTGTTGATTTTCCCCCTGTAGATTTCGTAACTTTGACTGAAATTTTGAGTATCTATCAATAGCAACTAACAAATATATCTTCTTTCCCTTATGGTCTTCAAGTGGACCCGCATAGTCTAATTGTAATTCTTGACCAGGCTGTGTCAACAGTGGAAGTGGTTTGGCCGAATTTTTTGGGATTATATATTTAGCATTCTTACCATAAAGAGTGCAACTTCTACACTCTTCGGCCATATTGACTATGTATTTGTGCATGTGCGGCCAACATAAGTAATTGGAAACCTCCAACATTGCTTCTTGGCCAGGATGTCCTTGATGAAGTCGTCGGAGCACCGCTTGTCTCAGCTTCTCTGGTACGGCTAACTGATTGTCCACCAGTAGGCAGTCATCTACTACCGACATCTGGTGCCACAGAGTACCCATTAGCTCGAATCCATGTCTATCGTTCCGTTCCACCACTCGCCTGAGCCGATCCATCCAAGTATTTTCTGATACTAGTTCCGCCAGTAGACTTTTGTCGAATAATTTTTCGAGTGACAGTGGCCCATTTGTTTCCTTTAACTGCTCCGACAGTTGGTAATTGCTTTTCCGCGAATTATGTCCACCTCTCGTTTTCTGTTGCGGTGTGACCATGCAAGTCTCAGTTCCTGAACTGTAATCCGGTTGATCAATGCTGTCCATCGTTAAATCCACCTCAACGATTTGTTCAATCTCAGTTTCATCTCCTGATTGGGTTTGTCCCGGTGGTTTCGGGCTTTGCATCACCGAATTGGCTTCTAATTCCATCATTGATCGTGGTTTCTCATTCTTTTCCGATCCTATTAGTTCCCAAAATGAAACTAACATTGGTTGTAGCAGTTGATGTTGACTGACCACTATTTCCCGTGTCTGTTCTGATTTGTCTGTTCATCATGTTCCAATTCGCTTGTGGTATTTGTTCAAAGTCCGAATTCTCTGATTCTGATTTGTTTGGAGTCCTTTGTATCATTCTGGTTCTTTGGAACGTCGTTTCTGTTATTTCCTCCCTTAATGTGTCTATGTTATTCCGATCCTGAATTCTGATCATCTTCTTTTCTCCTTTCTTTGCTGTTTCGCCTGAATGCATATTTTATGATTCACGATTTGATAACTTTCCGATTTTTTTAACTGATTCGACCGACTGTATTTGTTGACGATTTTGAGATACTCTAATTTTTGAGTTTTCAAACTTTTCTCGTTGAAACGAACGTGAATCTTCATTTCTTTCGTTCCGGTCGTGCTTTGTCCGTTTTGGACCGTTTTGGTTGCCATAGCAACGGGTAGATGACGTGTTCTGATTGGATACATTTTGATCAATTCTAGAATATTCTAGAACGTTTTCGTTCCGGTCGAGCCTATCGTGATCACTCAGTCGACTGTTTAAACAGTCAAGAGCTTTATGAAAACTTTCAATCGATGTGACTACAAATTTCTCATCCAATACTGACTCCGGCCATGGTCCACCCTTCGGGTTTCTAGATAGGTAATCTACTATACCCATATCTTTCCCTGGTAAATGAATAACCTTAAATTGATAGGGTAGTAATCTGTCTACCCATCTAGTCAACCTAGATTGGTAGGTTTTGTTTGACTTATTTTCATCCAAGGCAGAAACCAGTGCTTTATGATCCGTGGCTATCACGAATTCTTTTCCTAACAAATAATGTTTAAATCGGTCAACAGATCATACTACTGCTAGCAGTTCTAGTTCATTTGTGTAGTATTTTTTTTCTTGTGTGTTCAAATATCTGGAGGCGAATGCAATCGGTATCCACTCCCCCTCCCCGTTTTGTTGTTCCAACGATGCCCCCAGCCCACTATGGCTGGCGTCACATTTTAACCTAGTAAGTAACTTAGGGTCGTAATAATGAATTTTTGTTATATTCGCAACCGCTGCTTTTATCAATTCGAATATCTCCGAATGTTCTTCTTTCCATTCGAATTTTTTTTACTTGAATTTTCACACTTTTGAGTTTTTTTTTTTCATTTTCTTCTCGCAGCAGAGGTCTCAACTTTTCAGTTAACGTAGCTGCGTTTGGAATGAATTTGGCCAGATGATTTATACTACCCAGAAATGATCTGAGTTGTTTCAGTGAAGTTGGCGGACTAAGCTTCAAAATCGCTTCCGTTTTTGTTATCTTTGGAGAAATACCCTCCAACGATAATTTATGTCCCAACCAATTCACCTCCTGTTGAATTCACATTTCGAAAGTTTTAGTGCTAAGTTTTCTTTTTCTAACTTTTCCAGCACATTCATGATCAATTTTTCATGTTCTTGTTCACTTCCCTTAGACACAATGAGTATCTAGAATGTATTTTCCGCATGGTTCAATGTTCTGTCCATAGCTTTTTGAAACTCCGCTGGCATATCTGCCAGACCGTAAAATCCGGTCAAAAATCTGTATGTTCCAGTAGCTTGCCCACCTATGATGTTAAAACTGCACTGTTTAGCTGTCTCTGCAGTCAGCTTAAGTTGACTGTAGGCATACTTCAAATCTAATACTGAGAAATACAGTGTACCGTTTTCATTTGCTGTAATTATTTGGCTGACCCCATCCAATAACTCATCCACATTCGGCATTTGGATATTTATTTTTGAACAACTGTCTATTTACGGGTTTGGCATCTAATGCCAATTTTATGGAGTCATCTTTTTTTACTGTTATTACAATAGGTGCTATAAAACAATCACTAGTACATTTGTCTAGACGTTTTATATGCCCCTCTTTTAACAGTTTTTCCATTTCCTCATACACGTTCCCTTGTATGTGTATTGGGATGCGTCTCTCTTTTTCTTGTAATGGACGAAGTGGGTATTTGAACTTTGAGCTGACAACGTGATTTTTCGAACACCCTTGAAGACCAAAAAGGTTTTTAAATTTACTATAGAATTTGTTTTTCCAACCTTCTGACTGTTCGCACAGTATCACGTCAAATCTCGTCTTTTCTTTCGGTGCCAACTTCTGTGTTGTGTGTATCCCTACTTTGCTCTGTAAGTCCAGCCCCAAAATACATTGCGTGCGTCGTTCTGTGATTAACAACGATCCTCCCACCACCTCCCACCCTGCTGAACGGATGGTCGTGGTGATTGTACCCAATATATTAATCGGTTGTTTGTTATAGTCTACAAATTTTGTAGTCAAGTTGAGATTTTCCCGTGGAATGAACCTCGTGTTTTTTGAAGACTCCAGAATTTGCTTTGAAGTCGCCCAATTCAAAAATGATACAGGACTGCCCGTATCAATAGTCATGTTTATAATTTGATGATCTATTCTCACCAAAGCTTTTAATGAACTTATTTGTTTTGATCGGGTATTTCTGCGAATATCAACCTTCTGTATGTCCTTGCTACTCTTTTTGATATCTCGGTTTCTATTTGATTGCTGTTTTATATACTCATCTATTTCTTCCATCGAAGACAATTCTGATTCAATAGCCATAATTTCGAACTCCTCACACGAGTCAAATGACTGAATTAAATTGCACTCTTCATCTGAGCTGGATCATTTTTCCGCAATCTCATTTACTTGCTGTGACTTACACATTTTGCAAAGTGATTTGGTTTAGAACAATTTTTACATGTTTTGCCCATGGCCGGTTATTTCTTCAAATGTCCTTCCCCAAACAGTCGACCACATCGAGTACACGTTTTCGTGTCTGTAAAATGTTTCCCCTCTTTTCTGTCTGATGATTTTTTCTTGTACATGTTGTTCGTTTGTCTCCTACCGTAAGCATTTTTATTTCCAATACTCATAATTGGTTCTTGTTTTATCTTCATTGTTCCATTTACCTGAGCTGTACTTGCAGTCGCTGCATTAGTTTTCTGAAATGCCTGAGTTGTCTGTTTACTTTGTTCAAACTTCAACGCCCTTTTCAATACCTCCTCTGATGAAAATGTTTCAAACGTTAGTGTATCTTGTAATACCACATTTTTCATTTTCGATATGAACAGGTCACGCACTAGTTCGTCTTCTAGTGTCCCTAATTCTGCTCTGGCTGCTTGAAATAACTTGTAGCGTTCATACACAACACTCTGTGATTTATCAAATGAAGTCTTGGCCAACGCTACCATCTGCTTGAATTCTAATTTTGAAACTTCTACATGCGGGTTCTTTTGTACAAATTTCTTCTTTCCTTCTGTCCCCAACGCCAGGAATAATCTAGAGGCTACTCTTTTCTCTACCTCGTTGTAATATACGTTGTGTCCAACCTTTGGTCCTCTAGTTTTTCTTTCTTCATTTTCCAGAAGAATCTTATCCCGGGCTAGTTGGTCTCGAGCTTCCCATTCTGTAATCGCCTGAGCGTTTTCATGTTCTCGTGGAATCTCTGGTCTTGGTAACGGTTCCAATAACACTTCTTTCGGTTCTTCTAACAATAGTTCCGGATTCACGCTCTCCTTTACTGTAACTGCCAAAAAAAATTGGTCTAGCCAGATCTTGAAATTCTAAGGAGGGTCGGAATTCGCGGTCGTCCAAAATACAGGGATTCCCATATCTGTTCTATTGTCCTGGGACAGAAATCCTGCTGGCTGCGCCATGTGATATTTCTATGCTACGAGTAGGTAAGAGCAAAAGAGAATAATTGAAAACATTTAATTCTGTCTTTCAGATTTGCTTAGTTTTGTTAGAGATCACGTTCATGTGTCTTCTACGATCGCAACCGTCCAAATGACTGTTACGTTTGGCCTGCATGGATGGCCTTGATAATACTAACAGTTCATAACAGAATATTAATAACACTTTATCCAAGGTTACTCTGGCAACAGTACTACACGGTACCACAACCTAAAAGGGAGAGTACACTCAATTAGCCTAAAACATTGAGAACACAAAGATTCTTTGCCACAAAGTAAATCGAATTGAAATAATATTTGAACTGGTGCCAAATAAAATATTGATTTACTCTAGAATTCTGTTAATTGGAGATATTTAAGAATTAATTGACGCAAGTTAGATGTCATTAAACTGTACTAAGGAGTACTTATTAGGCGGTAAGGGGTCAATTTCCTGAGGAGAGAGTGGGCCCTAAATTCGCCCCATGCAATTCTAAAATTCTAGAAATCTTTCCTTGCCAAAATTTTAGTCGACCTAGTTTTTAGGTCGACCAAATTGATTTTCTGAGCTCCCAGAACACTATTAAGACCCTATTTAGGCAAATAAATTTGCACCGCAGGCAATTTTTTGAAAAAAAAACAGGTCAAAATGCCGTTTTTGGCACTTTTTGGAAATTTTTGACCGATAAAAAATCGCGTTTTTTTGGCGCGCGCTGCCCTTTAACATAAGTATTTATTGGCGAAGGCGCCTTTAGAAAAATTTTAGGGTTGCTCGGCCGAAAATTGATGTCATAAAATAATACCCAAGGGGGGCCCTTTGGTTGGTGAGGGGTCCAATCCCTGAAAGGGAAGCGTCCCCCCCTAAATCGCCCCTGGATCCATATATATATATATATATTCAAATACTTATTTATTGTTGCGACTTGTCGTTTTCCTTAAATATTGCAAGTTGTCTGTTGTTGTGATTTTTTCTGGGATCTGTTCTTATCTGTTGTCTTATTATGGCTAATCCGAAAGGCTGAAACGGTTTGAGCCCATCGAAAAATAGATCTTTTCCATTATTAGCCCCTAATCTAGCAAATTAAACCCCCCCATCCCCACCTGAAATCTTTCTGGTCTGAAATCTATTTAGAAGGGATGCTACTAAAAGCGTGTTTGTATAAACGAAGAGACCGTATATCATCCCTGGTGTAGAGTTTGTAATTTAACTGATATATGAATATATGTATCCGAGTATAAATATATTTGAATAAATATAAATAGATTTGTCTAAACCGAAATCCAAACTCAAATACCCCTGTGAAATCCATTTCTCTGTCTGTATGTTTTTGGTGTATGAGTGTGCGATCGATGACTCAGTCGTGTCCATGTATCTGATTACCACTGGGCCGAACAGGTCACACAATTGGCGATGGAACCGACCTCGACACAGAAGACCTACAACAAGTTATTAATAACTTTTTTTAAAGCCGCGAAACTTATAACTAAATACTGATTTACAATTTAGTTAGGCTCGGGAGAATACAAAAAAGCACATGAGAATTTAATATTAAACATAAGCCCCCGACCTCGACCCGGGCTACTATTAAGTTGAAGTAAGATTAAAAATAAATATAATTTAGTGAAGCCTATTCAGTCGTAATAACTTGCATGTCGAGAAAAACAGGTGTAAACGTTTTGGTATTAAGATATATTTTTATATACATTTTACCACTTTAGATCGATGATTTATTGACTTACTGGCTCATTTTTTGTTCCGATCATTTGAAAAATGGGGAAGAATTTTGTATTTGGGTGTGTTTTAGCTTTTTGTTATGGGTCAAAAAATATATCACAAAAAAGACGTTTGAGTCGTGATTCGAGCGATGTTAAAAAGTTTTGAACAAATTTTCTCAGTGTTGAGAAAAACTTTTTTGATTTTTTATCTAATTCGAGCAAATAAAGGCGAGCAAGCAGGTATACATTAGTTTAATAATTTTTAAATTCAGACGTAAAAACTTGTTTTCCTGAGTATTTTTGGATTTTTTCAGCAAAATTATGGTTACCAAAAACTTTGAAATTTCAAAACCTAAATGTTTTTTTTTTCAATTTTGTTTAGCAATTGTTTTGATTTTCTTGTCAATTTTTGACCAAACTTGTTGTCCAATTTTCTATTTTATTGTGACGAACTAACTGTGATCAAAGCTAATTTGAAAAATTTTCGTTTGTATTTTCTTATGTCTTTAATTGACAGTATTTGCACAGTAACCAGCTATCCTTGTTGGAAACTAGGGCTTTTTGACAATTTAAGGGCCTGTTTTCACTATTTTACATTGTTTGTCCGACTTTCGAAAGGACGAAAAGAGTGACGAAACATTTGTCCGCGGGGTTTCCGACCAATTTCGAACTTTCAACCGGCAATTTTTAACTTAAGGCTTTCTATATAATGCAAAAAGATTGTAGACCTGAGCTCAATTTTTAACAGATATTTCAACCTAATTGTTTTTTCATGAAGTTATCGGGGTTTAAAGAATGCTAATTTGGCCATTATAGGACATCTCAACCGCGATGTTTTTCTTACTATTAACGCGTAAACCGAATATTAATCCGTCTTAGAAATCTTTCCAATTAGAATTGACGCATAGTATGTAATTAGATTAGTATGATTAGACAGTAATGAGAGTTCAAATCTGTTTGCAAGCATCCTGGCTCAATTGTTTTCATCTTGGTCCAAAAAAGTGTAGTTATGAATCAGTTTTGGTTGCTATGATTTGCATTTGAGTACTTTGTTGATATTTTTATGTAGGTTTTGTAAATTCAAGCCCTGAAATGAATTAGTTTTTGTAAAGCCGAAGCGGCACGTATTTCACGAGGCCAATATTCTAATTCCTTTTGATATGAGAATCTTCCCATGTAGTCATTTGGGAACGATATGACAAGGAAAAAGTTTCAAATCTCAAACTGCCACGTAATGATACAGTCGCGGAACATAAAAGAGGCAACTTTTTGATTTCAACAATTAAATAAACTGATTTTTTTTTCGCGTTTTTGTCGTTTTCTCTGCAAATAATTAGGATTTAGGGATCAAAATTTGACATATGCTAATTAACTATTTAAAACGGCTTCGAAGGGACCAAAAATTGATGTTTCTACAACAATAACACCTCGAAAACTAGTTGTGATATACTGGACCCACTACGCTATTACGAGGTTTTTTCATTTGATCTTTTCTGCTGTTTTGGATTCCACAAAGAAATATTTTTAAAAATTTTGCCTAACTTTGTTTCAAAGTTAGCCGATTTTGCGGAATCTGAAACAAAATTTGTAAAATTCGGAACAATTTATGGAACTCTTTTGCAGGAACTATTAAACTTCAGTATAATAAACAAACCTATGGAAGCTACTTACATTTGCGGAATCCACTTACATTTTGCGGAACCTTGAACATCCAGCTTTACGCTCGTTGCGGATTCCACGACAAAACAAAAGTTTACATTACAAATACTTGTCCGGAGAAAACACGGAAATTATGTAAGTGGAATCCACTTACAATTTGGAACATGTTTAAAGATTCCAGTGACCTTCAGAAACCTTTTTGTGCGCCTATGCAGTGGACAGATGGGCTTCGCGATAACCTTCAACGCAAGATTTCCCATTTTTTAGCCCGGCTAGGCTCTTTCCAATAAGTATTTCATCTATCTTTAATGATTGCAGTAAAAACGGCAAAAACGTGAAGAAAAATTTCATTGATTTGCTCAATGAAAACAAAAATTTGCAACTTTAATGTCCCATGAGTGTATTTTATTTCGAAATTGCAACTGACGACTTTGCATGAAGAAAGTGTTGATCTGTTGGTAGACTGAGAATAGATGCCAGCAGTCGAGTGGCATGGTCTGCATGAAGGAGTTGAATCTGCTGTAGAACATACACACCACTGTCTCCAGATAGAGATTCAGCTGGCCAGGGAACGACTTGAAACTCTGCCAACACAACAGAACACATATAATTATGTTTTGCGACTTTTTTGACTTCCTCATTATTGTTTTGAAAAACACTTCCTCGACGAAAGAAAACAATTGATGTATACAATGTGTTTTGTGAACACGTTTTTTACAGATTTCTCACTCATATTGAAGACTTTTTTAATTCCTCATTATTGTTTTGAAAAACACTTCCCCGACGAAAGAAAACAATTGATGTATACAATGTGTTTTGTGAACACGTTTTTTACAGATTTCTCACTGGCTATTGAAGCCATTCTGTTTGCAGTAGGCAGTAAACATTTGCCGATTTCTGTTGATGTTTCAGCAAACTTGATGTTTTCGCGGTTTATCCAAATTTTTTGTGCTGAATAATCCTCTATAATGCTGATTTGAAATCAACTACAAACAAATTTTCAAATTCATTATCTTAAATATGGTTAACTTTAGCGAAAAATCGATTTTACAATAAATGTTTGAATTTAACCAGCTTTTCGGTTGTGCAATTTATTTTTACGCTTAACACGGTTCTATTGATTTGGCTCAAGTTTGAGGACGGAAACACGGTGAATTGTAGTATTCTTACATAAACTAACTTTGTTTCCCTCCTTAAGATTTGACCCAATAACTTCGAAATTTTGCAAAACAGTTGCACCATGAAAACGCTGTTTAAATTCCAAAAAAAAAAATTGTCCTGATAAATTTTTTTGCCAAAACAAACAGTTTTTGAGGAAAAGATTTCGAAAAGTTTATTTTTGTTTATTTTATCAGGCATATTTTAAATCAACACGATAGAGGTTTATTCAGCGCAAAAAGAAGTGAAATATCGATAGACAGCGCGAACATAAGAGAACAAAAAACAATCAAGTTTCTTGAAAAATATCATCAGAAAGCGGCAAAATTTCACTGACTACTGCAAAGAGAATGGCTTCAATAGCCTAAATATTAGGGAAACCAGAGAGGATTCAAAAAAACTTGTTTTGAAAACATCCTGTTTCCAGTTTTTTCTTTGCTGTTTTTTATAAAAAAAAACACTGAATTTTTCGTTGTTGTGTAACACTTATACAAATGACACAAAAACAGGCAGTGTACAGTTTTAGTATAGTTAATATTATATATCAGCAAAATTGTACGTATAATAGATGAACCTAAACTCTTTCCAACTTAATTTACCTGGGTCTTTCTTAAATTGATCAAGAAAATTTTTTCGGGTCTTATCTTAGTTGTTGTACTACTCGTCTTACGATTTGAATGGGATGTTGTTGTGATGCAGCATGCCTTTCCTAATAAAACTGTTATCGAGAATCTTACTGTGAGAGCGTTTGATGCAAAAGAGCTTCTCAGCTCGAGGATGGCAATAAATTTCCGATTTTGGTAGGCTTAGAAATTTTCCGAAATGACAGCGGGTTTCTGCTGAGTTATTTTTTGTGTACTATATGTTGATATTCTATAATCAAGAAGATATCTAATTGATAATATGCAAAGAGGAACCAATTTTGCATTTATAAAGGCAGGCGTTGACGGTCCAACTTATTTGCTTTTCAAGTGTTGAGATAAGATTTTGATCTTTTGTCCCAATGATCAATGCCAAATATTGTAGATAACTTAAGACCAAGGCATTGATTAGCATGAATCTCATTTTGTTGGGTATACAGCCTCTGACATTATATAGTTCTTTTACACCCTGTGCCATTTTCAATATTAATGTTCTTGGTGTGTCAAATTTTTTTCACTAATTATAAATAAATAATATATTTCTTTTTTTCCTTTATTAGCTGACATCAATACGGTGCTCACGTTTTTTGATCTTTTTTCGTTACCAAATACTATAAATTCAAAGTTGTACAAGTTAGTTTTCAGATTAAGCAAGCAAAAGTAACCGAGTAAATTTTTAGCTGAATTCTCAAGTTTTCAAATATAAAGTTCTAGATTTTTTCTACCCGACAGTAAAATTGTATCATCTGCATACCGTAAAATCTGGCAATCTGAGGTGTTTTTCAAGTCGTTATTTTATAGGTTGCAAAGAAGAGTCCCTAGAATGTTCCATTGCGGCAGGCCTCTGTTTACTACGATTCAATCGAATTCAGCATCTGTTATTACTACCTTTTGATACCTATCAGTTAAGTAGCTTTCTATAAGATCAAATGAAGAATTCTCGAAACATATGTTTTGTAGTTTCTGAATTAAAAATTGATGATTTTCGAATCAAAAGCTTTCGATAAGTCTAGTAGTGCGGCCACTACAAACTCATCTTCATTAGTTTTAGCTGGAATTGTTTTAGCCAAGTATACTAGAGCTTCCATGCTTGAATACTTTTCCTGAACCTGAATTAAATTCGTGCAAGATTATTGTTTTGACTGAGATTTAAGGTGATTTAACTTTTAAAAAATATCAGAAACTTTTGACATGACCGGAAAAACTGATATTGGTCTGTAATTTAGTGGATCTTCAGTGCATCCCTTTTTATGTAAAGGGTTAATGTTTGCTAGTTTAAATTGATGAGGAAAACAGTTTGTTTTTAAGCATTCCTTGATTAAATGGCTGACTGGTTGCGATAGCTCATAAGCAACGTAAGCTGGAATAGAAGAAGGACCCAGGGGTTTCATTTAATTCGAAACAAGAAGAAGTTTTTTGCGTTCATATGATTTAAGGAAACGAAAAGAAGACATTTTCAAAGTAACCGGGATGAAGAGTATGTTATAAAAACTTAGTGGTAAAACAATTTTGCCAAGTTAACTGACTTTGTAATTGAACAGAATTAAAATTTTGTAGGCTCATCTACGATATCTTTAAAACAATTCCTGAGACATTCTTTATTGGTTGATATTCTTTTGTTGTTCCTCATTTCATTTATAAGGTTCCACTTAGAACTTTTTTCACGAAACCAAATTGTTTTGCCCTTCTTTGATTTCAAATACAGGAAAGTGTATATCCTTTTCAATCCACAAACCTTTGGACAGCTTTCATGCAGGTTTACTGTGTTTAAAAAACAAACACAGTACATAAAGCAACAAAAAACGACGCTGAAAACTGTACTTTGATAAATAATAGCTCTCTAATTGTATGAAATGAAGGAAATCTCCTCATACAACTCCAGAGAGAAAAAAATCCACCCTGTAGTTTTTACACAATTTTTTAAATGCTATGAATGAAATGGCAATGGAATGAAAAACTTTTCTTACTTAAAATACTTTTTTCTACTGCAAAAAATTCGCTTCTCAAGAGATTTTTGTCTACAAATATGAGACAAAATCGGAAAATTTTGCTTTTTATGAAGTTTTGTAATGATGATTGAACACTTTTTACAAATAAAAAAAAAACAAGATGCCCGCAAAAGTAAAAAGTCAGTAGCCTCAAATATTAAACAAAATACCAGTTTTGGGTCGAGACAGTCAAAACATAAAAAAAGCAAATCGTTTCGGGTTGAACTGACCTCCACAAAGAATGTCTCAACTGTCTGCAAGTGCTCTGCGATCCTCCCGAAGAACCGCTTGAACTCTTCAATCGACTCAGTCACAGATTTAGCTGAAATAGAGGTAAATAGAGGTAAAATAAGCCAAAAAACATAAAATTTTGTTGGTTGCTGACAAATTGTATCAATTAACTTGGAGAGGAAACTGCAGCTCAATTAAACTGGAGATGAATTATCAGCTCAACTTATGAAAACAATTATTTTTCTTATACTGACCACCTCGCGAAGGGAAAGAAAAGAACTATGATTTTACAATCGATCTAGAAAAAACTTTTAGGGGATAAAATTTGGCATCATATGAAAGCCGCCCTCTCAATCGTGATTTCTATTACAGAGCAAAATGTTCGAAAAAAATGTCCCAGCGTCGAGATACAGTGGCCTAAAACTTGATTCGAGCTTAGTTTTCATTCGTTTTTTAACATTATTTTAGATACAATTTTTCTAATTTTGCACATTTTTGTAAACCAATTGCTAATTATTTGAAAACAATTAAAAGAAACATTAAATAATGGCTTAAATTAATTGAACATTTTATAAATGTGTTATTTCCGACTTCATGAAAAAAGTTTCTGAAGATTTTTTCAATAAACTCCTGGGGTTCTGAACCTTCCGTGAACTTTCGTAGTTATCCGCACTAACCTCGTTAATAATAAAGAAATAGTTGGTGAACCTCCAATCAATTTACCTGCAGTGTCATCGCTAATTGAGTTATAAGAGCATAGATGATTGAAATCGGCAGCAGCCGCTTTAGTCAGACAGGTTTCCACCATCAGTAACACAATGTGCGTCATCATTCCTTCTCTGTCTGATTGGTTTTTGCCACTTCCTAAAAAAATAGAATGTTACGCGATTAACGCCATTTTTTCCCCAATTTTACACCCAAAAAAGTGTTGTGCATAGAACCTTATTTGTGCAGAACAAAGATGCGTTTGACAAGGTGCAGATTTATATTTCGTGCTTTTTAAGTAGAGAACCGTTCATGCAGAAAAAACTGAATGCCCGAAACTTATTTAAGCCAATCCATAATCAGTATCCAAAAATTGGAAAAAAAATGAGCGAGAAAATCAGGCAGTTTTGGGCCTTCCTATCATACGAACAGTACTCAATCATTGTTTATTACACTGTCCAGACTTGACACCATTTTTCATGCTTAATCCTTGCGAATAATGATTTCTCATTGTGGATACAACTTAACTTTGAGTAATCGGGCTTTCTATTTCTCAATTTTTTAAACAGTTTTAAGCTAGCCTTGTTTTTAAACAGTTGGTTGAAAACTTTTTAGGTAGTTTGTAAACAAGAATGTTGAGTGTGCACAAGTTGCAGATGACTAACCTTGACCTTCTGCGGAAGAAAGTTTCCCTGATCAAAAACGGTGATGTATTACAAAATACAACTGATTTACTCAGCACAAAAAGCTGGTTTTCAACGGAAATCAACCCGCGCATATGGGCATTAAGTCAGATAGTTTAGAGAATAAGCCCACAAGTCTGGGGATTGAGCAGATAAGAGTTCAGAACTTGTAACCCATATGTTTCATCTATGTGTCCCGGGTTCGACAAGGAATTCAAACAATTGTTCAACAAAACGGATCGTATTTTTAGTCCAGTTTTGATCTAGTATTTTTTGTACTAACTTCTCAGCAGATGACGAAAAAAAAATTTGAGGTTTTACCCACGCTGAGATAAAAAAAATTTTGGGTTTTTGAAATCTGATTTCGTCCAATAGGGTTTGAATATTATACCACACTTCGCCACCTCCAAGCATTCCTTAAAAAACTGAAAAAAGGGCGGATACAAACTACAGGCTAAACCGTAGTTCCTTAAAAAATCTTTAGGGTGGTCGGAACAAAAAGTTAACAAATAGTATGACCCAAAAGCGCTTTTATTATTCATTATGGACTTCTGGATGAGCAATTATGTACCAGAAGTCTGATTAGAAACTGTCAGCTGGTTCGAAAAGATATATGCTGTATTTAGTTTATGCTATTTTTTTGTGTTTCCTGCAAAAAAAACAATTCAGCTTTTATTTTCTTTCAAAAACAAACAAAACTATTTGATTCGGAATTGCAGTTATACTTTAAAGCTAATAGTAATGTATTTGCATTATAAGGCTTCGACTTTGTAACTAATCATAAAAATCTATGCTTTTGTGAAATATTTCACAATACGAAGCCAAATTGTTGTTCCGACTTTCGATACGAAAGTAACGGAACATTTGTGCTCGGGGTGGCTTTTTTTCAGACAAATTTCGACTTTTTAACTACTCATTTTTAAATCATTCAAAAAGTATTGTTGTCCTGAGCTCAAATTTGAAAAGATATTTCACCTGTGATCAGTTTTTGTAAAGTTACGGGGATTTAAAGATTGCCATTTTGGCCAATTTGGGACAATTAATCTGCGATTTATTTTGCGCTTTTAACGTGTGCGGAGAGTTAATCCGTCTTAGAAATCGTTCTAAATTTGTTGAAAGAAGCTAATTTGCCATAATTGATTTGTTCAAAGAGCGAAATCTATTCTTTTTTACTTTATATGGCGTTTGGGGGATGCTTTTCATAAAAAATTTCAATTTAAAAAAAATATTCATACTGTTTATTTCATTTAATTGCTCCATAAACCTTTAAAGGCAGTCGGAACATTCAGGGCTTCGCCCTGATAAGAGCAGTTTCGTTTTATTTTTAAGAATTACAAGTAGGTACAAGAACGGTTTCTTTGTTCTTCATGTGTTCTTTCATTTTCTTTGGTCGGGTTCCGACAAATTTCGATAGATATAAAGACTTGATTATCCAGAGACCTAAATACACTAAATTGTGCGCTTATCCAGGTCCAATGTAGAGCTTAGCCTCAATGCATAAGGATTTTTTTACCAGAAACACAGATTGAAAATTGAGTAAATTTCAGCAGAAATGAAAATCTAATCGATATAGGTAAGAAGATGTTTGCAAATTTCTTGTAAATTGTGCTAGTCAGTTGGTAGTACTTACTTACAAGACACGCGTTCTTTATACACAGTTGTATATCAAGTTGCATGTAGGCTTCAAGAATATACGATAAATTTTCGATAACTCAGCTAAAAACTAATTCTAGAAATCTAGTGCTTTTTTCAGCAAACTCACATGGCCATATATTGCTTTTGAGTAAACGTTAATGTACTATGTGACAGCGGAGAATTTTTAAACTGGTGATGTGATAATTCAAAAAACTAATTTGAACAATATTACGCTGCCAAAGTTGCAAAATTTGGTGTTTTTAGGTCTCTGGAAACTAAGGCACGTCTTCAAATATTTTAAAATGTTGCGGGAATGATGAAAGAAAAAGAAAAAATAGAAAAACAAAGGGAGAATTTTCGCTGTTTGTTCAGTTAGCGAATTGTAAACGCAAGTTTTACGCATTTTTTGGTCTCCATCTGGGTTCTTTACTACCCAAAGGTCATACTTGTAGTTGAGAAACATCTTCCTAGTGCAGACGGCTTGGATGATTCAGTAAAATCAATGATAACTTTTGCAAAAAAAACAGCAATTTAAAGAAAGTTAATTTATCCGTTTCTGTAATGAAAATGAAACTGCAAAAACTGTTCAATTAATTTGTTTTCCATAAGGGAACAATTTGTTTATAATTTTCAACTTTTTCCCAGAAAAACGAATGCCTACCCCCACCTGACTTGCCTGTAGTTGCCTTATTTTTGAGTTGTTTCTGTTTCTGGGCAGTTATGGAGTTCCCATTCGCATGTGACATCTCGATGATCTCAGCCAGGCTTCGACTGGTCACTCGATTGGCCACTACGTGAGCATAAGGGTCTTTCTAAAGGTCATTACAGGATTCTTCTATGTAAATATTTTCATAGAAAAACGTTTTATTTGACTAAAATTAGTTAATCAACTAATTAAATAGTAACTAAAATTAGCTATTAGTTAATTTTAAACAAAGTAGTAATTAACTATTTCATTATTTCCTTTTTTGTATAAAAATGGCTGGATAACTTACGCGTGAATTTTCGAATGGGTTCGTTTCGTTCATAATCTAAAAATCAGCAAAGCAGATTAATTTAGTGTTTTTTGAAAGAATTGAATTTTCTGATTTCAATAGAATATTTTCTAACCCTTTCCAAGAAGGCGATGCATGACTCCAGGACTCCTGAAGGCTTGCCAAATGGAAACATTGTTCTGAAAAAGTTTTATTAATTTGACAAAAGTAAAAACTGAGTTTTTCCGTAAAAAGTTTGTGAAGTTTTTGAGTCGTGAACGGCGTTGTTTGCTTATGAAACTTCTGCTTATGAAGAAAAAAATGTCAAGGAGTTTTCTATGGGCTGGTCAAATTTAGTATGTGATGGCGCCTAAGACGCCATCAAAAAAAAATTATTATCGTTTGGTCCAAAATGGATTTCGTTAAAAACTCGAATGTTCTCGGAATGTAAATCTTGCAAAATGTCTTGCAAAAAATCTAAGAAAGAAAATACGATATTTTGGCTTTTTTTCTTGCGAAATTTAGCTTTTACTTTTGCAAGATTCTTGCAATTTTTGCCTTCCGAATACAGTGGGGTGTACCAAAGGAGGGACCTTTTATTTGCTTAGGAAGTGGGATTCCTGAGAGCCCCTCCCCTCACGACACCCCCCCAAAAAAAAACTCGCATAAATATAATCAAGACTGCTCGTATCAGGGCGAAGCCCTAAATGTTCCGACTGCCTTTTAAGGTTTATGGAGCAGTAATAAAATTAAAAAATTAAATGTAATAAAACAAAGTGAAAATATTTTTTGTAAAATTTGAAATTTTTTATGAGAATCATCCCCCCCACTCGCCATATAAAAGTACAAAACTATAGATTTCGTTCCTTGTAACAAATCAATTATGGCACATTAGCTTCGTTCATCCAATTTGGAACGATTTATAAGACGGATTAAATCTCCGCTTACGCGTTAATAGCGCGAATTA
Source organism: Symsagittifera roscoffensis (assembly GCF_963678635.1). Taxonomy (NCBI): domain Eukaryota; kingdom Metazoa; phylum Xenacoelomorpha; order Acoela; family Convolutidae; genus Symsagittifera; species Symsagittifera roscoffensis. Next base: position 19,925,035 of record NC_087069.1, read on the forward strand.
TATCGCGCGTTAATTGTCCCAAATTGGTCAAAATGGCAATCTTTAAACCTTCATAACTTCACAAAAAATGATCACAGGTGAAATATCTTTTCAAATTTGAGCTCATGACAACAATACCTTTCGAATGGTATAAAAAACTCCGTCAAAAATGGTTAGTTAAAAAGTCGAAATTTGTCTGAAGAAAAAACCCACCCCGAGCATAAATATTCCGTTACTTTCTTATCGAAAGTCGGAACAAAAACTTCAATTTTTGTTGCGATTCTTTCATGCTGTTAATAAAACGCTATGAAATTACGCTAATAAACCGCAAAATTAATTTTAAAAAGTTGAATTTTGACACCAACTAACGTGAAGTTGGATATTTTGGACAGCAAATATCCCACAAGTGTCTCTAGTAAGTTCTCCTCTATGGCCGCCTTGAAGTCACTTGTGATCTGTTGGAAGTCCCCATTGAGCAGTTTGTCCACCGGGAGTTGTTCTTCCGGGTAGAAACAGTCGTACTCGTCTTGGGTGAACAGACCAAGCAGGGGGTTACTGAAATAGGAGACAATGAAAAACTGAAAACGTTTTTGACAAGCAAAGAAAAAATTTCAGAGGGGTTTTTTGAAGAAAAAAAAACTAAAAAGAAACCTTCTTCCAAACTAAAGTTTGAAATTTACTTGAAGTTTTGTTCAATTTCAAAGGGAGGTTGAATAAGTTTTGATCCAAGTCTAAATAATGATGAATCAAAAACTATATTTTGAAGTAATGTTCAAAGGTTAATTTCTACTGTTTCCTCGAAAAATAGCAAAACGGGATATATTTTATATCCAACAATCCTGTTTTCTTTACCAAAAAGCCAAGAACAACGTTTGCAGCTTTAATAATTAATTCGACCCCTGCCGACCCAAAGGGTCCCCCTTTATACTATTTTCAGATGTGCAATTTTGGCTGACGGATTGGAACCTGATCTAAACTACATTTTATGATTGGATAAATTAGATATTTTACCACTGCAAAGTATTTAATATTAACCAATCATGATCCATCAAACTAACAACCCACTTATTTGTAAGTGCTGAAATTACTTGTAATTTCAGCACCAGAGAGAATTGAATTTAACTTAGAAATTAGTTGCCTCTCCAAGAGAACTTCAGCAGCCGCAATAAACCAGTATACCCTAGATCTATTGAGCCTAACAGAGACTAGTTAAACAACCTGAGACTAGATAGTATAAGAGTAAGATTAGGATCGGTATTAGACTAAGAAGTTGCACGAATCTATCCGGCCGAAAATAAGATAGCGTGACGAGCAGACGGTGTACCCTATCCGAAATTACTCTATGAGTTAAGACCAAATAAAATATAACTCATCTGGTGCGACCATAAGTCTCGAACAAGACCCTAATAGCTTAGAATTAACCAAAAATAGATTAGAAATTAGACAAAACATTTTTTAAAATGTTACACGACGATAATTTAATCGAAATGTCTCTACGACTCAATAGATCAGAGCCAATATTCCGAACGATAATAGAACTACCCGGAATTGGAAGAAGACCTCGAACCAGAGACGACATACGACAAAGAAGAAACTTACCAAATAGTTATATGATAGTACGGCAAAAGCCAACACAAACTTTTATATTTAGAATTTTATTAGCAATGAATTTAGATTTTCATTTGCAAACCTAAATCTTGAAGCCAATCTTCATGCTCATTACAGGCGCTAAACAAAATATTAATATACAATAACGATTGATAAAAAGATCTCAGATCGTTTTCCTAAAATTCTGCAGTATTATATAAAACATGTTTGGAAAATATTTATTGAAAATCAAAACAAAAATTAGTAGCATGACAATAAACTGTTAGTAATCATAAAATCATCAGTTGTCCCAGCTTCATCACCTAAAACATAGCAGCAATCATAAGCTCACTAATATCATTAAAACACTAAATCTTTTTCTTAAACAAATTTAAACCATTTTAAACTTAAATTCACTTAATTTTAAAATCAGATCATCAAGGCTTATCCTTGGATCTTAATTAATTTTCTATTTAATTAAATCTAAAACTTGATCATCAAGGCCTATCCTTGGATCAAAAAGAACAATTTTGTTCTCCCCCACCCACTTAGCTAGTGTCTAACGACCTCAAACGTCGATTCACTATCCAACCCTTTCAAAAAACCCAAGACTAATAGAAATTTTTGAACAAAACTAATCATTCAAATTAGGATAAACAGTGAAGAACTTCGGTTATTCATCCTTCACTTGAACCCTCCTCTTATCAGACCCAGGATAAATCTTAGACTTTGTAAGTTTAAAATAGTATCTAACGAACTACTCGCGTTCTAATTATACCTGAACCTTGTGGATCGATTTACTATTCTCCAACCCTTGAACACAATCACTACCCCTAAGTAAGATTAAGTAAGTTAACACCTTAGCTTATACTAGCCACGAGAAAGTAAAAAATCATTCTTCGGAATCGATATACTTTTCTCTCCAACCCTGAACAAATAGACCCAGGTTAAGCTAACCAAAAAATCGTAAGGACTAACAATTTAGGAAAATAGAAATCATCTAACAATTTTTTGCATCCGTCATCCTAAACCTTATGTCATTTAAAAATCTAGGAAACAAACAAACAATCGTTTTACACAACTGTGAAATAGATAACAAAAAATACGATCTTTTAATCACACCTCATACACAAACAGTTGGATATATTAGAACAAAACGACAAACACTAAAAAAGAAAATAATAACCAAACAAAGACAAAAAACACGAAAAAGATTTTCCAAAAATAGAAACGCATTCTCAGAATCAGAAGCCAGCAGTTTAGACGAACTTTATAAATTAAAAGAATCCATTGATAAAAATTGCCCCATTCACGATCAATTATATTTTTCCGACTCAGAAACGACTTCAAATTCATCGAAAAGAGGAAAAAGAAGAATAAAAAAGCAATATAAACACAAAAAGGTACACTTGTATAATTGGAATCAACCAATTAGACACATCGATAATTACCTATTAACAGTCATTAAACGAAAAAATGAGCCAAACACACACTCCAAGTGAAGATAGTCCAGATGATGACGATATCTACCCCTTCCTCGTAGATGCACCCGATAATAGAGGACAATATGATCTTTGCAAGAATTTCCTCCTAAATTTGTTTGAACCCGGAATCAGCCCATGTAAAGCAGAGTTCCCAGATGTAAAAATCAAAAGACAAATTATTGATCACTATCTGAAAGATATATGTAATTTAACACAACAATACGGAATCTACACCATAGAATTCAGTACACCAAACCCGAATCACCGCAGATATGTAATTCAAACAGACGATCTTGACTTAGAATTTTCAAAAGTATTCTTAGAATATATAAAAAGCATACAGTATCATAACTCACAAAGAGCAAACTCCATATTTACTAATGAAGTTTTTGCAATAATATATAGTTATATTTCAATATTAGAAAACGAAACCCCAATCTCAAATGTCTCACCGACAGAGACATCCAAACACATAAGGGTACGACATGAAATCACACTAATTTCAACTTTCCTACATATAATTAAAGAAAATTTCACTAAAGATGAAGTTTCACAACATACAAAACATGACTCACAAAAAATTTTGGCATGGTTTATAATAGATTATTTCACACATAATAAAGATCTAATTTCACAAGCAAGAAAAAATTTCAGACCTCAAAATTCAAACGATGATACCGCCATCACAGAACAATCAGACTACATTTGGGACCCCGAATGGTCTCATCTTGCATTCATAAATATCCCACAATCAATCTCAAGTCAAGCAATAAGTACAATATCTTATGCAAGAGATTATGTAAGAGTAGTACCACTAACCATTGATGCAACACCATTAAATTACAATAAATTTTTACCTGACACGCGAAATAACAGTTTAAATTCAACCGTCATACACAATGAAAACCTTAATGGAACTAGGAATCTCACTCAACAAGATATTCAGACACCATCACACTTCATAAACGAAGAAATCGTCCAAACAACAACAACTACACAACAAAGTATTTCACCAATACGTCCAAATTTAACAACACCAAGAAATACAAACACTTCACTAGCACAGGTAGCCTTAGAATCAACCGTTAAACCTTCGGTTGCTCCAAAATATTCACAAATGGATTATCAAACATATAGACCCATGACAATACCGTCAAAAGCACGCAGAACATTCACAAGAAACACTTTTGCGGAACACAATTATAATTATGCACATTCATCAAAAACAAACTATCCCCCACGGAAAAATAATAATAATCAGATTAGATCTCAATATTGGGATAATCCAATGGCAACAACCAACTCAGTAAATTTTCAAACTAATCCACATCCTCCACAGGATCGTAGTGAAAATTACCCATTCTTTCAACAGAATAAAAATAAAAAACAAGCACCTCATCAAACGGATTATCTATCCTCTGATGATGATTATTTACAACCAGATATATTTGCACCATACACTCAAGAATATCGTGGACAAAGAGTACAAAAACCACATACATATCATAGAATTTTTTCTCCACACCCAATAGATACACAAAATCAACAACCAATACAAATGCAAAACCCAATTAATACACAATCTTTTCAACCAATTCAGCCACAAAACCCAATGATTACACACTCGTATCAACCAACACAAATGTAAAATGAAATACCACTCCCATATTACCTGCAACAACACGAAATAACAAAAAATCAACTTTCAAATTTTTCACAAATGCCAAATGCCGCAGAATCATTACAAATGGCAATAAATCCCTACCTTATGGGTGGATCATCAATAACATCAAACAAACCATTAATGGTATTCACAGGAACAGACCCTGAATATTCTCTAGAAGATTATTTAAATGCAGTAACAGCAAATTTAATTTTAAATATAGGACCTGAACCAATTAATACGCCACTACATCAAAATTGGATACATCGACGCACAGCGTTGATACAGACCACCTTAGACGGCGCAGCCCAAAAATGGTTTTCAGTATTGCCTATAGAAATAAAATCAAATTGGAAAAGATTTACACAAGAATTTTCAAAAATGTTTGACTCCGAAAGAAACAAACAACAACAAAGAGTTTTATGTAATGAAAATCGCAGATTACCAAAAGAAACCATCAAACAATTAGCAGTACGTATCGAAACACTAGTTCGAAAAGCATATTCATTAAATACACACGACTATAAAAACACAAAAATGACAGAAATCTTAATGATGACCTTAACACCTCAATTAAGGAAAATAGCAATAAAAAAAGAGAGCATCCCATCCCTCCTCAATTCGAGAGCCCGATTTAGATTTTCGAAAACTAGTAGACAAACTAGAGCAATCGGAAATCACAATGAAACTTGAAGAAACAGAAAATCTGAAATTACAATATGTTAACCGAATTGAAACAAATACCACAAATATCAACAATATCCAGGAATCAGATACAGACCTCATTGAAAAAATCACTGAAATACTCAATGTTTATGAAAAACACCCAAACTTTAAAGGCAAACCATCTTTCAAAAAATGGTGTAATTATTGCCGACGATACGGACATAGTATTTCTGAATGTAGACAAAAACAACAGGACAATCAAAACAAACCTCAAAAATATAAAGAACCAAATAAATCATTCTATCAATACATGAAGAAAGATCAAAATCTACCAAACAAAAATGTATACAGCAACAATAGTTCAGGAAAACCACTTCCGAACAATACCAATTACACGAGAACTCAATCACCATATAACTCAAGTTATAGAGGAAGATCACCAGAACGAAAAAATACACAAAATTCGTCACAAAATCATTACTATAGACCAAATAGTCGAAATAACTATTCCAGATCAAATTCGAACACAACACAATTTGTTTCTAGATCTAATTCCAAATCAAGGAATAAATACTATCCAAACAATCAGTCACGAAAATCCTCATATAATAGAAATAGAAACTACTCCAATAATCGAAATAGAAGTTATTCAAACAACCGAAATCAGAATTACCCGAACAATCGACCAAGGAATAACTCATATAACAGATCAAACTATAACAGACCAAACGATAATTATCAAAACAGATCACGAAACAATTCACAAAATTGACATTCAAGTTATAATAATCGTTATAGAAATTATTCCCAATCACCACACAGAAATAATAACCACTATAATAATTCTAACAATCGCCACAGAAGTAGTACACCTAAACATCAAAGACATATTAATCACGTACAATCAAATCCAGAAACAACATCAGACCCCCCAGGTATTGATGAAACAGTAAATGACAAACTACTACTAAATCAAATAAACTGTGGATCATCAGATTCAGAAAGTGATACAGAAAACACTATCTCCATCAATATGATAGCAGTCGAAAATGACTACGAACCTATTATATATGAACAACCTTTTTCATCACATATATATGAAAATCAATTAGAACTCCTTCACAATTATTATATTGAACTTATCCATTCCACACAAACGGCACAAGAAACTAACGAAATTAACACTACAAATCAATCCAATGAAAATGACAAAACAAAATGCTTGAATACAAATCACATCTATCAAAATATACAAAAAGAACAACCCAAAGAAAAAATTTGGACAATACCATTTCTTTTAGAAAGTCCAAGAAACAAAGAATTTCAACCACCAGATCTTGAAATTGATTTTTTAATTGATTCAGGAGCAGAATCAAACATAATAAACATTCCCACAAGGAATGAGATAAAAACATTACACCCGAAACTAACACCTCTTAAAACCTCCAGTAAACTAGCAACAGCACAGGGGTCAACATTGGTAAACTATTCAATTATTTCTTCTCCCCACAAGGACAATAGAACAAAATAAAATTTTAAATAAACCATTTAAACAAATATTTCATATCACTGATATTAAACACAATATCATTGGAATACCATTCATCTCTAAATATATACCAACAATCAACATATTGAATAGTAAAATACTAATCAAAGATAAATACACAAAAACAAAAGACACATCCCTAACATTTTTTCAAAGACTAAATAAACAACCACCATTCTTTTCAAAATTTTATCCAATATATAACCAACAAAGGAAACACCTGAAACCACTATCAGGAAACATATATAATTTTTCAATAAAACAAGTTCACCAATATGATAAAAAACAAAATACACAACAACTCTATATGTCAGACTTTGAATTCAAACCTATCCATAAGTTTTTCGAAATCACAATTTCATCCATCAAATAATTGAAAAACTCGAATTCAGATATTATTTCGTTACATGTATACAACAATACACCTCATCAAGTGACATTACCTTTAGGACTTTTAGGATATTGCGAAACCAACGCTACGATATCACCAGTACACGAAAAAGCATACCGCGTAAATGATATACTCCAATTATTAGATATTTGTAAATCCACAATTCTTAATGAAGAATTATCCATAAATAACATAATAAGTAATGAAAAAAGAAATACAGATTATTTCACAAAAACCCCATATTTCAAACCTACATTCAACATAAATAACTATACAGAGGATCAACAGAAATTTTTAACAATGTTTAACTTCCAACATTCACAAATAACACAAGACGAATTTGATAAGTTAGCCAAACAGCTAATAAAATATTCATCAGTCTATGCAACATCCAATTTTGATGTTGGTAAAATCAGTTCATCACTACATCTCCCATTAAAACCTGACGCAGTTTTCAAAAAACAAAGAGCAAGTAAAGTACCAATTCATTTACACGATAAAGTGAACAGATTACTCGATATCTTAGAACAATACAAAATTATCTCACCGGTAAACAAAGAAGAACAACCAAAAGGTAACACATTTATCAACCCTGTTATCATCCTAGCAAAAGGAGAATCATTAAAAATAGTTCTAGACGCCAGATATCTTAATTCACTAATAGACGAATCAAAATGCAATTGGCCTATTGAACCAATACAAGTTATTTTAACAAAAATAAACGGAAAATACTTTACAACCGCAGATATGAATAGTGCATATAATCAAATGCCACTAGATGAACAATCACGACGCTTAACACAATTTGTTATTGGAAATCAGCAATATGAATTCAACCGCTTATTCTATGGAATATCCATAGGACCAGCAGCATTTTCAGCTTTTATGAGCAAAATTTTTAGACCACTAATACTCAAGAAAAACGCAGTCACCTATTTAGACGATGTTTTTATGCAATCACAGACAAAAAAAGAAATGTTCAATGTTTTAGAACACTATCACAAAATACTTCAGAACGAAAATCTGAAGGCCGCCCCCAATAAATCACACTTCTTTTTAACACGAGTTAAATTCTTAGGACACAATATAGAAAGAAAAACAATCACTCCATTAAAATCACGCATTGATGCTATTCAGAAGCTCCAACCACCAACAAACAAAAAGAAAATCCAAGAATTCCTTGGAATGTTAAATTTTTTAAGCAAATACGTCTATAAAATGCATTTATACCTAAGACCATTCTATAATATACTTAGACAACAAAATAACTTTGAATGGAACACAGAACATCAAGCACGATTTGAAGAAAGAAATTAAAAAACTCTTAACTGAACAAATTTAGAATACAATTCCAGGTCCAAATCAACCATTCTATGCAATGTGCGATGCTTCGAATTTTGGCATCGGCGCAGCATTATTACAATCAGACAATGGTACAAACAAAATGAATCTTATATCAGCAAATTCTCGATATTCACTCAAGCAGAGCTACGACTCTCAACTCTAATGAGAGAATGTACAGCCATAATATATACACTAACAGAATATGAATTTCTGATACTTGGATCAAAACATCCAACAGTTCTATTCACAGATCACAAACCAATCATTTTTCTCTTTACACAAAAATCCAATCCAAATCACCGAGTTTATAGATTTCAATTAATTCTAATGAAATTCCCAAACTTACATATAGTTTGGACAGCAGGAAAGAATCTTGCATTACCAGACACTTTAAGTCGAAATACACCACCTGAATTACTTACACGTAAAACTACAGTTGAAATACCCAAAAATATAAAATTTTACCTTGCAGAAAACGAAACATCACCCCGACTAGAATGCAAATATGCAGTAAAAACTGACGTTGAACAATCACAGATAAATAATCTACAACACTTCCCACTTTATTTAGATTGCCAAAATAACCACTACGAAGTTGATCTACTTGGAACATCAACTTTCAAACCAATTCCATATCCACAATGGATCAAAAATAACACCCAACAAAAAAGAGTAAAACAACACCCGCATAAAAAAGACTTTTTTCCGTTAATTGAAAAGGAAAATCTAACTGATAAAATAAATTTATCAGGACCACAAACAAACGATTCAAAATACACAATAAATCAAGTTTTTGACCTCCATGACCCACTTGATACAATTCCCTTATCTAAATTAGAAATTGAAAATATTTTTCTCCCCCCAACAGATAAAATTACACTTAATACTTTGAAACAATATCAAAATCTTGACCCAATAATTAGACAGCTAAAATCATGGCACAAATATAAAACTAAACCCGTAAAGGCAGATACAACAATTTTAGGAAATAAAACACTCCTCCGATATTTTCGAAAATTTAATAATACAACAATTAATGAAAACACAGACCTTCTAGAATACTAATTAAATGAATCTACAGTTCCCTGTCTCCCTTTAAGTATGATTCTCATAGCTTTTAATATTTCACATACACAAAATATTAAAGGACACTCTGGATCAGAGAAAACATATTCAAATTTCATACAAAACTTTTATTTTCCAAATGCACCAATTTGGATAAAAGTACTATGCAATGATTGTATAGTATGTCAACTAAATAAACCTTATCCAAATCAAAAACAAATGGCACAAAAATAAGATTTTAAAGGACAAAGTTTGTACTTTAACCACCGTATTTCATTTGACACAAAAGGACCAATTTCACCATCATCCGAAGGAAACTCCTACATTATGGTAATTGTTGACGCATTTACACATTATGTAGCACTCAACCCAGTTCCATATTGTAACGCTTCTTACGCTTACACAACACTTTATGAACACTGGATAGCCAAATTCGGACTACCAGAAATTTTAGTTACAGACAACGGTACGGAATTCATAAATAATGAAATCATCACACTATGTCATTTATATAACATCAAACACAAACCACGTACATCTCACGCACCTTGGACAAACGGCTTAGTCGAAGGTATGAACCGTTCACTACAAGAATATCTTAGATGTATCATCAATGGAAATGATACAAGATACACCGAATGGTCAGCAGATGTAAAACTATTTCCCTTAGCATATAATTCACAAATCACGACAACTCTAGGAATGTCACCATATGAAATGGTTTTTAATCAAAAGCCACGAAAACCAATTATGTTTACAGCAAACTCTCATAAAAATGCACAAAGTCATTGTCAACCGAATAAAGACTCAATTTGTTATAACCTACCTTTACACTCACACGATGAAGATCATTTTCATCACCCACAAATTCTTAAATTAGCCTCCGGTACACACACCGAATGGATCTTAAACAGAGATAAAAAACACAATGAAATTTACCATAAAGTAACAAAAAAGTTGTTACAAAGGCAAAACATTAATGAACAAATAAATTCACGCTTTACACCAGCCTCCGATTTAAAAATTGGAACATTTGTTTTAATACCCAATTTTAATACTCCAAAAGGAATTTCTAAAAAATTACAACCCCTTCGTAAAGGACCATACCAAATAATTGCCAAACCCACTGATGTCACATATAAAACCACCGACTCAGACCAAAAAGAAATTATTCAACATCGAAACAACCTATTACCTTATAACCCAAAAGAATACGCAATACGCGAACTAACTCAATTATATTCTTTCACAGGTTTAAAAGTTATTCAAAATAACCCACATACGGAAAATAAAACAAAGGAACAACATGACATTCACATCGAAAACCAAAATAAAAAATCAACTACAACGAAAAACAATACAAAAAAGCTAGATCAAAATATACCTCAAAAAGAAAGAAAAAATAGAAAAATGACAGAAAAAATAATACCCCAAGAACAAATCGACAAATCAGAACATAGAAAGTCATCACGACTTAGAAATCAACCACGTAAAAACTATAAAACATTCATCCCACAATCTAAAATATTAAAGAAAGTCGAATTTCAAAAACAGCTTTAATTTTATATTTCATAATCTTTACACCTCTAGATATTTTGAACTTTCATTTTTCAAAATAACATGCTGACAAACACGCAGCGACTGTAGTTCATAATTAGCCAATAGGATTAATCCAATCCGTCACCTTCTCTAACTCTAGCACAAATCAACTAGACGAACGATATTAAACTCCAGTCATATCTATAACTATAACTTTGCGACCTCCAGGTCAAAAATAAGCAAACCACTCCAATTTGACATCTAAAATAAATACCACCATAATATCATAACCCTCCCTTATCTAATAACCCAAAGATCAACAATATTTCCCCAACTCAGACCTCAAATACCCCCCAAAACAAATATGTTAAATTAGCCTAAAGTAAAAGAACGACCATTTTAATTAGCCTAAAGTATAACAATCTCAAAAATACCCCAGATCATTTGACAAATAAAAATAAAGAAAAAGAAGACCTCCCGATCACTATAAAATTTGCCCCCAACAATTTTTCACAAAACTCAACCCACTTGTCAAAAAACCAATAAATAATTCGACCACACTTGAAAATTGCCTCAAACAACAAAAAATATTCGATCAAGAAGCCATTTCTTAAATGCTCTTCTCTCGACCAGTCAACATAATTCTGAACATTCTCATAAACTTTTAAACGATATTTAAACTTTTAATCATATTTCTTTTTGATACATTTGAATCTTTTGTAATAATCTCAATCATTTTTTGCAATATTTTTTAAATTTTCTATTCCATATTTGAACTATACCTCCAACTTTTAAAAGCTATTGACTATATCCACAGGTACGATTCACAAAACTTATCTAAATGATACGAACCATTTTTAGTAGAACAGATATTTTTTTACTATTTGTAATTTTTATAACATTTCTATCATCCCTCATCTTGACAATATGCAAATGTATAAAGAAAGCAATCATCACATTCGCTCTAGCAACAATCCTCCTAATTCTTTTTCTAGAAGAATACTATAATAAACATAAATTTTTTCACTAAAAGAATAAATCAAAAACCATCAAAAATTGCTAACCAACAATCACACAGTCAGTCTTCACCGACATCATCCCAAGATAACCCAACACCACATTCAACTACCCAAAACCCCCAAACATCTACACGAATTTCCTTTCAAGATAACCCATATACCTTTGAAGAAAGACACGCTCGCTTATCTGAACCACTAGAACCAGTTCACCGACAAGCACCTCTAAGTGAACCAACATATAACTTATACCCAACACTACCACAAGAATTAAGTAGAATACGAAACATTAGTCAAAACCAAAATACAGTCGAAATAAATAGACAAATAATACATCCTCGACGAAACAGAAATTTTCAAACCCCCCGAGTTCATTTTGAAATACCTCAATCCCCATCACAAAGTACTCCAGAAAACCCCATTGGTATATTACCAGAAACACCTACGCTTCTTTCACAACGTAGCACCTCAAGCCTACCCTCAGATTACTTAGATTCAACACCAACATCTGAACAAATACGTGAAATTCCCTTTAACCCCACAACCCAAACATCACGACTACCATATTGGACAACACATTCATTCACACAAGGTGAACCAAATTTAATCAATGATCCAATAGATGTTTCTACGGATACAACAACATCCTCATCACTACCAGAAACATTATCACTACCATCAACACCATCAATAAGCCAGATTTCACCAACGCCTTTTAACTTAAATTTCCCAAATAACCTCGACGCTAGATATCGAGAACAATCATCAACAAATATTCCTTTAAGACTAGACTGGAATACATTCACAGCACCTCCACCATTATTTGGACAACACCCAGAAAGTAACCGATTCCACAACTGGGCACTCAATAGACTACAATATAGACAAGACATCCACGAAGACATTCGTGATCATAACATCCAAATACTCCAAAAAAATAGTCTACAATTAAAATTTGAAATCACGGTTAAACTAAACAACATTACTCAACATCCCTACCCATTAAACCCACCAAATATAACAGCTCAATCACTACCACCACCATTTATAACGACTGAAGTAATATACAAATACGACAGATATACCAAAAAGACAATTGGTTACATCACATTTTATAACCCATACTCAGGATTATCATACACATGTATATTCTAAAAATTTTAATTTTTCTCCAACTCCTTTTTCTCGTAATCTCCAATCAGAACATAAACCCTTCCCCCCGCACAGGACCCCAAGATTTATTAGTAACACATTACGATTGTGAAGAAAATGAACAAAAAACACTACACAAATATGCAATAAATCAGGTATCACAATGCGAAACAGAACCACAAGCTATAGAAACTACAAATGTAATAGCAACACTTTATTCAAAAGCCCGAGCAACAACAGTTATAGGATATAAATTCACAGCAACATTTTCTGAAAAGAAAGTACATTGTTCACAAGTCTCAAATGGAAATAAAAACCGACTTGACCACGAATCATTCTACCAGAGTAATATCGAACGACTCTTACATCTCAATCCCGAAGATTGTAAAAACGAGTTACTCCGACTAAATATCACAAGAAATAAAAACGCAGATAGAAAGTTAGTATATTTCCAAGTTTTTTCAGATTCTGTACATCAAGCAGAACTTGAAAGATATCAAGGACATATAAAATTAGATGAAAAATACCCATACAACGGCGCACACGGAAGATTAACGTATGACTTACACGATAAACACTGGATACCACATATTGGTATAAATAACCCATCAAACTGCAAAGCAGACACAAAAAATAAAGGATATCAAGAAATAATGTTTTTCGATTGGAAAATACAACTCGAAAAAATACAACTCACACGCGATTTATCTGACAACACAATGATCTATCAAGGAATTAGATTACCTTGTAAAAACGATCAAGGCTATTGTGACCCTACAACACGAACACAAGCAACAATTGTTTGGTTCCCCGAAGACACATGTACAACATTTCAAGTAGCTAAAATACACGCTCGTATGATAAAATTTCACGAGAAATATTTTATACAATCAATTCCATATGAACAAGTAAATCCATCACGGAAACAAAGTACTGATTTTCGAAACATCCATAATATAGAAAATAAATTGACACGTTTTCAAATATATCAAGAAACAGAACTTGCGTGTAAATACAGAAATCCACTACACAAAACACAATACTCCGAAATATTAGTTGAATATGAAAAAGGATTCGACATGACCACTGGAAAAGTAAAAATCGACACATACGCCACAAGTCACCCTATAAACGAAGGAACATCATATATACCAGTTAATTTTCAAAGAAGTAAAGGTTAACCTGGTGGACATCTAAAGCCCCATGACACTAGAAGCACACGTTTACAAGAACTATCACTAATGAATAGTACATATTTCGGTAATATCCACTATGATATTCACTTAGATATGAAATTAGACTACACAATTAGCCGAATTTTTCAAGAAATGTCACTCTCTGAATTAGAAACACTCCACCAACTATGCGAATTAGAAAGGACACAAATCCTACAATCACTTGCACTAGCAGTATTAAAAATACCCTACGCAGGATATTTACTATCAGGAAATAGATCAAATTTTTTAGACTATGAAGGAAACATTTTATGGTTTTATACCTGTAACAAAAAAGTATCACCACTATATGTTTTTGAAGTTAAACGATGCTATAAAAGAATCCCTATCTTTTATAAGAATAAAGTACATTTCGTTGACACACTTTCAAGACGAACCTATTTCTGGGATACCGCAGTCCCATGTGGATCAGAAAATAGCCACAATGTAGTACAACTAAACCCTGATGAAGATAAATATTAACTTCTTACCCCATACCCCACATTAATGCAATCACTCAAAAAATTTTCACCTGAAAGCATTAGAGCTGGTGCTCGAAACCCAAATATTGACCTACAATCAATTGGAATATATTCAAAATCCGATATCCAACATCACATTAGAACACAACAATTCCAAGAATTATTAACACAAATGGACACTATACAAAGACAATCAATTGACCAAAACTTACGCAAACTTGCCGAAACCGCAGGATTTGCAGATATTTATACACAAGACTATAGCGGATATTTTAAAGACATTAAAGACTATATATATCTAAACGGTGAAAAATACCGACCACAAGATATTTCACCTATAAATATTTTTAGCTTTGTTACACTCAAAAATGAAATTCTTGATTTTCTAGGATGGCCCTATTACATCTTAGAAAAATTAACTATTTTATACGCAATGTTTAACTTTATAGGATTTCTTTTTTCACTTTTAAAAGGAATTTATAATACATGCGCTATACACACACAAGTAAATAGACAAGCAAGTGTAGCACGCATACTATTTGCAGGATTTTTTGGAATTTTTTCATCATCAATAAACAAAATTCTTTTAGACGCACAAATAAAAGAATACAACACAAAAATAGCAACAAGACAGAACACATATGACGAAGAACATAACAATATAGAAATAACGCCTACAGCACCACAGTTACCACCCCTACCACATAACCATCCATTATCCCTAGTCCCACGAAATTTTCGAAATTTAGCAATAACACATAATCCAAATTTTAGACCAACCATATCACAAAGTCCCATCCAACATATAATGACAAATCATTCACTAGATGAAAATACATATGAACAAATTATAGAACAACCCCATACCACCGCTTTTCAGTCTCAAAATAATAATTTTTTTAGCCCACGATGAGCCGACAACTTGGATCCCTACACCGCTCAAATTCCCACCCAACCAACCTCAATACTCCAATTACAATATTTCCACTTTTCGCTTTCCCGCCACCCGATTTCCCAACCAATAATATAACATCAGGCATGAATTCAGACACTAATTCACATATCTCAGTTTTATACTCTATTTCACAACTCAATAACCCAAATATTGAAACCCCTGATGAATTTGCAGACTCTGAACCATCTCCATCCAATAATTTTCAAACCAACTCCTCAGTTTTTTCAAAACCCCCCTTTTCAACCGATCCCACCAAATAACCCACTCCCATCCAATTCTACACCCTCTTATGCTTCACAAGTCACCCCAACCTACTCTTCATTTCATTCAGACCGATCAACCAATTCTCCAGACACTCCCCAAATCTCCCAAGAACTAGATACTTTTATCACCCTACAATATCAACCCTTTCACCTTGACACCCCCACTATCAACCAGATTTCATCCACAATAGAATCATCAAACCCACCTACCCCTACACCCTCTTCAGCTTATACCGCATCATTAGCACCATCATCCACATCCACCGAATCATCAAATAGCACTAATAGAGCTTACCGCACTTTCAAAAGAATATTCCCAAACCATCCATTTCCAACAAAACCAGGAACAGCCCGTGAATATATTAATCATCCAAATCACACTAACACGAAAGATTTTTTAGCAATCACCTTACCTTCATTTCCACAGTATACTTTGAACACCCCTAACGACACTAACGACACACGTAGTTTTGTAGATGAACAAGTTTTAATGCCTACACTTCATTGGACATCATATTATCATTTTACTAACCCCCTTTGCCTACCTTTATCTAATACTCACATCGATATAGAAAGAAATCAAGATATGCTATAACGACTCACCACACCACTAACACATAGACAATTTACTTATATAGGATATAAAAAGTCACTAAAAACATACACTGCACCCCGAGCTAACGAATACACGCTAGAATATTACGATCATAACACTCAATATATTTGATCGCAAATTCGACCACATCATTTCTGAAGCACTAACCGACACACAAGCTTACGAAAGTTTTAAAGAAAGATTTCAATTATTTTCACTAACCTTCAATTTCCTTGCACCACATGAACGCGATTTGCACTGCTCACACGACATTATGTTACGCACTAAACAAACCCACACATATACATATTATCGCTTCATACAAAATCATTTTGATCTACACACTCCATCAAGACAACCACACCACCGTTTTCAGTTTATTAACTCTAAATATACTTCACCATTTTTTCTTAACTTCACATATTGCATCAAAGATACTAACCTTTACGGTATTCTTCGCAATTATGACCCCATAACCCAAATGTATATTTTTTTGTCCTATCACGAAGATCTTCAACGCAGAAAAATCCAGACCCTTCCTTATCCCACATGAATTAATTCAACCTATAGAAATCCCGATATTAGAATTCATCCACAACACTAAATACAATCATAAATTATATAATCTCATCCAAAACACACCTTATGAGTTTGCAGTTGGCACTGAAGAACTAAAAACTATTAAAGCACTTCAATTGCTTTGGCCACTGCTTCAAACTAAAAACATCATTCGCATACTAGCAAAATTACTAACAAATTCCGACATAATCCACGACATCTTCCCCCACGGTTTTTTCCCCGACGACTAACAGGTAAGTATGATTTATACATATTCTTCACTAATAAATTTGAAATAAATACTAACCCTTCTTTATCCATGTCTTATTTAGATTTTTAGTCTTCATCCCACGATCATAAGGAAATTACACAAAAGAAAAATAAAAAATAGAAAACTTCTTCAAATTCTTCAAAACTCTATTAATATTTTGCACTAGATAAATTCAATAAAAATCATACCAATGTAGTAAATTAATTTATAAATTACTTCCCTAAAAGCAGTAATTCTAATAATGATGAAAATTTCTAACTTAATTTTTTCCAAAAAGCTAGCAGTAAAATTGAAATTCTATGTAGTAAATTGATAAAACGAAATTGCAGTACTAACCTTTTGATATTTCCATTCACTCGCACAAAAATTCTATCCAAACTCGCACAGCTCGCCCACGAAGAATTGTTTAAATAATGAATTTCAGTTTCAAGCTTTCACACTCAACAACTCTAACACACGATAACACGTTTCAAACTTTCCTTTAACCCGGTTGGAAAGGAATTATATACTAAACAAAACTAACCAATGCAGCTTACTAAACACCACAAATCATAGAATAACAGCATGACTAAGGAAAGGAAACTAACGGTACCCAAACCGGATTAACCCAGTTTAAAACTGGATAATTTATTCTTTTTAAGACTATTATAAAGCCTAAGAAAGAAATAATAAAACACAAAAAAGTCGAAAGACAAACCCATACCAAAAACAATTTGATTTTTGAAAAAAGGACACAACCAACGAAACATAAGAAAAACCACAATAAACCCAACATAAAACGTTATCACATAACAGGACCTCTCACAGAAACTGCACGAAATCATACTCCCACTCCTGGCCTAACCCACCAGAGAGGACGTCCTGAGCATGCTCTATAGCCGGCCTAACCCACCGCGCTACATCCACGCTTTGTGACCACACTCCTATTTTTATTAGGAGGTACTCAAGGGTGAGTAACTCTTCAAAATAACCGAACTAAAACAAAAAGCTTTTGTGAAAACAACTAACCAAAATCATAATTAAAACACCGAACTAATAAAAATTTTATAAAATGTAAATTTGACCTTGAAGTATATAGATCACTTACAACACCAAAGACGAACATCCAAGGACAAAAATGACCCCACTACACTCGAAAAAGAATGGCCAACCACAACCGATATGCCGTCCACAATCACAACTCAAAGGATTTAGAGTACGACTTGACTTCGCAGAAAAGGACTTCATTGAATTAGACCAATGACCACCTCGATGTTCAAGTATACGTACAGATCCGAGTAACCAGGCATCCCCTCCACGCACAATCCCCACGCCATTCCCAGACTAGGTTGAACACAAAAGAAGTTCTCTACATGAAACAGAAAAACCTGTCATAGCAAATCATTCTGAACTCAGATTTGAGTTTGTTGAGAAAACCCAGTCGTTGTCATGAGAAGATACAACGATTGATCCTGGAACTTCTCTAACAGGAGAACCCAGAAGAAATATGATGTTCGCCAAATACCAACGTCCATCATCCATCCTCTGAATTACAGAAAAACTATTCTAAAAAACTCTGTAAAACCCGGATGGGTGGAACCTGATCTAAACTACATTTTATGATTGGATAAATTAGATATTTTACCACTGTAAAGTATTTAATATTAACCAATCATGATCCATCAAACTAACAACCCACTTATTTGTAAGTGCTGAAATTACTTGTAATTTCAGCACCAGAGAGAATTGAATTTAACTTAGAAATTAGTTGCCTCTCCAAGAGAACTTCAGCAGCCGCAATAAACCAGTATACCCTAGATCTATTGAGCCTAGCAGAGACTAGTTAAACAACCTGAGACTAGATAGCATAAGAGTAAGATTAGGATCGGTATTAGACTAAGAAGTTGCACGAATCTATCCGGCCGAAAATAAGATAGGGTGACGAGCAGACGGTGCACCCTATCCGAAATTACTCTATGAGTTAAGACCAAATAAAATATAACTCAGGATGTGCAATTTTCTAAAGGCGCCTTGAGCGCCTCATATACACTAACTTTGAGTGAAAAACGCAATGAAAAAACATTTTTGGCATGTTTTTTTTTAAATTTGGTCAAATTGGGGTCTTTATACCAATTTGTGAGAGCTCGGAAAATCCGTTTGGTCGACCTAAAAAAAGTTGACGAAACTTCGAAAACTTTTTGAAAGTCCCCCCCCCCCCTTGAGAAAATCCTAGATCCGCCCCTGCTTTAATTTAAGACTTTATATAGGACAATTTTTCCAGCTGATACTTATAACAGTTTTATAGTCACCAACACGAATCAACACGAAAATCATTTTTTAAAAGAAGTTTCATGTCTGCAAGTTGGTCGACTAAAGAGGTTGGAAAAAATGACCAAACTTTTTTTTGAAAATTCGCACCCATTAAAAAGTTCCTGCATACACCACTGTGTGCAACTTACACATTTGAGGTCATAGCGGGTAGTTTGATCTCTCTAAAGGACGCACTGGTACACACGAATGCGAGATGCAAGAGAGAGGGGTCAATTGGGGATCCCTCCAGAGCCCTTCTGAGGAGTATTTTGAGGTATTGGAGGTACTTCTCAGTACACCTGATGCCATATCGCATGCAGAACTCATCTATCATCAGTTCCTGGCCAGCTGTGTACCAGCCCTGCAAAATTACAATTAAATTTTAGTTCTCAAAAGTATTATAATATAAAATCAAATATGACAATGGATTTGTTTTGTGTTTATCCAGTTTGATGAGAAGGACTGAATTGTTTGGCATTTTTCAAACGATTCATGAATCATGGACAAAATTCAAGGAAAGATTACACGGAAGATTACAAGAAATTGCACGCGTCTTCAAACACTTTCAGACATTTCTGTTATTTAATTAGTTTTTACTTGTACGCATTTTGAACTTCGCCCACAGAATGAGATGGACCCATGAAATTTCTGAAGTCAACTTTTGCAAATTGGTTCGAAAATCCTCAAAAACGGAACCTTATTTCAGAAATTTGTGAAAAAATGTTGTAAAATTTGTTCATTTTGAGGGTTTAGGATCACCGCAATTTTTGAAATGCCTGACTCAAAAAAAATCGTTAAAAGGGCGTCAAAATTATTTTTTTGAAATGAACTTTAATCATAATGGTTGTATGCGCTTAATGACTATGTAGGTACTGACCATGGACCTGTAGGGGTCTTTGATCTTGTGATCGAGTAGTATCTCGAGGAGAATGGTGAACAGACGGTGGGTGTCCACTTCGTCCGAGGGGGACAAGTAACTCAATCTACTGTACATTTCTATCTCCTCCATATTGATTATGGCCTCTGAAAGCAGGGAAAACATTTGAAGAAAAAAAGAACATTTAACGAACATTTTTGGGAAAAAATCATCATACTGAAAAATCTATTTGCTAATAAGATGGAATTCATTGCAAGAATAAAGTAATTAACAAACAAAGAACAATCTAAAAAGCAGAAATAGTAATCAAATAATTAATTTTCGTGGCCAAACAGTATTTAAAACTGTGAAATACATAAAGCGTGAAAATTGATCAATCAGTTTTTATAGTTTGAATTTTGAAATTGCTGGCAAAAAGTTGCTTTGAACACATTTTTGCGTGAAACGAGAATTGCGTCAAAGTTTAGTTTTCAGGCACTTGCGGGTCTCAATTAGGCTCAACATGATTAATAATAATAACTAGCTTTTAATAACATTTACAATGAAGTTCCAATTTTATAACTCTTACGGTCTTTTGGCGTTTGGACTGAAAAGTAACTCATCAGCTAAAAATATATCACCTTAATGCCATTAATTTGCTTGCGTAGCTTGCTTGCTTGCGTTGCTAGGTCTGTAATTCTTTAGGTCTGTAATTCTTTAGGTCTTAAATTCTTTAGGTCTGTATTTCGCGGGAATTGATTTTAATGACTCACCGTCGTTGGCTGAGTTGTCCAGATCCATGGGTGGCTCTGGTTTGAATGTCTGTCTGGTAGCTGAGGATAACTTATCCAGCCATAGATCTCTGCCGTCACTGGTCAATGCACCTAACTCAACCTGCACTCGCAACAAGTTTGTATTTGTTTGTTATTGTTTCATAAAAAAACATACGATTGTGTAAAATTGAAATTAATCAAATTTTATTTATATTACAGTAGTTTCTACTGGCGTACATACACAAACTTTTCGAGTTGCAATAATAACCTTTTTTGCTACTTCCAATCCTACTCAATTTATTTACAGAAAAATTTTTAAAGAACTTTTAGCAATATGTTTGTACCTTAAGTTTCCCTCTTTTTGCTGAGAAGTAGAACAGTTGGGAGGACAGAGTTCCTTCTGGGAGATCCTTGACTGAAACAGACTCTTCGATAATACAAATATAACTATCTTCGCGTAGGGAAGTCACAATATGAGAGTTAAGAAGATTGGATCTTCATTAACTAACTCGATTCTTTTACCCCCCCCCCCCCCCCCCTCCTGTCATCTATCCGGATTTATATAACAATGTTTCAATATGTTACTTTCAACCCTCTCACTGTCTAAACCATTTAAAACAAGGTAATGATTAATTAGTATGCGTAATGGTAATAATCGGTCATGTTTTTTGCATGCCCAGTTAGCGGGTTTTCACCAATGCATCGCACATAAATTCAGCTTTCTAACATTTATTTTCTATTTTTCACGAAGGTCTCAATTTTGTTCAATACTGTTACAGTTTTCCTACGGGGTTCATAGAAACAACTACTCCGAAGAAATTCAAAATTATTCGACTTGAAGCAAACAAAAACTAAAGGACAAATCTCAGTATTTGGTGTATCCCCTCGCGCTGAAATAACTGCTCTAATTCGTCGAAACATGCTGTCAATTAGGTTCAGGCATGTTTGTTCAGGAATGCTAATCAATTCGAACTGAACCCGTTCTCGATCCTCGTTTATGCCTCTGGGGGGCATCGGGATATGTCTGTTGTCTACGCTTGAGGTGACGCCACAAATGCTCGATCGGACTAAGATTTGGTGACTGTGCTGGTCAGAATTTAAATCACATTTTTGCTGAACCAACATTTTGTCACATTGGAAGTATTTTTTGGGTCCTTGTGCAGATAAATTACATCTTTTCTGGGCCAGATGAAATGCTCGATAGTTCCAAGTAGGTTATCTATCAGAATTTCTAAATAATGACTGGCATCTATATTTCCTTGGTTTTTGCAAGCATGGCCTGCCCCTTGCTAAGTCATGCAGCCCCAGAGCTTCAAATGTCTGCCTCTATATTTCAGTGTCTCTTGCACATGCTGATTGCGAAGGGGTCTATGAGATTTTTCCAACCCTCTGTAACCTATTAGATCCCGATCAATTAATTTTAGTTTCATCCGACCAAATTACACGCCTCCAATCCTTGATAGCTCGATGATGATAAAGACACGCAGAACCTAGTTTTTGAGATTGATATCCGGAAAGTAAATTGGGCTTTTCATTTTTGATCAGAGACTTCATACAGGCATTCCTGAGAATCCAGCGAACTTTCGGCAAAGAAACCCGTTTTCCTGGGTCAAACAGCTCACACACTGCAGCTATTCCTGCATCTGAAAAATCGACCCTAGCAGTTTTTGATCATCTTGGTCCATTTAATTTTGCAGACGATCATCATTTTTTGCAGCTGAGATACTTGTGTTTTCCGTATTCTGCATATAGTAACGTGGTTCAAATTTGACTTCCGGGCAATCGCTTAAATTGAAACTCCCCGTTGAATCAATTGACATACATATGACTGCATTGAAGCTCCAACTGGCTTCATTTCGTTAATTCAGCATCCTAACGTTTATACTCCATTTTTTCGAAAAAGTTTTAAAAATGTTCAATTTTGTTACAGTTTTGAGTCATTTTTCTTCATTTAAATCTTTTTTCATTTGCTCTTTACTCGCTAAGTTTCAACTTTTATAACATTTAACTTTTTTTTATTTGCGTGTTTATTTTGGATATCAAAGATCAACCAACCTAATTTAACAAAATGAAACCAGTTGGAGCTTCAATGCAGTCATGTGTACGTCAACTGATTCAACAGGAATTTTCAATCTGAGCAATTGCCCGGAAATCTAATTTGATTTATATTATAACCAGAAAACCGAAGGCAAACGTATCTCACTTGCTTACAAAAAACGATGGTCGTCTGCAAAATTAAACGGAACAAGATGAGCAAAAAACGCTAGGGTCGACTTCTTCAGATGCAAGATCGTATTATTTCAGATGCAGCATCAGTATAAACGTTAGGAAGCGAACATGCAAGTGTGGAAAAATGACTTAAACAGTAGCAGTATTGAACAAATTCAAAACCTTCGTGAAAAAAAAGTGTGGTATAAACGTTAGGAAGCTGAACTTACGTGGGATGCATTGGTAAAGGCCTGTTAATTAGGCATGCAAAAAAAAACAATGACACAGCTTTTAAATGCTTAAGATGTGTGAGGGCTGAAAATTTAAACATCCTTACAGTTTTGTGAGGCGCTAAATATACTTATTATTATCACATTTGTAAATAGTCATCCTAAGCTAACTGGTGTACTAAAATGTTTATGTTCGGCCTTAAAAGCCAAATTTTTTTAGAGAATGTTTAACGTGTGAACATTGTCGACCATTTATTTATGACCTTCAGTTAGAACAGAAGACGTTATGTTCATTGAGAATGGACTTAATCAGCGGAGGGTAATTCCTACTGGTAACAAAAGTCAATGCTACCCTTAAAATAGTAAAAAGCTATATGGTATCTACTAAATAATCTCCAGCTCTATAGATAAAAACAATAATTTAGTACTATTGTTTTCTATCGAGAATTCGATTTCTGCTGCTGCGTTCTGATTGGCCTAAACTTAACCGTTTTAACAATCTCCCCCTTTTCTTTTGAAAGATGGAGATTTTCGAGTAGATCCAAAAGATTTATTCCCGAGGAAAAAGTCCAACATACCGGCTATTCAGCTCGTCCAATAGAAAACCTTCTTCTGTTGTGCCCTCGGTTAGGAATTTCTAGCACTTTTTTGGGTACGTTCCTGATCTTGATTTCTTTCTTGAGGAAATTAAGAAAACCACAAATTTTACTAAACTTTTACTATCGACAACCCTGTTCCTACTTCAAAACTTAACTTTCGAACAGCTTTTGACATCCAATATCATTTGAAACAGTTCGATGGCGTAACAAGAGTTCAGAAAAAACTTTGAATCAAAAATTTTTTCTTTTTAGCTTTTTCGATTAGTAGCATGAAGTTTCAAAGCACTTTAGAGAGTGTTTTCTTACTTTTCGGATACTCCACCACATCATCCATGGCCTCGTCCTCGTAACTCAAATAGTCCACTGTGAAACCATCCAGGGGCAGAACGTCCGTAGGCTGGCCACTATTATCCAACAGGTCATAGCATACAATAACCGACCATAGATTACAATTCGTTTTTCTAGCGTTGTCGGATCTAGGGAGGAGACATGCCCCCACTCTCGGGGATTCGACCCCCTGAGCGCCCAAAGGGTGTCCCTGTTGGTACTAATTTATGACATCCATTTTTGGTTGTCCAATTGACTTAAATGTTTTCTAATGAGCGCATTCGGCGCAAATATATTTCTTTTTTATGGGGGCTTGGAGAGCGGGGGGGGGGGGGGCAAAGCAATGACTAAATTTTTCAGCAGAACTTTTTCGCCGATTGGGTCTGTTTTTTCTCACATAATTATGTCATTTCATTATTGTATCATGTGACCTGTTGTCCTTGTAGCAACTGAGCACAAAGTTAGCTCTGGATGCCTCGAGGAGTATGACGTAACGTCTCTTCCACGTCTTGTTCGTCATTTCCTTCGAGGAAATGAAGAGTTCACTGAAATTTTTTAAATAAATTTTAGATCGACCATACATATCTAGAAAAAAATTATTCAATCACAATGGCAGTCAACAGCTAAGATCTCTCGCTTTGGCCATAAATGGTCCTTGCTGATCTGCTGGCTCGCTAGAAACATCATGTTCAAATTGTAGCAATTAACCGAGCTAACGATTTTATGAACTGAACTATGCTTTGTGGGCACTCAACTCGAATTCTACAACCCAAGCTTCCGTGAATATATAATTTTAAGCATTCATCAGGTGATCTTATCGAAAGAATAGATCTCTGGCAGCTAATACAAACTTAATTGAAGTCGCTTTTGACACCTATCTGGGGATATGCTAACTCTACCCGTAAACTTTTTCTTTGCAAAATTCGATGATCCGAGGAGCTCTTGTTCCGACCAGTGAAAATGGGGAGGCACTTTGTATTCGAGTGTTTTTTTTTAGTTTTTTTCTTCTTTTTTTCCATGCAAAATCAGCTGACACAAACAATCATTGGAGATAGCTGAATGATATGTCATTTTGAAGCACTTTCAGTCTAGATTCGAATGACATTAAAAAATTTTGAAAAAAAAAGATTTTTTTTTGTCATAATTCGAGCAAATAAAGCAAGCGAGAAGGCTTACAAGCTTGCAAACGAGCAGGCTTTAAGACCTTAAAACTTAAATTTATGCAATTAAAACTACCTTTTGGATCAAAAATGGCAATATTTCGAGGAAGTCGTCCCAAACTGCCCGCACCGATGTCTCATGGATCAAATCGAATATAATGGATTTTGCTTGGTAAAAAAATTGTCTAAATATTCGATAGTCGTGGCAAATTTAGACAGCGTAATTTATTTTAATCCATTATAAACGATCAACTTCAAAAAATATAAATCCATTTAAATACAATTTAATCGATTATAATTCGTTTTTGTTTTCAATGTAATCGAATTTTTTTTTGTAGATAAAATTCATGAAAATTAAAAAGGAATGAGTTAAGTGATAGGGGTATAACTCATAAAGTAATTTCGGATAGGGTACACCGTCTGCTCGTGACGCTATCTTATTTTCGGCCGGATAGATTCGTGCAACTTCCTAGTCTAATACCGATCCTAATCTTATTCTTATATCTACTAGTCTCAGGGTGTTTAACTAGTCTCTGCTAGATGCAAGAAGTTATTAGTGATTTTAATTTTCCTAGACTGTTAGTCCTTACGATTTTTTGGTTAGCTTAACCTAGGTCTTTTTGTTCAGGGTTGGAGAGAAAAGTATATCAATTCCGAAGAATGATTTTTAATTTCTCGTGGCTTGTCTAAGCTAAGGTGTTAACTTACTTAATCTTATTTAGGGGTAGTGATTGTGTTCAAGGGTTGGAGAATAGTAAATCGATCCACAAGGTTCAGGTATAATTAGAACGCAATTAGTTCGTTAGATACTATTTTAAACTTACTAAGTTTAAGATTTATCCTTAGTCAGGTAAGAAGAGGGTTCAAGTGAAGGATGAATAACCGAAGTTCTTCACAGTTTAGCCTAATTTCAATGGTTAGCGTGATTAAAAAATTTCTTAAAAGGTGGGTAGTGAATCGACGTTTGAGGTCATTAGACACTTGATAAGTGGGTGGGGGAGAACAAAATTGTTCTTTTTGATCCAAGGATAAGCCTTGATGATCAGAATTTAAAATTTAAAAGATAGAAAATTGATTTAGATCCAAGGAAAGCCTTGATGATCTGGTTTAAGATTAAATAAAATTAAGTTTAAAATAATTTAAATTTATTTGGTTAATGATTTTAGTTTTTGATAATATTAGTTGATTTATGATTGCTGTTATGTTTAGGTGATGAATGTGGAACAACAGGATGATTTATATATACTAACACTTTATTGTCATGCTACTAATTTTTATTTTTGTTTTCAATAAATACTTTTTCAAATATGTTTTATATATTACTGCAGAATTGGAGGGAACGATTTGAGATGTTTTTATCAATCGTTATTGAACAATAATAATTTGATCTAGCGCCTGAAATAATCATTGAAGATTTCCTTCAAGGATTTTATGTTTGCAAATGAAAATCTAAATTCATTGCTAGTAAGATTCTATATATAAAAGTTTGCGTTGGCTTTTGCCGTACGACCATGAAACTAAATGGTAAGTTTCTATGTAGTCGTATGTCGTCTCTTGTCCGAGGTCTTTTTCCAATACCGGGTAGTTCTCGTATTGTGCGGAATAGCGGCTCTGATCTATTGAGTCGTAGAGACATTTCAATTAAGTTATTGTCGTGTAACATTTGAAAATGTTTTGTCTATTTTCTAATCTATTTTTGGTTAATTCTAAGCTATTTTGTTTTTTAAGGTCTTTATTCGAGACTTATGGTCGCACCAGATGAGTTAAGTGATAGGGGTATAACTCATAGAGTAATTTCGGATAGGGTACACCGTCTGCTCGTCACGCTATCTTATTTTTGACCGGATAGATTCGTGCAACTTCTTAGTGTAATACCGATCCTAATCTTACTCTTATATCTACTGCTCTCAGAGTGTTTAACTAGTCTCTGCTAGGCTCAATAGATCTAGAGTATACTGGCTTATTGCGGCTGCTGAAGTTCTCTTCGAGAGGTAACTAATTTCTAAGTTAAATTCAAATCTCTCTGGTGCTGAAATTACAAGTAATTTCAGCACTTACAAATAAGTGGGTTGTTAGTTAGATGGAATATGATTGGTTAATATTAAATATTTTATACTGATAAAATGTCTAATTTATCCAATAATAAAATGTAGTTTAGATCAGGTTCCAGGAAGTTCTGCAAAACTCGAACCCGAAGGAACACGATAATCCCAATGTTCACTACCCCTCTCCCTCGTACCCCCGCTACGTCAATTGTCACCCCACGTTCCTCCGCTGCTGCACTCCCCCTTCCCCGTTCCTCCTTTTAGCAACCCATCCCCCCGCGCCGCGCCGGATTAGGTAACTTTGGGGAAGTGTTAAACGTAGGTAAACGTGGGCAGATTGTGCAGTTGGAAAAAAAACTGATATAAAAGAATAGCAAACTTACGTATCTCTATGAAAAATTGCAATTGAAAAAGAGACATCAAAATTTAGTAAAAAACGAATAAATTAACAAACCTAACTATAACATTTTCATAAACAAATGATAAAAGCTCGCAAAAATATTTTAAAAAATTGATTACAATCTGTTAGAATTGATTAAATTGGAATATGTCTCTTTCGATAAAGCTTTTTGAAATTTAGTTGAAAGTAATCGATTAAAATTGATCAAGAATGAGTTTCATTGCTACAGAAAGTAATGACAATATAATCCACTTGTAATCAATTGTAATAGTTTTTCACTTTTGAGAGACAGACAATAATAATCCTATGTAATCGACTTTTATCGATGAAACTTCAGTATGAGTGGGCATGTTTCGACCGACTGGACTGAAGCAAAAATGTGTTCGACTGTGTTCGATTTAAGCGTGCTATGTTTCGACTGACTCGACCTAATTTGGTTTGTGTTGGACTATGTTTCGATCACACATTATATTCGAATTTTTGTTCGACTATATTTCGACCACACTTTCTGCTCGACTATGTTTCGACCGTAATTTACTTTCTACTTTGTGTTCGACCATGACTCGAACTAGTGTTCGACTATGTTTCGACCACGAATTTAGAGTCGAACAGCATCCGTGGGCTTGATCGAACTCGGTCAAAACCTAAGTCGAACACCTTAACCCGGATATAAGTGAAGCCTTTTTGGTTGGTCGTCAAGATGGTGGTGTTAACTCACCCTGTGCACTTGACGTTTTCTGGGATGCCGAAGGAGATGGAGAGACTGCAAGTGAGAGGGGGAAAAGTTTTCTTCAGTGGCATCATCTTCACATCTCTCTTTGCGCCCAACTGGTACACTAGTTTGTACTCTGGGAAGTCCGGGTTGGCCTTCATGTAAAATCAGTTCTCGAAATTTTAAATGGAATTACTATACGATAAATTCGGGACTTTTGAAAAGTGATTAATGATCGACTTAGATGCTTCAATTTGACCGAAGTTCTATTAGTCCTTAGAACTAATCGTCACAAAAGGGATTGTTTTTAAAAATGAACCGACGAAGATGAAAACCAAAGAAGCAAACTTGATAAGTCAAAGCAACTTAAAAAAAACTGTTCTAGAAAATTTACTGCAAGCAAAAAAGAAGACACTTAAGAGTAGATGTGTGAACCTCAATTCTGTCCGGGTATATCTGGAACTGAGCAATGGCTAGTTTGTGTGTGGCAGCCAGTGACTTCCCAATCGGCCCCTCTTTCCTGAAGGTGCAGAAGGAGACTTCGAGCAGAGGGCGGGGACCGCCAAAGGAGAAGGTTGCTTCTTCATTCACACCTTCCAAATAACTTCTAAAATGAAACCAAACATGAAAATACGTTAAACTGGAAATCAGTTTAGACAGAACCGGAAATAGATCAATCGAAAATAGAGGCGGAAATCATATTAAGTTGGGAAAAATGGGAAAAATCAACAACCAAAAACAAACATCAAAGTTTTTGACGAGTTTAGTGGTTTGTAAGTCTTCAGGAGAGCTCGGAATATCAAATTGGTTGAAAGGAATATCAATTTAAAAAAGGTCGGCAAAACTTCTCATTTTTTTGGAAAAACTCCCCCTTCCCTTGTATCATCGCACGCCTCATCTTCCTGCTTCAAAACTCCTGTCATAGTCAGAGTAAAACGTAAACTTCTCTAGAAAACCAACTGACGGGTCATGAGTGGGTTCCAGATTGAGTCGCCGGGTGTTATCTTTTCCTCTGGCCGATTTGAGATGGGCTATACTCATGCACTTGGAACGGGTGAAGTTCACGGCCACATCACGCATGTGTTCTATCTTCACCTGAACAACAAGATGAACTCGTGACCAGTCATTTCAGCCCCAAAAACAGTCTTTTCCCGAACTGACTGCTTTTGGAGAGGAAATGATTGGGAGCCAGATGAACTAAATAATGATAACAATTACAGAATGTCTGGAAATATTTTTTAAAAATAATTTTCAATAGGTCGTATTGCAACACAAAATGTTCTCGTAAGTAGCAAGTATTAGACCCACTCTTGATCGAAATAAGCGGAACCCGCAAAACATTTGAATGAGAGGGAAAGTCGATTGAGAAGTAGATCATTTAAAAGTTGTTGATTGCTAAACACCCCCACCCCCCCCCCCCCCCCCCCCTCAAACACACATATATTAGGCACATTTTATGCTTTTATAAGAAACCCACAATCTTTGAAAAGGAATCCAAATATTCGCCGATAATTGTTTTTTTTTTTCTAAATCCAGTATACGTACTGTAACAGTGAATACTGGAATCACAGCTCCCATTGCAAAGTCAGCATCAGGGGATCCAAAGTAGCTGGCTCTGAAATAGCGAACAGTTGAAAATCGAAAGGTTTCAAAATATTTCATTTGAATTTAGTTGAGATAGTTCACCTTTCTTCCATCCATGTTTTGGACTTGCGTATTTTGTAGTTCATCCGGGAGAGATATCTAAATGGAACAATGTTCAAAGAGTTAAATTAGTATTTTAAACAAAATCGGGGTCAAGGGATAATATCAATTTCCTTAAATTTAAGCAAAAAATATTTTGAAAGGGCTTCAGTGCCTTGATTATAGGGACCTTGGCATCATTCACATGAATAGTTTTGAGCGAGGAGTGCACGCTAAAAACTGCTTTTTCAAATAAAACTATTCATTTTTTACCAAGATATTGCCACACATTTTCATTTTAAAATCTTTAATTTTTACACGGTAATCAGTTTGTTATTTTTATATTATTTGAAAATTAATCAATTGAGCTCGCCTCTTGAGTTCGCCGTGTGACTCGTCTGCCATGTGATCGTTCTGACTAGCCTCTACTGACTCCAAATTCTTCATGAGGTCATCCGTCTGTCTGCTCAACTCCCGCACCACGTCATACTCCATGTCTTCATTCGCCCAATTCACCGGCATCTTCTGCAAACACACACGAATCAATGCAGTCCAAAAAACATGGGATCAAGGGATCGACTCCAGGAACAGGCCTAACTCATAAACACTGACATTAACTCAAAAGACATGAATAATTTTAAACCTGCCTTAATCACTGGCTTCTTCTAGATCCGTTAAAATTGAGCTTTTGAAAAAAAGCGGCTCTTTTCCACTCCCCCTCACCTTTCAAAAAATTGATTTTTAAGCTCGTTTTACGTGTTTTTACGGCTAAATGCGTGATGATACGATAAAGAGTCTGGAAAACAAATCTGTTCATAATTGTCAGTTGTCACTTGGTTCACCATGACAAATTTCATTGCATTATGACCAAATTGAAGAAGTTTTTCAAAATGAATAAGAAAAGTAGGCGAAAGTCACCAGCGGATTTAGGGAGGCGGGTCCCTCGTCAGGAATTCGACGCCCTTCCAACCCAAAGGTTCCCGTTTGTGCTATTTTGAGATATCGATTTTGGCTGACTGACCCTAAAATTTTTCTAACGGCGCCTTGGCGCCAAAACTATACTAATTTTGAAGAGGGATAGCAAAAATGCTCTTTTTAGCCCGTTTTTAAAAAATTTTGCGTGCGGCGCAGAAAATTTAGTCAAAATTGGGTCTTTATAGTGTTTTGGGAGAGCTCAGAAAATCAATTCGGTCAAACCTAAAAAAAAGGTCGACCAAAATTTTGGATTTTTTTTGAAAATCTGCCCCCCCCCCCTCTCGTCGAGAAACTCCTAGATCCGCCCCAAGGTAAAACAGAAAGGAGCCGAAAATTTTCCAAGAAATAAACACAACATAGTGTGAGTCCGAAACCTGGACTTAGCCAATTTTTCCTATTAACTATTCTACTACTGGAACAAAAATTAAGTTTTATCCGTATAATGCACTGACATTTTTGCACAAAGAAAAAGAATCTAGTGATCAAGAGAGCAAGTATGGTGAAGTGTTAAGTCTCTCCGCCTATCTGGTCTTAATGCTCACATGACATGATTGCTGGTTCAAATCGCAGGTGCGCTGCTATTTGCTGGGTGAAATTTTGCATCTACGTCAAAGCTTAATGTGCGCTAAGTATATGCGCTCTTGTTAGTTTAAATAATTAACATGTGGGTTACGCCTCTGGGCCGGTTGGCAAAAAAGTCTGTCAACAATTGGTGTTCCAGGGCCTACGTGTGATGCAACAGTTTTCAGTCGACGAAACAACCAAAAAATGTATGTGGTAACTAAATCAGGGCACCAACGGGGTCGTATTTTTCTTCTTGAATTTAATCTGAGCGCACGAGATTGAGGGTTCAATTCCAGGGTTTTTCCTATTTTTTTTGCTCAAAAATGCATCAATCAGTTTAAACTACTCACTCGCAAACTACTCGCAGAAATCAATTTTACAACTGCTAGGCAGATATTCTTTAGGGTGTTAAAAAACAAAGTATCATATATTTAGATCTAGCGCATAAAGTAACAACTCATGGTGAAACACATAATCGTGGTTGAAGTTTATAAAAATTAAAAGTTTATTTAAAAAAGGAATATTTGAAGCCTAATATCTAGCAACAAACAAAAAACACCCACAAGTGTAATTTTTCTGCAATTATGCATAAGTCGGAACTACAAGACAAAAAACTGCCCAATCATGCAATAATTACTTCTCTGTCATAATTTTTTTCAATGAACTATTTAGTTTTGACCAATGAATTAAGTTTTCACACCAAGTTTGTTTATACTCTGACTTGTTCAAAACGAGCAATCTCCTTGGGTTGCGCTGGAAAAAAACGGATGTTGATGTTATAGTATCAAACAGATACTGATATAAGAAACGCGCCAATTTTAAACAGAACGGAGTTATTTACAACAAAATTGGCTACTTTTTCTGGATAAAATTGCGGCCTCTCTCAGACTCAAGCTTTGATTGTCTGATCATGATAATTATACACGTTGTCCAAATGGAACTCTTACAAGAATTGTTGCAAGAAATCTTGCAAGGTTACTGCAACAAATTGCCTTCAATTTGGAAGATTTTTGCAAGATTTAGACTTCACTCGCAAAATATAGAGCAAGACTTCAATTACTACTACAAAATGTTTTCGACTTTTTTTTGCTGTTTTTGGTTTGTTCAGTTCTTTTTAAAGTTTCTGCTAGTCTCTTACAGATATTCAACAAAATCTCACCACAGTTATAACGATATTAGGTTTAATATAAGGCACCAAAATAGCCCGAATTGTATGCAGAACATTTCGACCGCTAATTGATCTCTATTAAAATGGCAATGAATTGTAGAAACTTGCAAATTCAGATGCTTGAGCGACATGCATCAGTTATAAATCAACAGTGAAAACTCTTCCTCGTTAAAGGAAAGCAAATTTTGCAAGTATATTGCAAAACTTCTCACAAAGTTTGCATGTTTTAGGGACTGAACTGAATCGTTTTTTTTTCCTGCAGATTCCACTATCAATCAAATCCGCAGTTATCCATACCATAACATAGCTTGGCTTTTCAATGAAACAAGTGAATTTCTATCTGAACTTTAGAAAGATACTTGTGAAAAAGCTTACAAACATCTCTGGGTCGTGTTCGCATTGTTTCCGCTCTCTCAGCTCTGCCTTCACTAGAGAGATCAATTTAGGCTGCTTGTTGAGCTGAAAAGAATCCACAGATTTGATTGACATAGAGTCCTTTCTAGGTCAGAAGTTTTCGCTGGTATGATTTTTATTCAGAATTTTTCAGCGGCAAAAATCATATTTCACAGCATAAACAAAGAGTAAGACAGAAAAAAAATCTGAAAAATCTGATATTCTTGTCGCTTGTTTACATTGAATTTTTTTTAAAGAATGAGCTTTTACTTTAGAGCTTTTTTGTTTGATCTCTTTGCTACCTGCATGAGTGTGGCCAATTTGTTGTGTATCTGAGTCCTGATCTTGAGAACCAGTCTCAGTTCCAGCATCATCTTCTCCTTGTTATAGGACAGCGCAGACACATCCGACGCCTTCTGACTTCGATCTCCTATACATTAAATGAAATAGTAATTGAATTCGTTTAAATCACGATAATGTACATTTTTTAGCGACAGAGTGATAATAATAAATTGTTTTCATGCTTATAATACAAAAAATGCAGTTTTGTGTTCTTTTTGTAAGCCATGTCTGAAACTTGAGAGAACTTCGTCTTGATTTTTCAGCTATTCTAGATAAGATGGCAGGCGTGGATTGGATTCCATGCCCTGATAGATAGAAAGAAATTTTAGTCTTAGGTTTTTTTGCTTTCGGCCGCGTCATTTAAATGGGCCCCTGTAAATGTTCGAGGCGTTTATTTTTCAGTTCATCCGATATTTAAAACTTGCTTTCCAAAGATTTTTGTGTCACACATTTTTTTCTGCAAAACATGCATACCGCGAAACTTTTAATATAATACATCCTCATAGATTTTTGAAAGGCTGAGCTCTGAAAATCAATTTGGATGTCAAATAGTAAGTTTTCCAGCTAGAAATCCGCAGCTCCTTTTTGTGGCAATTGTTGGCTAAATGCTCGCTCGGATCTTGCCTTCAATGATGAGGTGGAAAAATGAGTTCCACTTGTTCTTTAGCTGGTCAGCACTGGATACATCCCGGAAGCCCATGTTCTCCACCTGTCTGGACACATTCAGAGCAAACACATCTTTCAATTCCGCCATCGTCATCGCTAAAACGGGCGAATAAGAGAATAACACAATTGTCTGTTAGTATTTTTTTAAGACTCAGACCACTAAAAGTAACATTATTGATCAACATCAATAATAAAACTCCCAAAAACGGCGCAATTTGCATAAGTCAAACGCAATGGTACCTCCGCTCTTGACACATTTCTGCACACTGTAAAGCCGCATGTATTTGTCGAAGAAGTTCTCAATCAAGTCAGCCAGTGTTTTGTCCACACTTCGAATCCCGTTTAGGTCACCTCTATAAACAAATTGGCTTGTTTTCTGGCTCACATAGAACAAAAAATAAGTCGCAATCTTCCTTCAAAAAACAAACGGAACAAGTTAGAAACAATTTTGAAATTTTTTGAAACTTTTCATATATTTTTTTATCAATTTGGTCAAAAATTTTATACTTGAGCAATCAGCAAACATTCGTCTATTTATCATAGAACACTATTTTGAAACTAAAATTGATAATCTTAACAAAACCTAATGTTAAATGATAAAAAAAGGCATTCAAAACAAAAAAAAATCAAAAAAACTCGAACCTGATTATGATCACTAAGAAAATGATGGTTAACTTTTTCAAATTTGAAACCATTACAAGTGGTCGCCAAATAGATTTTTTTCCCAATACGACTTATTTTTAATTGGAAAAAGTACAAAACCAGTGAGCCTTGTTGACAAAAAATGCTTATCATACAATTTCAGAGAATGAAAAAAATACCCTTCACACAACTTTATACCCGAGTGTAAGTGTCGTTAACACCCGCGCAAATTGTTGATATTTTCTGTTGCAATCCAAATGTAAGCAAGAGTGGGTCTAGGACAACAAGCCGACGGGACTTCAAGCCGACGGGACTTCAAGCCGAAATTAAAACTTTACAAGCACCCCAAAACGCTATTTTATCATCTGCAAAATGTTGCTTTTCTAAAATTTTGGCGAGTTTAGTCCATAGTAAGCGTTATTCATGACAATGCACTACTTGTGATTCGCATCCGTTAATAACATCAGCCGGTTTTGAAATGCATAAATTATAAACATGAAAAATGCCTTCAACCATATTTTCCTTTTCAACTTTCCGGAACATCATTTGGAGGCTTAAATTATGAGCAAACGCCAATAACTAGTGAAGAAAGATCATGAAATTGAGAAATTCTTCAAAAAAGTTTTCAAATTGTTCATATTTCACGACTTTATAAGGAATTATTCGGCTTGAAGTCCCTAATTTTACAATTCGGCTTGAAGTCCCGTCGGCTTGATGTCCGGCACCCAGCAAGAGTAACAGGATAAAAGAACTACTCGCCGAGCGGCCTATTCTAGATGTACTAAAAACAGACTTGCCAGTTGGAGCGGGTTTGGATCCCCTTACCGATCCCCTAAATACATGTAAGAAAACTCGATCGACTATAGCCCTACTTGCCTTTTTAAAACCGTTTTATCGCTCTAGTTTGGTTCAGCCTTGATTATTGCTGGCCGTAAAAAAAGCAATATGTCTCAAGGACAATCACCTGATGTTTTCGCTAGCTTGCACCAATTTATCATGCAGATTTGTCACGAAAAAGTTAATGTTATCAAAGCGACTTAAAACAGGTTTTGAATTGCGACACGAATTGTTTGTAGTACCGAAAGTACGAAAAAAATGAATTTGTCCGAACAACTTTAAGTTGCTTAAAGGAGATTGAACGCACATTTGCCAAAAAAAAATTAATGTTAAGATTTTCACACTGAATTAAATGCATTAAATTTCACACTGTCTTATCATTTTTTGCATGTAAAAAGTGTTTTTACGATGGTTTTTATTTTGCTTAGAAACGAGTGTGCAATGAAAATAAAATTTAAAAAAAAATTGTTTCCTCTTTTTTTTTTATGGAAACGCTCAAATCAAACAATTTTCATACACGAAATTTTTATGACAAGCAATTTTTGTATTTTTTTTTCTATGCCAGAAATGCTAACATGTAACAGCCACTGCCACAGTAGTGTTTTAATTGAGTTGCAAATTAGTTTAATGCAAAATTAGAAAAACTTTCGATCAAAAAAATTTGTTAATTTGTTTATTTTTTTATTTTCTTTATAGTTATCGTATGACACGCATTTTCCCATAGATGCCAAATATGAAAAGGTATGATAGGAGTTTTTCTTGTATGAACGTTGACCCGGGGAGCCCAGGCGAAGAGGATACCGTTGCTTTCGAAATTCAGTCAGATATAACAGAGTTATGCTCCTTCTTGTATTTTATAAAAAAAATCTGTTTCTGAACGTTATAATTGTTTCCCAAATGACGGGGAATAACCTACCACAACAATTGCAGTAGCCATAGCTTTCTAGAATATGATTAGAACCTAATCTGTTGCCGGTCCAGGTCAAAGTCGTACTGAGACACTTGACAAAGACTACTTATAAATTCAGTGTGTAAATAATCTATACAAAAACTATGCAAACTCATTTAAAATTTTAGCTGTTTTTATGAATTCAATTTTTCAATTTCATCATTTATTCATAGGGAGAAAACTAAAAATATGGTTCCAAAAACTCCCAATAGTCCCATATATAATTGGCAGTACAACATGACGAGGCCAAACTGTGCACAGGAATGGCGCTTAGTTTCGTGTCTGTATGTTACTGGATTTCAGAGACAAGTCCTTACACAGTTTGGCCTCGTATTGAAAATGTTTTTAAGAAAATGTTTGAGTTTTTCCGAATTAGATTGGTCACAGAAAATACAATGCCTAATTGCCATCGGGTTATCATTCTGCCTTTGGCGAAGTTCAATTTCTGTCATAGCAAAATTAAAATAGGTAACTTATAAGGCGATTGGTTTTGTTATAAGTATGCTCCCGCTGTTTTTGATTAGTCCCATTCAAAAAATTTGTGAGTTATTTACTTGAATATAGACAAAAAAAACTTGAAAAAACTTTAGTTATATTGACTAATTAGGTTTTATACGAAAAAAATTATCAAAATATATCTTACTGGCCAACCTTAGAATCAGTAAAAGACAATTGAAACTTCAAAACAACCAACCCAACCGTTAACAAATGCTCGTTTCATTATGAGGCCAAACTGTGCACTGGATAGGCGCTTAATTTTATGTCTTTATGTTCCTGGATTCCAGAGACAAGTCTTTAAACATGTTAAAATTTTGTCAGAACGATCAAAGAAAAAGATAGAACAAAAGAAGAACAAAGGCAGCATACTTGATGCGGAATGCGCTTACAATTCACAAAATACACAGTTTGGCCTCGTAATGTTTGTTTGGCCTCACCTGAGGAAGTTGGTGACCCTTGACCTGATGTGTTCGAATTGGACTGGGGTGAGAGTGTGTTGCATCTTATCAGACAGACTGGTCTGTTTCTCAGCATTGAAGGGAAGGGCGATACACCTGGACAGCAGGACATACAGCGCGTACCTAGAAAAACAGAAACGCAAAAAACTGGCTGTTTTATTAAAAGTTTTAATGAGCAATTAAGCTCAATTATCCTTAGTTCTGGATTTTAAAACAACCTGGTGCTAAACTACTTATGTATTACTTCAGGGTATTGTTAAAATTGATTTGTACTTTGTTCACTTACCTGTCATGTCGCGTAACTTCAATCACAGAATCATAAATGCCACCAGAAGAGCTCCTTCTCAGTGTCCTTTTCGTCTTAACATCTATTTTCGGCTCACTGTATGTCGGGTCTTCTTCCGCTTCAAGCATTACACGCAGATTTGCCTCGTTGGCTGTCACGTGACCATCAGACACGTGATCATTATTCACATTACTGAATGACTTTTCCCGACTTGCGTTGGGTAAGAACTGTTTGGGGGGTCGAACAACCCCCCTCGCATCAGGTTGAGCCATTGTTGTATTTTCTGTTATCTCCATGTAAGCTGCACTAGACGATGTTGGTTTGGTATCAGATTGAGAGGAATTCTCTTTGCTTGTTGTTTGTTTGGGGATCTGTAAATACTGTTTTGATCCCCCTGCTTGTTCATTTGAAGGTGATTGGATGGCGGGAGCGAGGCGTGAATAGCCATCGTCTTCATCGTCACTATCAGAAATCATTGTTTTCTAGTGGTCGCTAATAGGAATTCAATTTTGTAATTTTTTTAGCAAATTTTTTTTGATAAAACGGAATATTTTTCTCAAAAGTAAACTGAATACAAAAAAATTGAGTCACTTTAATTATCGTATGAATCAAAACGTGTATGCTACTCAAGAAATTTCTACTGTATTCAAATCTCTTTTTTGCTACAATCTTTTACTATTATGCTAGAACATTGTATGTAAAAAACCATAAACTCTCTTACACCATTTGCCAATTTTTATTTGACCGACTCAAATCAGTCATGAAAATTCTGTCAAAGTTAGTTTATAGTCACGAAACTAAGTTGAATTAAGATTCAGCGGCTGACCGAAACAAACATGGGTCAATAAAATTGCACCTCCTTTCGAACTGTTTAGATTGTTAGCTAAATTAGCTAATATCGTTTTTGTTTCGACCAGCGGCGGATCTAAGATTTTCTCGAGGGAGTGGCTGATTTTCAAAAAAGTTTCGAAAAATTTTAAGACCTTTTTTTAGGTCGACCAAATTGATTTTCGGAGCTTTCCTAAAGCACTAAAAAGAAGGCGCCTTTAGAAAAATTTTAGGGTCTGTCGCCAAAAATGGATTTCTTAAAAAGTACCAAAGGGGGCAGGGGGAGGGAAGGGCACCCCCTCCCTAAATCCGCCACTGGTTTCGACTATAACAGTGTCGGTTTTCGCGGAGCAACATTGGCGTTTAACAATGAAAAACGATTTGAAGTAAAGGGTTAGCTATGTGCACAGAAACCAATCAACAAGAAAAACCGCTCAAAAACCGCTCAAATCTTGCGCGGTTTTTGAGCGGTTTTTTTAGATAAACCGCTCAAAACCGTTCAAATCTTGCGCGGTTTTTGAGCGGTTTTTTAGGTAAACCGTTCAAAAACCTCTCAAACCGCTCATTTTGAAGCAAGATTTTGAGCGTAATTGTCTAAAAAAACCGCTCAAACCGCTCAAATCTTGCTTCAAATAAGGTGAAAAATCTCGACTCGGGACTCAATGTCCATTTATTTTACAGAAAAGTACAATTTGTCTCTAAACTTTTTAAAGAATGGGACGGACTGTTTATGTTTCGTTAGAGTTTTCTCCACAACAACTTCGAGTTATTAATTAATTTGAGTAAAATAATTGAGCTGAGGGATTCACCTTGATAGGAGCAGTCTTGTTTTATTGAAAAATGTCTATGTTTAATCTTCGTTTTCTTTTCTTACCAATTACACTTGGGTCTAAAACAGGAGTTTTCGATTCAATTTTTTACAAAAGGATATGTTGTGGGCCAAGTTTTTCCGTCAATTCGAGATTATCATTGCGCGATATTTACCGGTTGACGTTTAATGCGTAGCTAGAGGGCAGCCTAATTCATCCAATTAATTTATGAAAGCGAGGAAAAATTTAACCACCCTCTCAATAAAAACACAGAATTAAAACGGAGCTTCGCATCACTTGCGATACAGTACAAACAACAAAACATGTCGAAAAAACGAGAAAAAAAACAAAAATGAAAAAAAAAAACGAAGTATTCTAAAATGTTTGTACTTCACAAAAATAGTTCATCTAGGCAAAATATCAGGCAAAATACTTAAACGTTTAATGGAAACAAAGCCGACTCAGGGCAGACACCAGTTGGGCCTAAAAACTCGATTTTGTACGAAGAATCTACAATGAGCTATTCTTCCAACTCTAATGAGTTAAGGGTGATGTTCATAACACATAGAGTAATTTCAGATAGGGTACACCGTCTGCTCGTCACGCTATCTTATTTTCGGCCGGATAAACTCGTGCAACTTCTTAGTCTAATACCGATCTTAATCTTACTCTTATATCTCCTAGTCTGAATAGATCTAGAGTATACTGGTTTGTTACGAGTCGGTCTCTTGGAGAAAGCAACTAAGTTCTAAGTTAATTTCAAACCTTTCTGGTGCTGAAATTACAAGTAATTTCAGCACTTACAAATAAGTGGGTTGTTATTTTGAAGGAGTATGATTGGTTAGTCTTCAACATTTTATAGGGATAAAATGTGTAAATCATAACCAATGATAAAATCTAGTTTGAATCTGGTTCCACCCATCCGGAGTTTACAGTGTTTTTGTTCTTTGACATTCTTCTGTAATGGAGGATGAATGATGATCGTTTGTATGTCGCGAGCATCATTTCTGTTCCGTTCTTGGAGAAAGATGTCTTATCCGTCTGCTCCAGGAAGCTGGCATTGTCGATATGAATTGTCATTCGACAACGACAGTGACCGCCAATTGTTCTTTGTTTCTGGAAATCATTCTGATTTTTAAATGGTTTGTTATGATCATTTATTCTTGTTTTGTAAAGAATGGTGTTCCAATCTCGTTTGGGAATGGCGTGAAGTTTTGAACTTGGAGGATGTGCCTTGTAACTCGGATCTGTACGTATACTTGAACATCGAGATGGCCATTGGTCTGGTTCAATAGAGTTGCTTTGCTGCGATGCCAAGTCGTACTTAAAAACCTTTGAGTTGTGATAGTAGGCAGTATATCGGTTGTGTTTAGCCATTCTGTAGTTTAAGTGTGATGGGGTCGTCTAGTTTCTTGATGCTGGTCTTTGTGCTGTGTAAAATCTATATACTGCATTATATCATTTACATATACACATTTTTGTTAATTCTGTTTTTAGTTATGAATTATTAAATTTTATTGCAAAAGCGTTTTTGTTTAGTTCTGTTATTTTTAATGAGTTACTCACCCTTGAGTATTTCTCTTCAAATTAGGGAGTAAGTCACAAAGCGTGGTTGGAGCACGGTGGGTTAGGCCGGCCATAGAGCATGCTCAGGACGACACTTCTGGTGGGTTAGGCCTGGAGTAGGATATAATTTCATGCTAGCTTCTTGTGGGGTCCTGTTTTGCGTTAATTTTTCATGTCTTTTTTATTACTGGTTTTTCTTTTGTTGTCTGGTTGTGCCCTTTTCTTAAAAATCAAATTATTTGGTTTGGGTTTGTCTTTCGACTTTTTGGTGTTTCACTCGTTCTTCTTTGGACTTTTGAATAGTCTTCAAAAGAATAAATTATCCAGTTCTTAAGCTGGTTTAATCCGGTTTGGGTACCGTGGGTTTTCTTTTCTTAGTCATGCTGTTAGTTTGTGGTTGGTCGTGTTTAGTAAGCTGAGTTGGTTAGTTTGGATTATTATATAATTCCTTTCCAACCGGGATAAAGGAAAGTTTGAAAGTTGTTAGTACTGGTTATAACTGTTATCAGCGAAAGTT
Source organism: Symsagittifera roscoffensis (assembly GCF_963678635.1). Taxonomy (NCBI): domain Eukaryota; kingdom Metazoa; phylum Xenacoelomorpha; order Acoela; family Convolutidae; genus Symsagittifera; species Symsagittifera roscoffensis. The sequence continues at coordinate 19,967,588 of NC_087069.1, forward strand.
AAAACTTAAATTCTCTATTTTAAACAATTCGTCGTGGGCCAGCAGTGCGCTTATGGATAGAATTGCAATTTTAATACTTTGTGCGGGTTGAAATTTTTAATTTATTATCATCTTAATTAGATTTACTGCATTGGAGAAAAGAATTTATATAACAATTTACTGCTGTTTGGGGGTAGTTTTACTGCTTTGTTCATTCCGGTTTCTTAATAAAAGTTTATATATAATGGAAAAATAATTTCTGTTTTTATTCGGTTTTTCTTTTTGTAGATGATTGTGCTCTGAAAGCCAAAAAAAATTACTTTTGATGAAAAATTGTTGATATTGTTTTGAATTTGTTAGTTTAAATTATTCAATTCAAATAACCTTAATCATCGGGGAACAAGCCATGGGGAAAACATCGTGAATGACTTCTGATGAGGTTAGTAATTCTGCTAATATGCGTATGATTTTTTTAGTATGAAATAGTGGCCAAAGCATTTGAAGTGCTCTGATGGTCTTTAGTTCATCGGTGCCAGGTGCAGATTCATACGGTGTATTTTGAATAAGGCTGAAAATTTGATGATTATTTTTAGTATTATGAATAAATTCTAGAATTGGGACTTGGATGGGTTGTAGGAATTTATGTGGGACAGTTAGTGGGTGGAATTCTTCTACATTAAAGGTCTTGATTAGGAGACAGAAAAAATACATTTGTTTGATGGGATCATAATTGCGGAGGATGCCTTGGAATTTAGTATCATTAATAGTATATGTGAAGTTAAGAAAAACTGGTGAAGTTTATTTGGGGTTAATAAACTGATATCGATGGTGAGGTTGTCGTGATGGTGTATGCAGAGTGTAATGACTTCGTATAAATCTGTAGTAAGTGTATGTATGTGTTTGTTTAGTACGTAACATGATGTCGTGTGAACAATGCGAATCACGTTCTTTGGGTGTGAATGAAAGGTTAGTGAGAAAATGTTAAATTTGTTATAATAAGATTCATAGGCTTGGAAATCACAAAGTGCTTCTGAAATGAAGTGGTCATGTTTTTTGTCTAATGAACTGAGGGTAAAGACATCAGGTGTTTGAATGAAAAAGTTTTCTATTAGTTTTGTGTTAGCAATTTATCGTCATAAAGGAAGTGATCTTGGTTAGGTCGTATGATGTCAAGATCATAATGTTCGATGGAATAATCGTTAGCTTTATGTGCGGCGAACATTTTTTAAATTTTTTGGTATCATAAGTGTTTGAATTGTCTAGGGGTTAGTGCTGTAGTTAGTCGGAAGAGATCGTTTTTGCATCTTTCCATTTCTTTTGGTATGTTAATTAGTGATAAACCATGTGGTATTTGAGAAGTGATAAAATGATGTCCAAGGGAGGGTGGGAATTAATACATGTTCATCGATTTAGTTTGACTGTTCATGGTTAGGGTCGGAATAAGCATATGTATATTGGGGAACGGAAGGTAAACATATTTGGAGGTATTCATTAGTATTTGTGTGGTTAGGATGATTAATGTATGATTTTGCTGTTACGGGTTGAGAGAGAAATGGGTGATTTGGGAAATTCCCTTTCAATGCTTTGTAAGCGCGGTTCGTACTGGATGAATTTTGGTTGGATGTGGAAAATTGAGCTAGAGATGCGGTGTAATTTGAAGAGGATGTGGAATTTGGTGGGTTTAATCATGTTAAGGATGATGATAGTTGATAAATGGTTAGGATTTGAGGGTGCTGTAATTGTTGTTGGAGTGTTAATAAATTGTTTAGTTAGTTCATAGTTATTAATATGATAATTGTGTGTCATCTGGGGAAGTTTCGTTGGAGCGTTCGTTGGTGAAAGAGGAGTAAGTGGTGTCAAGTTGGAAAAATGAGAGGGAGTTGAGGGAGAGTCATCTCTGGTTTGGGAGTAGATGGGTTGAAAAGTGGGGTTGGGAACGGACGGGCTGGATTCAGAGTTTTCGATTTCATCTGGAGTTCCACGGACTAAAATTTCAAATTGAGAAATTGTGTGGTAAACTTTGATATTCGAATTAGTATCAGAATCCATGCCGGACGAAGTCCTAATATGGGGTGATTCAGGTGGGGGAAAAGCAAAAAGTGGGATGATGGGGATATTTTTTTGGAGATTGGCTGGGTGTGAAATTGAGCGGTGAAGGGATCCAACTTGCAGGCTCATCGTGGGCTAAAAAGATGGTTGTTATGAGAACGAAATCTTGTGGTGTGGTGTTGTTCGATTATTTGTTCATATGTATCGTCATTTTGGGATTGTTGTGTCACTATGTGGTGAATTAGGCTTTGGTGTAATTAGGTCTTGAAGATATTGTATCTGTAAGTGCTATGTTTCGAAAATTTTGGGGTACTAATGATAATGGATGTATTTGATGTAGGTTTGGTAATTGTGGTGCTGTGGGCGTTGTATTTGTGTTGTTCTGTGAATCGTCATATGTATTTGGTGTAGTTGATTTTTTTGTATTGTATCTTTTATTTGTGCATCTAAAAGTATTCTATTTATCGATGTAGAGAAAATCTGAAAAAATCCTGCAAAAAGTATGCGTGCTACGCTTGCTTGTCTGCTTACTTGTGTGTGTATTGCACATGGGTTATGGATTCCCTTTAACAAATAGAAAAGAAATCCGATAAAATTAAACATTGCGTACAATATAGTCAATCTTTCTAAGATGTATAGGTCCATCCTAGAAAGGCAAGAACTCGTTTTTTAAGTTTACAAAACTAAAAGTATTGATTGGTCAAACATTTTGTGGTCTATTTTTTTCGCCATTTGAATAAATGTAATCTTTGATGACTTTAAAATATCCGCTGTTATCTTGTGCGTAAATATCTGAAAAGCCTTCTTTCTGCAAATTTGTTTAAAATTCCATCTATTGATTGTCGTTGTATTGTGTACATTTTGGTAAGTGAAAATTTTGTTTACAAATGTGATGTGGTATGTCAGATTTAGAAGTTATGCCGATCAATTGTAAATCGAAATTTGGATTGCGGGCAATAGCCCTAATGCTTTCGGGTGAAGACCTTTTTAGTGGTTGCATTAGTGTAGGATATGGTGTGAGTAGATAAAATTTGTCTTCTTCGGGATTTAATTGTACTATAATGTGGCTTTTTTCTAGACCACATGGGACTGCTGTATCCCAAAAATGAGTTCTTCGTGAGAGTGTGTCGACAAAATGAACTTAATTCTGTAGAATATTGGGTTTCTTTTGTAGAATCTTTTATCTTCGAAAACATTTAAAGGTGATAATTTTTTGGTACAAGTGTAATACCATAAAATACTTCCTTCATAATCAAGGACGTTTGATCTGATTCCGGATAATGAATATCCTGCATATGGTATTTTTAGAACTGCTAATGCGAGTGATTGTGAATTTGTGTTCTTTCAAGTTCGCATAATTGATGTAGTGTTTCTAATACTGATAAGGACATTTCTTGAAAAATTCTGCTCATTGTGTTATCTAATTTCATATCTAGGTGTATAACAAAATGAATTGCACCAAAATAGGTATTGTTTATTAGTGAAAGTTCTTGTAATCGTGTACTATCTTTGTCTTGTGGTTTTATTTTTCCACCAATGTTTCCTGTGTTTTTAAGGAGGTTTACTGGTATGTATGTGTTTTCGTCATTTGTTGTAAGATATGCTGCATGTAGATTTTTTATGTTTTTTCCTGTATTCATGTCGAAACCTTGTTCACATTCAACAAGAGTTTTTGAATATTGTGTTTTCTAGAGTGATTTATAGTATTTGCATGCAAGCTCCTTTTCTGGATACATTTGGAAGCGTGTAAATTTGTTTTCTACATTGTGAATGTTTCTAAATATAAAATTGCTATGTGTGGTTTGTTCAGTGCTTACGTTTTCAAAAGGGATGGATCCAGTAAAAAATTGTTGATGGAATTTGATCATTCTGGAATGTATTCTCGCTACTTGAAATGTCGTACAAGTGTTTTCAGGAAACCAGACAATTGTTGCTTGTGTTTGAGTAGTAGGATCACAAGATCCTTGGTCATTTTTGCAAGGGAGTCTGATTCCTTGTTAAAGTATAGTGTCATCGCTTAGATCTCTGTTGATTGTACTTTTTCAAATTTTTCCAATCAAAAAACAAAATTTCTTGATATCCTTTATTTTTTGTGTCTGCTTTGCCGTTTGAGGGGTTGTTTATTCCAATATGTGGTATCCAATTTTTGTCATGAAGATCATAAGTTAATCTTCCATGTATTTGTCGTCTAGTTTAATATGGCCCTGGTATCTTTCAAGTTCGGCTTGTTGTGCGGGATCTGTGAAAACTTGAAAGTTTACTAATTTTCAGTTTGTGCCTTTGTTTGATGTGATTTTTAATCTTAGAAGTTCATTTTTACAATCCTCAGGGTTGAGATGTAAGAGTCTTTCGATATTGCTTTGGTTGAATGATTCGTTATCTAATCTATTTTTGTTTCCATTTGAGACTTGTGAACACTGTACTTTCTTTTCGGAAAATGTCGCTGTGAATTTATATCCTATTAGTTTTGCAGCTCGTGCTTTCGAGTACAATGTAGCTATAAATGTCCTGTTTGGTGGGAAGCATTGTGATTTGGTTCGGAAAATAAAAAGAAAAAAAATGTTTTGAAAAAAAAATACCTTTAGAATATACATGTGTATGATAATCCTGAATAAGGGTTATAAAAATTTATATATCCAATTGTCTTTTCAGAGTATCGATCGAATTTGTAGACAATTTCTGTTGTTATAAATGAGAGAGGTAAAAATTGAGCTGTTATATTTGGAGGAGCTAAGGGGAATGAATGCTGAATGATATTATTTAGTTTTACTGTAGTTTCGAGTTAGAGTGTCAAACTATTTCGTTGTAGTATTTGTATATTATGTTCTTGTATATCTTTGTGGATACCTTTTCTATATTGTAATCTGTTTAGTGCCCCGTTGTGTAGTCTGCTACTTTCTTGATGTTGACCAAATAATGGGGGAGGTGCTACGAATGTGTTCCAGTCTAATCTTAGTGGGGTATTATTAGATGATTGTTCTTGATATCGAGCGTCAAGTTTTTAGGAAAATTCAAATGAAAAAGTCTTGATGATATTTGACTTAAAGAAGGTGTTCAGGGAAGTGAAAGTGTTTCTGGTGATTTTGATAATGTTGTATCAGATGAAACATCAATTGGGTCGTTTACTAAATTTGGTTCACCTTGAGTGTAGGTGTGTGCTGTCCAATAGGGGAGACGTTTTGTAGTTGCTGGGGGATTAAAAGGATTTTCTCGAACTTGTTCCGATGTGGGAGTTGAACCTAAGTAATCTGATGGTATATTTGAAGTGCTTTGTTGTGAAGCATATGCTGGAGTATCTTGAATTGTACTACTAGAAAGGTCTAGAGGATTTGATGATGGTGATTGAGGTATGTTAAAAATTACTCTTGGGGTTTGGAAAATTCTATTTTGTCTTGGATGTATAATTTTTCTATTTATTTCGAGTGTGTTTTGATTTTGACTGATGTGTCTTACTATATTAAGGTCTTGTAGGAGAGGGGGGTTTATGTTATATGTTGGTTCGTATTGTGGTTCGCTTGAAGGTGCGTGGCGAACGACTGGTTTTAGTGATTGGGATAATCGTGCGTGTCTTTCTTCAAAAGTATATGGATTGTCTTGAAAAAAATGCGTGTTGATGATTGGAAATTTTGAGTACTTGTTGGCGTTGTTGGAGATTCTTGGAATGTTGTCGGTGGGGACGGGTGTAGGGGTTGTTGATTAGCAATTTTGGAAAATTTTCCAAGTAGATTTTTCATGAAGAAATTTTATGTTTAATGTAATATTCTTCAATGAAAAGAAATAAATGTATTGTTGCTAAAGTCAATGTGGTGATTGCTTTTTTGTACATTTGCACATTGTCATTATGAGGGATGTCAAAAATGTGAGAAAACTTATGAAAAGTAGAAAACATCAGTTCTAATAAATAGATGTTGTGATCAAGGTGTAGGTGATCAAGGATTTTGGCAAGATTTATATAGGCTTCGAATAGGGAAAAATATTAGGAAAAATTGCAAAAAATTATTAGGAGGATAATTAAAATTTCTAAGGTATCAGCTAAAAATATTATGAAAAATTTCAAAAAGATAGAATGTTTTATGAGAAAGTTTCAAAATATTCATTGAAATTTATTGACCGTCGCAGAAAGAAGCAGAAATGATTCCTTCTGCCGACTTTTTTTTTATTTTTCGAGGCTAAGTTCGAGTGTGGTCGGATTATTTATTGGTTTTTTGACAAGTGGGTTGGATTTTGACAATTTTCGTTGAAGGGTAATTTTATCGTCTCGGGAAGGTCTTCTTAGTTTGGTTTTTATTAATTGGATGATTTGGGGTATCTGAGAGATATCCGTACTTTAGGCTAAATGATCTTTTTCATTTTGTTCTGTAGACTAATTTAATTTTTTTGCTCAGGGGTTTTTTGAGATCTAAGTTGAGAGAAAAAATTGTTGATCTTTGTTCTACTTGATATTAAGACTTTGTTTATTTCATTGTCAATTTGTAGTGATTTGCTTATTTTTGACCTGAAGGTTTTGAAGTTATAGTTATAGATACGTTTGAAGTTTATTATTTGTCGGCTAATAACGTCGGACTGAAAATGAGATGATGATTCGGAAAGATTTCTATTGGCTGAGTTTGAACTAGATTTGTTCAAGTGGTTTTTCAGTATGAAATTGAGAAAATGTACTGTGTTCAAAATGATAGAAAGAGCTTTCAAAGCTATTTAAAATTGAAGTGGTTTCTGAAATTCGACTTTCTTTAGTACTTAAGGTTGTGGAATGATTGTTTTATAATTCTTTTGTGGTTGATTTCGAAGTCGTGATGATTGTCTATGTTCAGACTTTTCTTTTTGATCTTGTGATAGAATTTTTTCTAAGAATTTTCTATTTTTTTTCTGTTTGAGATGTTTTGCTATCTAATTTTGGGAAGTATTTGAGGAATTAATTCTTTTTATTTTTGTTGGGGTGGTTTTGGGTTAAGATTTATATCAGTGGCTTAACTTTGTTTGGAGTCTGAATTGTTTTGAACAATTTTCAGTCCTGTGAAAGAGTATAATTGAGTTAATTCGCGAAGAGCGTACTCTTTTGGATAATAGGGTATGAGGTTATTTCGATGTTGAACAATTTCTTTTTTGTTCGAATCTGATATTTTGTATGTTACATCAGTGGATTTATCAATTATTTGATATGGTTCTTTTCGGAGTGATTGTAGTTTTTTAGATATTAATTTTTGTCTTGTAAAGTTTGGAATTAAAACAAATGTTCCTACTTTTAAATATGTAGCTAATGTGAATCGTGAATTGATTTGGGTATTTATAATTTGTCTTTGTTACAACTTTTTTGTTATTTTTTGATAATTTTCATTGTGCTTTTTATCTCTGTTTAAAATCCAATCGGTATGTGTACCGGAAGCTAATTTTAAAATTTGTGACAGATGAAAGTGGTCTTCATAGTGGGTATGTAGTGGTAAACTATAACATATTGAATCTTTGTTTGGTTGACAATAGCATTGTGTGTTTTTGGAGGCGTTTGCAGTGAACATTATCGGTTTTCGTGGTTTTTGGTTTAAAACCATTTCGTAGGGTGACATTCCTAAAGTTGTTGTTAATTGTGAATTATAAGATAAAGGGAATAGTTTTACATCTGTTGACCATTCAGTGAATCGTGTGTCATTTCCATTGATGATACTTCTAAGATATTTTTGTAATGAACGTTTCATACCTTCGACTAGTCCATTAGTTCATAGTACGTGAGATTTACGTGTTTTATGTTTATTATTATAGTGTGTTAATTCCGTAATTAATAAATTCAGTGCCATTGTCTGTTACTAGGATTTCGGGTAAACTGAATTTGGCCATCCAGTGTTTGTAGAGTGTTGTATATGCATAAGAAACATTACAGTGGGTTACTGGATTGATAGCTACGTAGTGGGTAAATGCGTCAACTATGACCATTATATATAAGTTTCCTTCTGAGGTTGATGATATTGGTCGTTTTGTGTCGAATGAAATTCTGTGATTGAAATACAAACTTTGTTCTTTAAAATCTTGTTTTTCTGCAAATTGTTTTTGGTTTGGGCAGGGTTTATTTAATTGACATGTTACTGCATAACACTTCAATCCAAAATGGGGCTTATGAATAAAAATGGAGTATGTTTTTTCTGAGTGTCCTTTAGTGTGTAGGGTATGTGAAGTATGGAAATCTATTAGCATCACACTTAAAGGTAGACAAGGTACTCTGAGATCAGCTTCTTGATATTTTTAAATATTTGTGTTTTCATTTATCGAGGTATTAATAACTTTTCTGAAATATCTAAGAAGTGCTTTATTTCCTAGAATCGTGATGTCAGCTTTAATGGGTTTGGTTTTATAATTGTGCCAAAATTTTAGTTCTCTAATTACTGGGTCAAAGTTTTGATGATTTTGTAGTAATTCTAGTGTAGTTTTCTCTGAAGTTGGTAGAAAAAGTTTTCATTCTATCTTTGATAGGGGTACTGTATTAAGTGGGTCATGAAGGTTAAAAACTTGATTTTTTGTGTATATTGAATCATTACACATTGGGCCTGATAAATTTTTATTATCAGTTAGATTTTCTTTTTCTACTAAGAGAAAAAGATCTTTTCTAGATGGTTGTTGTCTAATTTGTTTTTGCTGAGTATTGTTTTTGATCCAATTTGAGTATGGGATTGGTTTAAATGTAAACTTACGTAGTAGATCAACTTCATAGTTATTGTTTTGACAATCTGAATATAATGGAAAACGTTGTAGATTGTTTATTTGTGATTGATCTATGTCAGTTTTTACTGAATATTTACATTCTAATCGTGGTGAAGTTTCTTTTTTTATAAGAAATAAATCACTTTTTGTGGTATTTCAACTGTTGTTTTTCTTGTCAGCAATTCTGGTGCTGTATTTCTCTTAAGAGTATCTGGTAGTGCAACATTTTTTCCTGCTGTCCATACTATGTGTAAGTTTGGAAATTTCATTAAAATTAATTGAAATTTATAAACTCTTTGGTTTGTGTTCGATTTCTGTGTGAATAGAAATATTAAGGGTTTATGATCTGTAATTAGGACCATTTCGATGTTTTGATCCAAGTATTAAAAATCATATTCTGTAAGGGTATATATAATGGCTGTGCATTCTCTCATAAGGGTAGAAAGTCTTTATTCAGCTTGTGTAAATAGGCGAGAATTTGCTGAAGTGAGATTCTTTTTATTTGTACCAATGTGAGATTGTAGCGTGGCTGCACCGATGCCAAAATTTGAAGCATCGCACATGGCATAAATTGGTTGATCAGCATCTGGAATTGTGTTCGAAATTTGTTTTGTGAGAAGTTTTTTGATTTCTTCAAATCGTGTTTGGTTTATTTTCTCTAATCAAAATTGCTTTGTTGCTTAAGATTATTATAGAATGGTCTTGGGTATAATTGCATTTTGTATACGTATTCACTTAAGAAGTTCAACATTCCAAGAAATTCTTAGATTTTCTTATTGTTAGATAGTAGTTAAAATTTTTGTATTGCATCTATGCGAGATTTCAATGGGGTTGTGGTTTTTCTTTCTATTATTTTTCCAAGAAATTTTACACGTGATAAGAAAAAATGTGATTTATCTGGGGCTGCTTTCATGTTTTCGTTTTGTAATATCTGATGATACTTTTCTAAAACGGTGAACATTTCTTCTACGGGTTGTGATTTCATGAAAACATCGTCTGAATATGTAATTGCGTTTTTCTTTAGTATGAGTGGTCTGAAAATTTTACTCATGATTGCTTAGAAAGCTGCTGGTCCTATGGATATACTATAGAATAATCTATTGAATTCATATTGTTGATTTCCGATAAAACTTTGTGTTAATCGTCGTGATTGATCATTTAACGGCATTTGATTATATGCACTATTCATATCTGCTGTTGTGAAATATTTACCGTCTATGTTTGTTAAAACTACTCGAATTGGTTCAATGGGCCAATTACATTTAGATTCGTCAATAAGTGAATTGAGATATCTAGCATTTGAACTATTTTTAATGATTCTCCTTTGGCTAGAATGATAACAGGAATAATGAATGTGTTTCCTTTTGGCTGTTCTTCTTTCTTTACTGAAGAAATGATTTCATATTCTTCTAGAATGTCTAATAGTCTATTAACTTTGTTGTTTAAGTGATTTGGTACTTTGCTTGCTCTTTGTTTTTTGAAAACTTCGCCAGGTTTCAAAGGTAGGTGTAGTGGTAAATTTTTTTGTCCAACGTCAAATTTAGATTGTGCATAATTTTTGTTCATTTTAATAGTAAATCAGCTAACTGTTCAAATTCAATTTGTCTTATCTTAGAGTGTTGAAAATTGATTATTGTTAAGAATTTTTGTTGTTTTCTTAAATATATTTTGATATTTTAAATGTTGGTTTAAAAGAAGGTGTTTTTGTGAAATTGTCTGTATTTCGTTTTTCATTGCTTATAATATTATTTATCGATAAATTTTTGTCAAGAACTGTTGTCTGGCATATATCTAAAAGTTGTAATATTTTTTTTACTCTATACGTTAGTTCTTTTGTGGGGGAAGTTGTTGCGTTTGTTTCATAATAACCTAAAAGTCCTAAAGGTAGGGTTATTTAATATGGTGAATTTTTATAGACATGTAAGGAAATGATGTCTGATTTTGAGTTTTTCATGTACTTAATAGATGAAAAAGTTACTCGAAAAAATTTATTAATTGATCTTAATTCAAGGTCAGACATATAGAGATGTTGTTTGTTTTGACTTTTGTCATATTGATGAACTTGTTTGATTCGGAATTCATAAGTTTTACCTGAGAGTGGTTTTAGGTGTTTTCGTTCTTTATTGTATACAGGGTAAAATTTTGAGACAAATGGTGATTGTTTGTTTATTATTTGAAAAAATGTTAAAGCTGTGTTATGCATTCTTGTATTTTTATCTTTTATAATGATTTTGCTGTCTGAAAAATTAATAGTTGGTATATATTTTGTCATAAATGGAATTCCAATGATGTTGTGTTTTATATCTGTTATATAAAAGGTTTGCTTGATTGGTTTGTTCAAGAGTATGTTTTGTTCCCTTGTTTTAGTGGGAACAAGGAAAAGTTGGATTGTTCCATAGTTTGTTAAGGTTGAGCCTTGTGCTGTGGCTAATCAGCTTGCTGTTTTTAAAGGTATTAATTTTGGATGCAAAATTCTGATTTCGTTCCAGGTGGGAATGTTTATAATGTTTGATTCTGCTCCGGAATCTATTAAAAAATCAATTTCAAGATCTGGTGTTTGAAATTCTTTGCCTTTTGGACTTTCTAAGAGGAACGGGATTGTTCAAATTGTTTCTCTTGGTGGTTCCTTTGATACGTTTTGGTAAATGTGGTTTGTATTAGAACATGGTACTGGTTTGTCTACAGGTTCGATTACTGTCGTTTCTTTTTCTCTCATTTGCTCTTTTGTTTTGTTTTTATTTCTAGGTCTTGTATAATAAATTAAAAGCAGGTCTGTATGATAATCATAGATATGAAATATGAGAATGAATTGGTTGTTCGTACATAAAAGGTTCGTAGTCGTTTTCAAAATTTATCATCTTAATCAAGATTGCACTTTCTGTATCGCTTTCACTGTCTGTGGATTCGCAATTGATGTGATTCAATTGTAATTTTGTACTTTCTGTGTTGTCAATATCAGGGGGTTTGAATTGATTTCTTCAGTTATTTGTACTTGATTTATTTGTTTTGATGTTTTGGTGTGTTACTTCTATATTTGTTTTGAGAATCTGGATAACTTGTTTTATTCCTATGGGGTGATTGAGAGTAGTTTCTTTGTCTATTGTTTTTGTTCGAATTTCTAATTTGTGATTTATCGCGTGATCTAATTTGATAGTTGTTGTAATAAGGTCTTTGATAATTTGATCTGTTGTTGGAATAATCTCGTGATCTATTGTTTTGATATCTTTGATTTCGATAATTTGAGTAGCTTCTATTCCTATTGTTGGAATAATTCCTATTCCTATAGTACGAGGAATTTCTTGATCTATCCTTTGAATACTGTCTATTCCTAGAGTGTGAATGGGAATTAGTTTCAAACGAACATTCTAGTCGGTTTGATTTTGATCGTGAATAGTTGTTTTGATACTGTATATTTCGACTATTTGATTGACTATATCTGTTTTGTGAGAAATTATGCAAATTTCTCACAAAACAGATATAAAAGTTAAACCAAAGAAATTCGAAAATCAAAGAAATTCGAATAATTTCTCACAAAACAGATAAAGTCAATCAAATAGTCGAAATATACAGTATCAAAACAAACTATTGATATCTTTGATTTCGATAATTTGAGTAGCTTCTATTCCTATTGTTGGAATAATTCCTATTTCTATAGTACGAGGAATTTCTTGATCTATCCTTTGAATACTGTCTATTCCTAGAGTGTGAATGGGAATTAGTTTCAAACGAACATTCTAGTCGGTTTGATTTTGATCGTGAATAGTTGTTTTGATACTGTATATTTCGACTATTTGATTGACTATATCTGTTTGTGAGAAATTATGCGAATTTTTTTGATTTGGTGATCGTCCTCTGTAGTTGGAATTATAAAGTGATAGATTTCTAGAATATTTTGAAATGTTTGGAAGTGATTTTCCGGTACCATTATTACTATGAATATTTTTGTTGGGTGAATTTTGATCTTTCTTCATGTACTGATGAAATGATTTGTTTGGTTCTCTGTATTTTTGTGTTTTTTTTGTCTTGCTGTTGTTGTCTGCATTCAGCAATGCTGTGTCCAGACCTTGGGCAATAGTTACACCATTTTTTGAACGATGGTTTACCTTTAAAACTTGGATCTTTCTCGTATATATTTAAAATTTCAGTAATTTTTTTGGATAAACCTGTATCTGAGTCTTGTATGTGATTTATTTGTGTAGTAGTGGTTTGAATTTTATTTACTTTGTGTAGCTTGAGAGTTTCTGTTTCTTCTAGTTTCATAGTGATTTCAGCTTGTTTTAAATTATCAGTTGGTTTTCTAAAGTTTAGATCTGGTTTTCGATTGAGGAAGGATGTGATACTCTGTTTTTGATTGCTATTTTTCGTGAATGAGGTGTTAGAGTCATCATTAAGATTTATGTCATCTTTGTGAGTTTATAATCATGAGTGTTGAGTGAATATGCTTTTCGGACTATATTTTCAATTCTTACTGCGAGTTGTTGAATCGTTACCTTTGGTAGTCTACGAATTTCATTGCATAAAACTCTTTGATGTTGTTTGTTTCTTTCAGAGTCAAATATTTTTGAAAATTCTTGTTTTAATCTTTTGCAATCTGATTTTATATTTATAGGTAAAACTGAAAACAATTTCTGAGCTGTGCCATCAAGTGTGGTTTGAATTAATGCTGTGCGTCTATGTATCCAGTTTTGATGAAATAGTGTATTTACCGGTTCAGGTCCTATATTTAAAATTAGATTTGCTGTGACTGCATTCAGATAATCTTCAACAGAGTATTCAGGGTCTGTGCCTGTGAATACAGTTGGCGGTTTATTTGATGATATTGATGATCCACCCATTAGGTATGGATTCATAGTCATCTGTATTGATTCCTGCGGCATTTGGAATTTGGGGAAAATTCGTAAATTGACTTTTTGCTATTTCGTGTTGTAAATAATACTTTTGAAAATTCTATATATACATCATCTGTTTGAAATAGATATCTAACATTAAATGTATTTGGTGAACTATGGCATAATTTCCATACTGTTGTGAAATGTTACAAACTCCTTTTAGATAGTGGTCTAGAAGTTGATTTTTGATTTTTACTTCTGGAAATTCTCTTGTACCTGGACTATCTCCTTTTTCGAATAAATTTGCAATTAAATTTTGACAAAAACTGTCTTTGTCCTCTATCTTCAGCTAGTGAGTTTACACAAAATGGGAGAATGGAGTTTTCTTCTTGATTTTTTTTTACTTTGGGTCATTGTTGTGTTTTATGACTGTTAGTCTGTAATTTTCAATGCGTTTTATTGGTTGATTCCAATTGTATAGGCGTACTGGTTTATTTGCGTATGTCTTTTTTAATCTTCGTTTTCCATTTATTGATGACTGTGATGTAGTTTCAGAGTCAGAAAAATGTAATTGATCGTTAACTTGTTTTTTTTTATTTATCGATTCCTTTACCTTGCAAAGTTCTTGTATTTCATTGGTTTCTGATTCCGAGACTGCGTTTCTTCGCTTTGAAATCGATTTCGAATGATTTGTTTTTGTTTGCTTATAATTTTTTTTCTAAGTGTTTGTCGTTTTGTTTTTATGTATCCTATTGTTTGTTTTTGTGGTGTGACTACAATGTCGTATCTTTCGCCGTTAATTATTCAATTGTGTAGTATAATTGTTTGTTTCTTTCCTAAATTGTCTCTCGACATAAAGTTAAGTATGACGGATGCAAGATTGGGGTTAGTGATTCCTAATGTCTTAAACTGTTAGTTCTTACGATTTTTGGTCATCTTAACTTGGGTCAATTTTTGAAGGGTTGGAGAGAAAATTATATATCGATTCGAGAGAATAGTTTTTACTTTCTCGTGGCTAGTCTAAGTTGAGGTGTTAACTTACTTAATCTTACCTAGGGGTAGTGATTTGTGATCAAGGGATAGAGAAAAGTAAATCGATAAGTTTAAAATAGTTCGTTAGGTACCATTTTAAACTTACTAAGTTTAATTATTATCCTGGGTCCGCTAAGAGGATGGAATCAAGTGAAGGGTTAATAACCGAAGTTCTTCATTGTTTATCTCAATTTGAATGGTTAATTTTCTGAAAATTTTCCATTAGTCTTGGGTCTGGAGTAAGGGTTGGGTAGTGAATCGACGTTTGAGGTCGTTAGACACTTTGTAATATGTGAAGGGGTGAACAAAATTGTTCTATGTGATCCAAGGATAAGCCTTGATGATCAGGGTATAAAAGTATTTAAAGTTTAATTTTAATTGAAGTGAACCGTAATTAAAGATCCAAGGGAAGCCTTGATGATCTGTTGCTATAAATAAGTTCAATTTAAGTGAAAACGAGGAAAAGCCTTGATAGTTTAATTAAAAATTTAATCGAAAACATTTAGTTTCAATTTTTGGTGATGGTAGTAGTTTTATGATTTGCTGTTATGTTTTAGCTGATGGAGCTGGGACGAAGAAATGATTTATATTTACTAATAATTTGTTTTTTATACTAACTAATTTTTGTATTTTTATATTCAATAAAAAAACTTTCCAAGATGTTTTTAAAATTTACTGCAGATTTTTGAAGAGAACGGCTAGAGATAATTTTATCAGTCGTTATAGTACAACTATTAGGTTTAGCGGCTTTAATGATCGCTGAAAAATTTTCTTCAAAGATGTTATGTTAGTAAATGAAAATTTAAATTTACTGCCAATAAAATTTTCTGCTAAGATTGACCTTCAATTAAAATTAGTCGATTCTAAACTGCTATTTTTGCTTGCCATGAATTTTAAACATCGCACACTTATTCAGTTGCGAAGCTCAGTACTTTGTTCGACGAAAGAAAAAATTTAGTAAATATTGATCCTAAATTGAAAGGCCTATTACAAGGGCTAATTGAGAATGTAACTGCTAAGGATGATATCATCGTTGGATTGCAAAATCGGGTGCATTTTCTAGAGAATTAAGTTAATGAAATGGAAAGATATAGTTCAAAAGATTGTGTTATTTTGCAAAATGTACCTTTACGTTCAGGAAACGTTACCCAAGATGTCCTGGCCTTTTTTAACGAAGTTATGGGCGTGGAGGTGAACAGCTACGACCTGAAGGCATGCCATCCTTTCGGCCCTGTGAATCAAAACCAAAAATGTGTGGTTATAGTGAAATTTGTCTATTCTGATATAAAAAACAGAATTTATGACAGAAAAAATTTATTGAACGATTTTTTGCACCCTGTAAATAAGCAAACAGTGTATATACTAGAGAGACTTACTCAGCGAGATTCAGAGCTTCTTGATTATTTTCGGGGTTTGCAAATGTACACAGTTACATATAATTGTGCTCCTCAAGTTTTCGTTTCGAAAGCAGATGGTGGATTTCAATGGCACAACTTTGTTGATATTAAGGATGCTGATCAAAATTTCAAAAACAAGAACCCAATGATGGCAAGACAAGCAAATAATGCTAGAAAACAAAATCCTCGTGTGGTATAAAATAATCAAAACAATTTTTCTCGCTCTCCTATTGTTTCAGTGAGGAAACGTGACAGAGAAGTTACCCCGAATAGTGTGAAAAGAAATCATCTGATTGATGAATTGTACAGTAGGGTATCGGATCCCGTCAAATTGTTGCAATTTGTGAAATCACTTCAAAGAGATTCTCCACAGTCCAAATTCGTCAACAACGGAAATAATAATCATGAGAAAGATTTTGACTAGTGGCAAAAGCATTTCAACTCTATTTACAGTTTTTTGCCGTAAATCTCTTTCGTTTGATTTTAGAAAAAATCTTTTGCGAGATATGACTGACCTGAAAACAACGCGAACAGCATTTTCCCTAAATGTTCGATCCATAAGAGCCTATCATGAACAATTATCATTTTTAATTGAATCCTTTGATAACAAGCCTACATTAATCGGGCTGACTCAAACATGGCTCTCAGACAATGATCCTTTTGGCATATATAACTTAGCAGGTTATGACAATAATGTCTGTGGAAACCGCGTATACCTTAGAGGTGGGGCCGTTGCAGCTTTCATTAAAACTGGCCTTAACTATAGTTATTTTAAATTACTAGTCAGTTTGGAGCACATAGTTATCAAAACGTGTTTTGTCGATCACAGTTCACTAAAGGTTTGCATAATATATCATCCACCAAATCTCAAACTAGAACTTTTCGAATTTATTTGAAGGTTTGCTTGCTCGAACTAGAATTTTTTTGAATTTAATTGAAAATTTGCATTGCTTGAAATGAAAGCACTAAGCGGTGAAATTTTGCTAATGGGTGATTTAAATATCGATATTATAGGTAGCCAGCGCAACTTTATTGACTACAAAAATCTTCTGCTTTCTTCTGACTTAGAAGTTCAAAATATCGAGCCAACTAGAGTAACTAAAATATCAGGTACATGCATTGACAATATAATTGCGGCGGAAGAAACTCAGGTAACAACAATAAATTGTACTATTAGTGACCATTATGGACTTATGTGTGACCTAAAAAATATTTCAGAAAAGCAAAACGTGGATTCTTATCAATCGGATTTTAACTATGATTTACTACTGAATGATGATTATTGTTTAAAATTTTTATTCTCGCTTAAAAATCGATTGAACAAAAATATTGATGATAATCCTGAACTTTACATCATTGAAATGACCAAATTTTGATTGATGAATTTACAAAGTATTGCTTGAATAAATCCGAAAAAAGAATAAAAACAACCACCCATGGATTAATCTGAAAATTAAGAAATTGATGAATAACCAAAAAGTATTACAAAAAAATTGGATTCAGACACCATCTATTGAAAACAGAAATAATTTCACCTCAAGTAGGAACAATGTTATTAAGGCTATAAGGGTGAGTAAACGCCGGTACTATGATAACATGATAACGAGGAAGAAGAACTCGTCCGGAATTTTGGATGCTTTAAAACATTTTTGTGGTAAAAAAATGTGAATACTGCTTTGTTCGATGTTAATGTTTTCAATGGAGTCTATTGGAGAAAAAGTAACAAAAAACTTCAAACAAAACGTGTAAGGATCAAGTTTTCTAGTTAATTAAAACACGTTCGTTATACACGATACCAATCGATATGAGATACTAGAGGAATTTAAAAACTTGAACAATAAAAAGTCTACTGGTCATGATGGGATATGTAGTAAAATGGTAAAAGTTTCTGCTCCGGTGCTGGCTGACCATTTAGTGCATTTTTTCATATCTGCTTCGAAAAAGAATGTTTTCCTAATTTATTCAAAAATGCAAAAATTTAGCCATTGCATAAAAATGGCGACAAACCGTCCAATTAGTTTGTTGTCGTGTATGAAAAAATTTTTGAAAAATTATTTTCAAGCGCATATCCAAATTTGCCTCTAAAAACAATTTGATTGATAAGCATCAGTTTGGATTTCGAAGTAATCATTCCTCTACTCATGCCATTTTGTCCATTACTGACTTTTTTCGTGAATCAATTGATTATAAAAAATTGATTATAAAAAAATTGATTATAAACTATCTTACAGGGAGAAAGCAATATGTTTATTCAAATCAATCGGTCTCGAATATGTACAAAAGGTGTTCCTCAAGGTTCAGTTTTGGGGCCGTTTCTAATCTTTTTATGCACAAATGATATGCCGTCGGCCAGCAACGTTAAGCTAACATTATTTGCAGATGATACAATGGTAGTTGATATTCAAAATTTTGCATCCAAAACGAAGATCCAGACAGACTTAAATGAAATATGTAATTGGTGCAATAATAACAAACTGCTCATAAATCAAAAGAAGTGCAAAATAATGAAGTTTGGACGAGATAACCTAAATTAAAAGTTTTCTTTTGGTAATAATGTAATCGCCGAGGTTTCTGATTTTAGGTATTTAGGAATTCAAATGGACAACAGACTCAAATTTGAAAGTCATTTTAATAATGTTTGTGGTAAATTACCTAAAAATAATGGTTTACTATTCAAGGGTAGAAATTCTTCTCGAAAAATGTGCTGGTTAAATTTTATAACTGCAAAGCCACTCATTTCCTTCGTTTGATTGCATTTGGTACAACATCAAAAGCCTATTAAAAAACATTTGTGATGCAAAAACGTATTTTTTAAACTATTTGTTTCAGGAGAAAATTTAAGCATGCCTCATATATCGTACCTTCGTTCGAGATTGACACCATTTTTCAGACAAATGTTCAAAGAAACTTTTAATCAGCTTCGTGGTAAAATTCCCCTTGAAACTTTCATTTTGGAATCTCTAAATAATCGTCGGGTTACTCGGGCCTCTGTGGCAAAAACTTTACCAAGCATGAAAACTAGAACACAAATAATGCAGTGTTCATGGAAAAATGTGTCTCTCGAAGGTTATAAGATTTTGAAATCAAACGAGCTGATACCAGATAACCTAAATAAATTAACTGGGCATCAACTAAATGGGTATTTCAAAAAATTGTTTTCATTGTTTCTTAAAGATAATGGAGATCTTCTAGATTTATTTTTTTGAATCATCAAGTCGGATATTATCTCGCAACTTCTGTCATAGGTTTTTTCAGGGTCTTGCCTCGATAAGCTTCATAGCTTTCTGCATGATCCTTGGTGGGTTTGATTTGTACATGCGGTTTATTGCTTACCTGTCTGTATGATATTACTCTCCTATAGGTTACCTAGTAGTAAGGATTTTTTTTGTGGATTTGTTTTGATACCAGCAGTTTTGTTTTATTGAGAGTTTGCTATCATTTATTTTTTTGAGACCAACTATAAAAAACTGCAAAACCGGTCTTTTTGATCGAACTTTTAAAATTTAAACTCTACTAACTTAAACTTGGCTTTCACTTCTCTTTAAATATACTTTGAAATTTAGTTTAAAAATTTTGTTTTTAATTACCATTTACTCATATCATTAGCTCAACTGCATAAAATTTAGAAGCCAATTTCCCGGGTTGACCTCCATAAACCGAAAATGCTTATCATACAATTGCCTACTCAAATGTATGGAAAAATGCTAAGCATACAATTTTCATACATTTAAAAAAAAATCTAAGTAAAATTGAAATTGCCCCAAAAAGTTTTCGTTTTTTTTTCAACTTCAAATCGAACTTTTGTATTCAAACAACAATTTCCAAAAAAAATTTTTGCATGCAAATTTTAATTTTTTTTCTGCATAAGGTAGTCCACGATGCACAAAAATTGTTTTTTTTTGTTTCTCTTGATAATTTTTTTTAAACGGGCTGTTTTTTTTGTATGGAATGTTTATATATGCCTTGATCAATGTCTGATAAGTTGACTGTTCAGTTTTGAAAAAATCATCTTTGAAAAATTTTGCCAAATTTTAAAAGTTTGATGCTTTCACTATATAATTTGTGAAGTAATCAGTTTTACATTACAGATCGTTTCAAATGCATTGTCAAACTTTTGGGAACACCATGTTGCCTTTTGGGAACAGATGTTGAGTATACCATGTGCCAAATTTTAAAAATTTGATTTTTAGATAAAGTTTCCAATGCATTCTCAACCTTTTGGGAACACCATGTTGCCTTTTGGGAACACATGTTGAGTACACCATGTGCCAAAATTCTACAAAGTTTTACAATTCAGATTGTTTCCAATGCATTGTCAACGTTTTAGGAACACCATGTTGCCTTTTGGGAACACACGTTGAGTACACCATGTGCCAAAAATTAAAATCTTGATTTTTGATAAAATTTCCAATGCATTGTCAACCTTTTGGGAACACCATGTTGCCTTTTGGGAACACATGTTGAGTACACCATGTGCTAAAATTCAGTTTTAAAAAAATGATTTTCGAAAACGTTTGCCAAAAATTAAAAGTTTGATGCTTTCACTATATATTTTGTGAAGTAATCAGTTTTACATTACAGATCGTTTCAAATGCATTGTCAACCTTTTGGGAACACCATGTTGCCTTTTGGGAACAGATGTTGAGTACACCATGTGCCAAATTTTGAAAGTTTGATTTTCAGATAAAGTTTCCATTGCATTGTCAACCTTTTGGGAACACCAAGTTGCCTTTTGGGAACACATGTTGAGTACACCATGTGCCAAAATTCTACAAAGTTTTACAATTTAGATTGTTTGCAATGCATTGTCAACGTTTTAGGAACACCATGTTGCCTTTTGGGAACACACGTTGAGTACATCATGTGCCAAAATTTAAAAGTTTGATTTTTGATAAAATTTCCAATGCATTGTCAACCTTTTGGGAACACCATGTTACCTTTTGGGAACACATGTTGAGTACACCATGTGCCAAAATTCAATTTCAAAAAAATCATTTTTGAAAACTTTTGCCAAAACTTAAAAGTTTGATGCTTTCACTATATAATTTGTGAAGTAATCAGTTTTACATTACAGATCGTTTCAAATGCATTGTCAACTTTTTGGGAACACCATGTTGCCTTTTGGGAACAGATGTTGAGCACACCATGTGCCAAAATTCTACAAAATTTCACAATTCAGATTGTTTCCAATGCATTGTCAACTTTTTGGGAACACCATATTGCCTTTTGGGAACACATGTTGAGTACACCATGTGCCAAAATTCTACAAAGTTTCACAATTCAGATTGTTTCCAATGCATTGTCAACTTTTTGGGAACACTATGTTGCCTTTTGGGAACACATGTTGAGTACACCATGTGCCAAAATTCTACAAAGTTTTACAATTCAGAATGTTTCCAATGCATTGTCAACTTTTTGGGAACACCATGTTGCCTTTTGGGAACACTTGTTGAGTACATCATGTGCCAAAATTTAAAAGTTTGATTTTTGATAAAAATTCCAATGCATTGTAAACTTTTTGGGAACACCATGTTACCTTTTGGGAACACATGTTGAGTACACCATGTGTCAAAATTCAATTTCAAAAAAAATCATTTTCGAAAACTTTTGCCAAAACTTAAAAGTTTGATGCTTTCACTATATAATTTGTGAAGTAATCAGTTTTACATTACAGATCGTTTCAAATGCATTGTCAACCTTTTGGGAACACCATGTTGCCTTTTGGGAACAGATGTTGAGCACACCATGTGCCAAAATTCTACAAACTTTCACAATTCAGATTGTTTCCAATGCATTGTCAACTTTTTGGGAACACCATGTCGCCTTTTGGGAACACATGTTGAGTACACCATGTGCATAAATTCTACAAAGTTTCACAATTCAGATTGTTTCCAATGCATTTTCAACTTTTTGGGAACACTATGTTGCCTTTTGGGAACACATGTTGAGTACACCATGTGCCAAAATTCTACAAAGTTTTACAATTTAGATTGTTTCCAATGCATTGTCAACTTTTTGGGAACACAATGTTGCATTTTGGGAACACTTGTTGAGTACACCATGTACCAAAATTCTACAAAGTTTCACAATTCAGATTGTTTCCAATGCATTGTCAACTTTTTGGGAACACCATGTTGCCTTTTGGGAACAGATGTTGAGCACACCATGTGCCAAAATTCTACAAAATTTCACAATTCAGATTGTTTCCAATGCATTGTCAACTTTTTGGGAACACCATATTGCCTTTTGGGAACACATGTTGAGTACACCATGTGCCAAAATTCTACAAAGTTTCACAATTCAGATTGTTTCCAATGCATTGTCAACTTTTTGGGAACACTATGTTGCCTTTTGGGAACACATGTTGAGTACACCATGTGCCAAAATTCTACAAAGTTTTACAATTCAGAATGTTTCCAATGCATTGTCAACTTTTTGGGAACACCATGTTGCCTTTTGGGAACACTTGTTGAGTACATCATGTGCCAAAATTTAAAAGTTTGATTTTTGATAAAAATTCCAATGCATTGTAAACTTTTTGGGAACACCATGTTACCTTTTGGGAACACATGTTGAGTACACCATGTGTCAAAATTCAATTTCAAAAAAAATCATTTTCGAAAACTTTTGCCAAAACTTAAAAGTTTGATGCTTTCACTATATAATTTGTGAAGTAATCAGTTTTACATTACAGATCGTTTCAAATGCATTGTCAACCTTTTGGGAACACCATGTTGCCTTTTGGGAACAGATGTTGAGCACACCATGTGCCAAAATTCTACAAACTTTCACAATTCAGATTGTTTCCAATGCATTGTCAACTTTTTGGGAACACCATGTCGCCTTTTGGGAACACATGTTGAGTACACCATGTGCATAAATTCTACAAAGTTTCACAATTCAGATTGTTTCCAATGCATTTTCAACTTTTTGGGAACACTATGTTGCCTTTTGGGAACACATGTTGAGTACACCATGTGCCAAAATTCTACAAAGTTTTACAATTTAGATTGTTTCCAATGCATTGTCAACTTTTTGGGAACACAATGTTGCATTTTGGGAACACTTGTTGAGTACACCATGTACCAAAATTCTACAAAGTTTCACAATTCAGATTGTTTCCAATGCATTGTCAACATTTTGGGAACACCATGTTGCCTTTTGGGAACACATGTTGAGTACACCATGTGCCAAAATTCTGTTTTAAAAAAATCATTTTCGAAAACTTCTGCAAAACTTTAAAAGTTTGATGCTTTCACTATATAATTTGTGAAGTAATCAGTCTTACAATTCAGATCGTTTCCAAGCATTGTCAAAAGTTTGATTTTTGATAAAGTTTCCAATGCATTTTCAACTTTTTGGGAGCACCATGTTGGCTTTTGGGAACACTTGTTGAGTACACCATGTGCCAAAATTCTACAAAGTTTCACAATTCAGATTGTTTCCAATGCATTGTCAACTTTTTGGGAACACCATGTTGCCTTTTGGGAACACATGTTGAGTACACCATGTGCCAAAATTCTGTTTTAAAAAAATCATTTTCGAAAACTTCTGCAAAACTTTAAAAGTTTGATGCTTTCACTATATAATTTGTGAAGTAATCAGTCTTACAATTCAGATCGTTTCCAAGCATTGTCAAAAGTTTGATTTTTGATAAAGTTTCCAATGCATTTTCAACTTTTTGGGAGCACCATGTTGGCTTTTGGAACAGATGTTGAGTACACCATGTGCCAAATTTTAAAAAAATTTAAAATTTGATTTTTAGATAAAGTTTCCAATGGATTGTCAACCTTTTGGGAACACCATGTTGCCTTTTGGGAACACATGTTGAGTACACCATGTGCCAAAATTCTACAAAGTTTTACAATTCAGATTGTTTCCAATGCATTGTCAACGTTTTAAGAACACCATGTTGCCTTTTGGGAACACACGTTGAGTACACCATGTGCCAAAATTTAAAAGTTTGATTTTTGATAAAATTTCCAATGCATTGTCAACCTTTTGAGAACACCATGTTACCTTTTGGGAACACATGTTGAGTACACCATGTGTCAAAATTCAGTTTTAAAAAAATCCTTTTCGAAAACTTTTGCCAAAATTTAAAAGTTTGATGCTTTCACTATATAATCTGTGAAGTAATCAGTTTTACAATTCAGATCGTTTCCAAGCATTGTCAAAAGTTTGATTTTTGATAAAGTTTCCAATGCATTGTCAACCTTTGGGAGCACCATGTTGGCTTTTGGGAACATATGTTGAGTACACCTTGTGAGAATTCAGTTTCAAAAGAAATCATCTTTGAAAAATTTTGCCAAAATTTAAAAATTTGATGCTTTCACTATATAATTTGTGAAGTAATCAGTTTTACAATTCAGATCGGTTTCAATGCGTTGTGTTTCCAACACATTGTGTTTCCAATGCAGAAAATCAAACTTTTGGAAACACCATATTGCCTTTTGGGAACACATGTTGAGTACACCATGTGCCAAAGTTTGATGCTTTCACTATATAATTTGTGAAGCAATCAGTTTTACAATTCAGATCGTTTCAATGCATTGTGTTTCCAATGCATTGTGTTTCTAATGCATAGTGTCAACCTTTTGGGAACACCATGTTGCCTTTTGGGAACACATCTTGAGTACACCATGTGCCAGAATTTAAAAGTTTGATGCTTTCACTATATAATTTGTGAAGTAATCAGTTTTACAATTCAGATCGTTTCCAATGGATTGTCAATCTTTTGGGAACTGTAGTGTTGAGTACACCATGGGTTTAGTAACTTGTGTTTGGTTACGAACACATCCCAAAAACTTTGAGAATGTAATTTAGAAAAAATCAATTTTTTGGTATATGGAAAAATGCTTGTCCTACACTTTAAATTTATAAAAAATGCTTATCGTAGAGTTTTTTTTAAACAATTTTCTGAGTCTATGAAACTGTAGGAAACCATTTTTTCATATATGGAAATTGTAGGACAAGCATTTTTGGTCAACCCGGGTTAAAACGATTTCGGTAAGCAAACTTTCATATAAATCTAAGCATATGCACAAGAAAGGAAAACTGACATGTGGTTGCTAATTCGCAATATCCTGGCAAACACAAATAGTAATTTTAGAAAAAACAAAAGACTTTGTAAGTTTGCTTTGTATTGTTTTTTTTTGGTGATATGTTACAATAGGTGGTAATTTTGAAAAAGTGCATATATTAAATTTGAGAACTATGATGGATACCATGTTGCCTTTTGGGAACACATGTTGAGTACACCATGTGCCAAAAATTAAAATCTTGATTTTTGATAAAATTTCCAATGCATTGTCAACCTTTTGGGAACACCATGTTGCCTTTTGGGAACACATGTTGAGTACACCATGTGCTAAAATTCAGTTTAAAAAAAATCATTTTCGAAAACGTTTGCCAAAAATTAAAAGTTTGATGCTTTCACTATATAATTTGTGAAGCAATCAGTTTTACAATTCAGATCGTTTCAATGCATTGTGTTTCCAATGCATTGTGTTTCTAATGCATAGTGTCAACCTTTTGGGAACACCATGTTGCCTTTTGGGAACACATCTTGGGTACACCATGTGCCAGAATTTAAAAGTTTGATGCTTTCACTATATAATTTGTGAAGTAATCAGTTTTACAATTCAGATCGTTTCCAATGGATTGACAACCTTTTGGGAACTGTAGTGTTGAGTACACCATGGGTTTAGTAACTTGTGTTTGGTTACGAACACATCCCAAAAACTTTGAGAATGTAATTTAGAAAAAATCAATTTTTTGGTTTATGGAAAAATGCTTGTCCTACACTTTAAATTTATAAAAAATGCTTATCGTAGAGTTTTTTTTAAAAAATTTTTCTGAGTCTATGAAACTGTAGGAAAACATTTTTTCATATATGGAAATTGTAGGACAAGCATTTTTGGTCAACCCGGGTTAAAACGATTTCGGTAAGCAATTTTTCATATAAATCTAAGCATCTGCACAAGAAAGGAAAACTGACATGTGGTTGCTAATTCGCAATATCCTGGCAAACAACAATAGTAATTTTAGAAAATCAAAAGACTTTGTAAGTGTGCTTTGTATTGTTTTTTTTGGTGATATGTTACAATAGGTGGTAATTTTGAGTATAGTGCATGTATTAAATTTGAGAACTATGATGGATACCATGTTGCCTTTTGGGAACACATGTTGAGTACACCATGTGCCAAAATTCAGTTTTAAAAAAATCATTTTCGAAAACTTCTTCCAAACTTTAAAAGTTTGATGCTTTCACTATATAATCTGTGAAGTAATCAGTTTAACAATTCAGATCGTTTCCAAGCATTGTCAAAAGTTTGATTTTTGATAAAGTTTCCAATGCATTGTCAACCTTTGGGAGCACCATGTTGGCTTTTGGGAACATATGTTGAGTACACCGTGTGAGAATTCAGTTTCAAAAGAAATCATCTTTGAAAAATTTTGCTAAAATTTAAAAATTTGATGCTTTCACTATATAATTTGTGAAGTAATCAGTTTTACAATTCAGATCGGTTTCAATGCATTGTGTTTCCAACGCATTGGGTTTCCAATGCAGAGTATCAACCTTTTGGGAACACCATGTTGCCTTTTGGGAACACATCTTGAGTACACCATGTGCCAGAATTTAAAAGTTTGATGCTTTCACTATATAATTTGTGAAGTAATCAGTTTTACAATTCAGATCGTTTCCAATGGATTGTCAACCTTTTGGGAACTGTAGTGTTGAGTACACCATGGGTTTAGTAACTTGTGTTTAGTTACGAACACATCCCAAAAACTTTGAGAATGTAATTTAGAAAAAATCAATTTTTTGGTTTATGGAAAAATGCTTGTCCTACACTTTAAATTTATAAAAAATGCTTATCGTAGAGTTTTTTTTACAATTTTCTGAGTCTATGAAACTGTAGGAAACCATTTTTTCATTTATGGAAATTGTAGGACAAGCATTTTTGGTCACCCCGGGTTAAAACGATTTCGGTAAGCAAACTTTCATATAAATCTAAGCATCTGCACAAGAAAGGAAAACTGACATGTGGTTGCTAATTCGCAATATCCTGGCAAACACAAATAGTAATTTTAGAAAATCAAAAGACTTTGTAAGTGTGCTTTGTATTGTTTTTTTTTTGGTGATATGTTACAATAGGTGGTAATTTTGAGTATAGTGCATGTATTAAATTTGAGAACTATGATGGATAATGTAATCTTTTGAGTTTAAACCTTTTGTACTACTTGCAAAGATAATTTTTGTAATTATAGTAGTCTGCCAGGTAGAAATGCTAATCAAAAAATCAAGTTTTACACTTCATTTGCCAAAAAATGTAGCTTTTGAAATAATTTATAAGAAGTGTGCGAAGCATAACAAAATGCGATCCAGCTGTTTAAATTGAAACTACCACCTGTAAAATATCACCGTTTTTTTTGCAAAAAATTTTATGATTGTAGGCTTTGCGCTACATCTGAAAAACAACCAGTTTCCTTCTTTTCACATGGCGTTGCTGTTTTTGCCTAAACCTTGTAACGTTGCAATTAGCAGACAATCCAAGCAACTCTTGCAACAAAAATGTTTTAGTTATTGTTCTGATTCAATGAGTATCAAGAAAGTATCAAAAATGAAAAGAAATATTTAAAAGGGTTCAATTCTAACTTCACTTTGTTACATTAGGTAGCACAGCCATCAGTTATTTTTAGTTATCACTTCCAAAATCCAATCTTTATATTCAGAAACTCGAGTAAAAACCGAAGTTCCATTCCTACACCCTATTGGACCATAGCTGACCACGCCATACAAACATTTGGCTTTTTTGTTTTTCTCTACGAACATTAGCGGTCCCCCGCTATCACCGTTGCACATACTTTTGTTCTGAGAGTTCGTGCAACATATTTCTTTATCAGGATCACCATGCAGTCCTGTAAATTGAAAAGAGATTAAGTTAAATTTTTGCCGATGTTTTGCCGAATCTTTTGCTATCAGACTCAGGTCTCGGTAAATGATTTATTGCCATTATCTGCAAAAATATAACAATCTTCCTTTACAACCACTTTTAACATTGTTCACTACCCAAAACCTGAAATCAACTTCTTAAGATCCAAAAAAGCAGCAAAGAACTTTGACAAATAAAATTTAAAGATAGATAAAATGCTATTTTTCTGATTCCTAATTTTTTTTGAAACTATTGTCGGTTTTAACCTGCTCATCAACTGGTTAAACATGTTATATTTACCGATGGATATGTTCAAGCAGCTGCCGGTTTCCCTTAACTGGACTTCCTGTAAGACATCTGGGTCGACTGGGATACCCTTCATTACTTGAATTAACAGCTCCTCCCTGCTTCTAAATGACGTATTGTAGCCCATCCCTATTGCAACTAACTTTGAGTGCTTTGGGTTTGGTTTTTCGCATATTGGCAAAACATCTAGTCGAGAAACTGTCGAGTTCAGCTTTAAAAGAGCAATATCATTTGCAACTTGTGCAACTCCAGTTTCGCTTTGAGCTGCTGAAATGGCCTGGTAGCTAAAACGAAAATTTATCAACTCCCCTATTTTTTATGCAAACTTTATCTCGGAAATATAGTTTGTGTCAAGTTATAGACAACAAGTTTTTCGGTAAGCTAACTTAAACGAGCTTAGTTAACCTTTGAGCTTGACCTTTTCGAAACTTTATCAAAAAATTGCCTCGTAACATACTTCTTCATACTTACTCCTTGCCATACTTCTTCATACCATACTTTTTTCCCATAGCGGATTACTTTTTTGAAATTTCAGAAAAACTTAGAATGAAACTAAAGCAAAAACAAAACACGGGTAGCCGGTCACTTAGCAAGTAGCACAGAGTGTTCTGTCATAGTTTTTAAAAACTACAAGAAAAATTGTTTTTTCTTCAAATTAGTGTACTTTTTAATGCCTGGTGTGATCACAAAGATCTGACGTATAACTATAAAATAGGCATATTTGACAATCATATTAAAATAGGCAAACAGAAAAACAGTTTTTGATGGAAATGGGTTCTTTTCCAGTTCCCCCTTTCAAATTCAATTTTGAAAAACTTATTTAATGTTGTCATAATGAATGAAATTTGGCATGCCGAACAAACTGACAACTGTGAACAGATTTGTTCTTCATTATTTACAGCGTAATATTACGCATTTAGCCGTAATAACACGTAAAATAAACACAAAAATTCGGTGTTTTCAAAGGAGGAAATTGGAAAGAGCCTGGAAATGACTAGAAACACACACAAAAAAAATTAAAAAATCTTTTTTTTAAAGTTTTTGCAGAAGTTTTTTTTTGAAATTTGAAGTTTTTGACTCCCAAAAGGACAAAAAAATCTCCAGAAACTAATTTCACTCAAATAAAATTAAAGTTAATTATAAATAAGCTTCAAATAACTATAAGCTTCAAATTAATTATAAGTAACGGCTCTAAATAAGACGAAAATTCGCCGAAAATTGAAAATCGGTATTCCTCGACACTAGAAAAAATGATGGGCATTTTAAAATATGGTTCGAGTCACGACTGAAATGAATTTAAAATGGTATATTACTCAAACCAGTCGGATGATCATTTTTTTTTGGTACTTGATTTCGCGTAAAAAAAAACCCCGAAAACAAAGCTCCTCCCCATTTTCAATGGTCGGAACAACAACTCAGGTTGCTTTTCAGACTACAATTCGAGCTAATAAGTTTTTTGGTAATAGGGGATTTGACGACGCAGGAATCATCATCCCTGATTCGGCATTCTTCCACGAATCAGTGTCACAAGTGTTCTGATCACGATTAAGTATTGACTACTCATCAGTGCCTAAACCTGTCAACCTGAGATGATTACTTTACGTAAATTGCAACTGAATCAAACTATTGCTATTCCAAAAAACAGTGGCCATTGAGAGATGATTGCGCGCTATTTTTGAAATACATTGCTGTTTTAGAAACTATTCAGAGCTAATTCAGAGCTATAAATTTCAGCGCTAGTTCTTTTCAGTGCTGATTCACATATTTCAATCTTTATAACTGATAGGTGGCCACTGTTAGGGGCCTGAAACATCGTAAATCTTTCCAGCGACATCCAAGCGCGATGCCCTGAAACTGCGGCAAACAAAACCGTTCAACAAATTATGCTTCACTAAAACATCACGTTTATTGGAAACCCTTTTCTCAAAACAACAAGACTGCTCGTATCAGGGCGAAACCCTGAAGACTCCGAATGCCTTTTAGATCTACGGAGCTGTAGTAAAATGAAAAAAAATGTAATCAAATAAAATGAAATTGGCAATACTTAAACCCCAATAACTTAACGAAAAATGATCACAGGTGAAATATCTTTTCAAATTCGAGCTTAGGACAACAATACCTTTTGACTGATATTAAAAAGTTCCATCAAAAAAGTCTAGTTAAAAAGTCGAAATTTGTCTGAACGAAACGAGTCGGAACAAAATCAAGTATGCAAGTAAGGAAAAAACAGGGCTCTTTTTCCTTTTCCCCCCACCTGCAAATTTTTATATTTGAAGTTACTCTTCACTTTGTCCGATAGTCATGAAAATTGACATACAGACTGATTAGGCCATGACAAACATATTTGGTCTTCATAATTAACCTTGTAAAACCATTCGTTAGATCATAAAATTCATGTTTGAGTGAGGTGGGGGGGGGGGGGGGGAAGGAAAAAGAGCCAAAAACAGTTGTATTAATTAGAGATTGCTAGATTGGTTCTGATCTTCAAGTGTTCAACGTGGAAAGTTAGATTATATAAGGACAACAGTAAAAAGATCTCCAAAGACAAAATATCAATTTAAAATATGCCGGAGGGATCTTTACCATTATTACCCACAAGTCCTCCCAACATAATAAAAATCAAGGCGAATTTTTTTTTAATTTGGGCGTCTATTATCTACTCGGGGTTATAATTTGAAAGAACCGAAAAGATCACGTAGTTTAATTTGCAAGAACTGTGCTTTGTAATTCTATCAAACAGACAATATCATAGCTTCAAATTGAACTGTGGCTAAACTGTGGCTAAACTGTGGCTAAACTGTGGCTATGTGCATGCATGGTTTTACAATATTAAGTATGAAGAACAAAATTGTTGCCAATTGTTAGTTGTTTCACCAATCAAGACTTACCCTGGGTGAACAAAGATAGAGCCGGATAATACATGCAGGTGTGGTCGCTTCTGAGTGAAATCCCCAAATTTGGCTACCGCGTTCACTAAAACAGTCAATTTACACCATTGGATAAAGCTAAACGCTTTTTTAGGTTTTTTCTCTTAACTTTGCGGACAATTAGGGACAATTTTAATTAAGAATTCAACCAAAAAATTTACCATAGCAGGAGCAGGTAAGTAGGTTTACCTTTTAATAGGTTCTTAGGATAGATTCTTAGGTTCTTTAATTAAGTTTGTGAAAGCTGATACAGCATTGTTGGTTTTCCAGTCCCCCCTTTTAAGCTAAGACTAAACTGCAAAAAAGGGATTAGTTAGGCTATCTCTCCCCATCCTCGTGTGGGGGTTGAGCTCAATAGGTACATGATACATGAACTTGAAAATAGCTTGAATGATATGAGTTCATGAACCAGATTCTCCAACGAATATAGAACGCAAAAATTATGTCTAAGCTCAAAAATTTTAATCAGTATGAAAAAGAATCGGCTCTTTTCCAGTTTCGCCCCTTTCAGATTCAACTTTCAAAAGCTTATTTAACGTTGTCATAATGCATTGAAATTTGGCGTGGTGAAGAAATCGACAACTGTGAACAGATTTGTTCTTCATACTCTACAGCGTAACATCACGCATATAGCCGTAATAACACGTAAAACAAACATAAAACTTGGTCGGTATTTTGAAAAGGGGGGAACTGGAAAAGAGCCGAAGAATCAATAAATTGAGGCTTATAAAGCGACTTTTTTCAGCACTCAGAGGAAAAATGTATTGCATAAAATATTAAGATGCTGCGGAGAACAGTGTTTGATATTCAGATACAAGGCTAGAACATCAAACCCTTAAGTTGCTTTCCTCGATGAGGCAGTGGTCGCCCAAACAAAATTTGCAAAAAAAATTTTGGCTCTTTTCCAGTCCCCCCTTTCAAAATACCAAGTTTTATATTTGTTTTACGCGTTATTACGGCTAAACGCGTGATGTTACGCTGTAAGTATGAAGAACAAATCTGTTCAGAACTGTCGATTTGTTCACCACGCCAAATTTCTTTGCATTATGACAACGTTAAATAGACTTTTCAAAATTGAATTGGAAAAGGGGGGGGGGGGGGAAACTGGAAATGAGCCTAAATCTTTATATAAATTTCGTTTTTCTCTTTTTCAAAATTTTTCTCGATACTCAAAAATAAATTCAGTCGATCACTTGATTACATGCTATAACATATCAGCCACCTACATAATTTTATTGACGTCTTTTATGGTCATATTGTTTGTTCTCATTTGTATAAGGCGCCATCAGCGGTTTTGAATAGATTGCGGCGTCCAAAGCTTTAGGATTACCGACATCAAAAGTTGTTCCTCCGCTAGAGAACGGTTGAACATTCGATGGCTGTGTGACATCATACGACTTAGGTGAGAATCGAACCCACGCCAAACTCCCCGGAACCCACTATGTATACGCTGAGCTATATAGCTGATATTGCTAAGCAACTATACTGGCTTTATACTATACTTTCATACTTTAATGCTATGTAGCATTAACATCCTCCACCCCAGAAGGAGCGAGAACCGGAACGAGCTTAACGAGCGGCCGAGTGTAGTTTCCGGAAACGGTCCTTAGGTTTGCGGAGCGGGCGGTGTTGTCTTTGCCGTAGTTTAGCGACGTTATGCGTGCTAGTGGGTAGTGGCCCCTAGGGCTAGTGGATTCAACTAACCACACCATATCTCCCGTTTTCAAAGAGTATTCGGGAGGAGCATGCCACTTAACTCTTTTATTGAGTGTAGGGACGTACTCACTTAACCATCGCTGCCAAATTGCGTTTGCGTACGACTGCGCACGGGCATAGTGTTTAGAGTGAGAATAGTTTTCACTCGACCTTAGAGACGGAAACGTTAGACTGTGCTGACCTAAGAGGAAATGATTCGGCGTCAAAGCCTCAAGACTATCGGGGTCGTCAGAAACGGGAGTGAGTGGACGGGCGTTTAGTGAACCTTCAACTAGGCACATGGTTGTGTTCAAAATCTCGTCAGTCTACTTTCCTGACCCTAAGATTGCATAAAATACACGCTTACAACTGCGCACTAATCGCTCCCATGCTCCACCTTGCACAGAAGAAGCTCTTTTTCGGCTCCTACAAAGTTTGTTCCGTTGTCCGACCAATTTATTGAGGGTGTTCCTCGCCTAGAAATAAAGCGCTCGATAGCCATCACACATGAACTTGTGTCCATGGATGGAACCAACTCAATGTGAATTGCGCGAGTCGTTAGGCAAGTAAATAGAAAACCCCAGCGTTTCTCGGAAGATCGACGAATGGTTACATGAAATGGTCCAAAATAATCGACGCCGCAGTTCGAAAACGGTGGCTGGCGGTAACCTAGACGCTCCGCGGGAAGGTCAGACATCATTGGAGTAACGGTTTTCGCTTTTCGCTTTCTACAGCACACGCAATGTGTTTCAATAGCTCTTAGTGCAGATCTTAAGCGTAGTACAACAAATTGCTGATGAATGACGGAACGAAGGTGATGGCGGCTATCCAAAATTATTGGATGGCGAGTTTCGAATACGGTTGCAGAGAGACGTTGGATACGGTCAGTAGATCTAATTAAACCGTTCGGCCCGATAAAAGGCGAATACGATGATATACGGCTCGACGTTTTCACATATTTTTCAGCTGCTAATTGTTTACTTTCAGCTGGGAATGACTCTAACTGCGAAAGTTGCAAAAGTTTTTCCTCTGAAATAACAAGTTCTGCTGGATCAATTATGGCCTTATCTGGTGATCTGAAATGTCTATGCTTAGGTGAGAGTTTCAACATATATGCGACCAGTCGCTTTATCTTGGAGAACGAGCTATACTCTTCCCAAGGGAAGGCAAAGTCATCCGAAACTGCATTGCACGGAAAATTGGAAGAGACCTCTAAACCCTCGTTTAGATCGTAGACCGGACCATCCAGGCGAATTTTGTCAGTAACTTCCCTATTTGGATTGAAAGGCCAATCAGAAGTTTTCAAAAAGAAGGGCCGTTTACCCAACTGCTTTGCTTGAGGGAGTCAGCAGTAATACCTCTAGTTCCGGTGTCAGCGGGGTTGTCTCCACTCAAAACATGGAACCATTGGTCAATTGATGTTGACTCCAGAATCTCGGCTACTCGATTGGCTACAAACACGGGCTGTTTGCTTGTCGAGTTCAACCACTGAAGGAATGTTGTGCTGTCAGTCCACATGAACACTTTGGAAATACTCAGTGTCAGATATTTCTCGATATCATCCTTCAGGCGACTGGCAAGAAGCGCAGCCTGAAGTTCCAACTTCGGAATTGAAAGCATCTTAATCGGGGCTACTCTTGCTTTACCGAAAACAAACGCCAGTTGACATTTGTAACAGGCGTTTTTCTGAGCTCGAAGGAATGCTACAAAACAGAAAACGTCCAATGAGCTATCACCGAACATGTGCAGCTCAACCTCATTTACTGAGAAGTCAAAATAGCAACGAGGTATTTTGAGCTGCCCTAAAACTGGCAAGCCAGAGTGCCATTCAGTGAATCTGCGGCACAACTCAATTGGCAGTGGGTCGTCCCACTGTTGGCCACTCAATCTCCAGATATCTTTCAGTAACAAACGTGCGCGTACGGTATACGGGGCGACAAGACCTATGGGGTCGAACACGGAGGACACAAAACTAAGGACCGATCGCTGCGTAACAGAGTCTTTGAGTTAGCGGTTGACTCCTCTGCTCACAACCAACGTATCGGTGACGTGGTCCCATTTGAGACCGAGAACATGCGATGCGGTTTCGGGATTAATCGCAGCGGTAAAAATTTCCTTACTGTTGTTAGCGCTGGTCTTAGGGGGATTTAGTTTCGAAGACAAATTGGGAACGTTGCTAATAAATTTTGTAAGATTAAACCCACCCAACTTAAGCAGTTCAACTAAACTGCGACTTAACCTTAAAGCAGTTTCTGAGTTTTTCACAGACCCAAGGTAGTCATCCATGTAAAAGTTGTTGAGCACGGCGTAAGCGGCATCGGGGTAACGATCTTGGTTATCGACGGCTGTTCGGCGAAGAGCATAGTTAGCACATGTCGGAGAATGTTTCGCTCCAAATATATGCCTTGTATATTGAAATACACTCACATCTGATGTGGGGTCCTCCCGCCACAAAAAACGCAAGGAACGTTGATCGCTTTCTAGTAAGCCGACCTGCATAAACATGCCTTCGATATCTGCCGAAATTGCGTATTTGTGCTCTCGGAAGCGCATTAAAACGAATAAAAGGTTCTGAAGCAGATCGGGGCCGACGAGAAGGGAGTTATTCAGTGAACTGCCGTGAAACCTAGAAGCACCGTTTAAAACGCGCCGAACTTTGCCGGATTTAAAACTGGGTGGTGCGGTACGTACCATTCTCGGTCTGAATGGTTTTTTGAGTCGTGAGGGCTAACCGGGACCACGTAACCCTTCTCGACATCACTTCGGATATCTGATGCGTATTGAGTTTTCAGGTTTAAATCTTCCTCTAGACGCTTTTCAAGAGACTTAAACTGGACCAACGAAGCGTAAAAGTTATCGGGAAGATGAATGTTGTCATCAGCCCAGAGCATTCCGACAATATAACGACTGCCATCACGAATCGTGGTTGAGTCAAGAATTTTTTTTGCACGTTTATCAGCTGAGGAACGGGGATCAGCTTGTTTAAACGTGCCATACGACTCTAGCTCGTACCATTTCTTCACTTGCTCAGCAAGTGCTACGTCCTCAACATTGCACTTGAAAGTGTTGGCTCGAACACCAATTGGTGATGGAAGTGGGCCACTGAGAACCCAGCCAATGGGCATACGGACAGCGATAGGAGTGTTTTGATTTCGTCCTTGGAAGTATTCGAGAGGCTTGATTGCATGAAAGACATCCTGCCCTAATATCATCTCAACGTCGGAATAGTTGTAGACAATAAGTTTAATTGGCTGCAGATGTGGAAACCTGTCTTGGAGAATGGTAACGTCAATGGTTTCGGAACCAACGCTCAAACTGTCTTTCACAAAAGGCGTAACCCTAAACGAGTATTCATGGTGGTCGAATTTGGCAAAAACATTCACTTCGACTTGTTGCGTGGGAACGGATTCCGTCGAATTGAAGCCGTTTACCAGAATATCTAGCTGTTGGCCAGTTAAATTTAAACGCTGTGCTAGGCCCGCCGAGACCCATGAGTGGGTACAACAGGAATCGCACATTACAAGAGCAGTGGTCACATCTGTGTGTGAACTTATTTCCAATTGAAGTACAGGAAGGAGTCCCGTAAGTTTCTTGTAAGACGACGAACCGACTACGTCTGATGACGAAGTTTGCGGCTTATTCCGGTTCGGCGGGGCTGTACTGTTTGAAATCGAATGGCTTGCATTATTGCTATTGTTTAACTCTTTGTTTGCAGAACTTACGCTGAAAACTTTCTCAGCACCATGTAACAAGACATTATGGGTGCTTTCACAACCAGGCTTAGTGCATTTGCGGGCTTTAGGGCATTTTCGGAACATGTGGTCAGGTTGAAAGCAAGCAAAACACAACCTATTTTGTGCGGAGAATTGAGCTCGTTGAGTTGGGGTCTTTTCCTTAAACACAGAACAACTCCAGAGTGGGTGTTTACCATTGCACTGGAGGCACGGAGCATGAATTGGTTTTTCAACTTTTGAAGCAGCGGCAAAAACTTTTGTAGGTGGTTTATGGAAACCAGTCTTTGGAGTCTCCTCAGCTCGTGACTTATTCTGACTCACACGCATAAGTTCATGTGCCTCAGCCTTGTCGCGGAGCCTCTCATTAAAGTCTAAAACGGTTGGCTGTCTCCAACATTTCTTTACAGAGTGGAGAGACCATGACTCTTTCATATTTGGAGGCAATTTTGAAATAACTTGATTCAAAACGGATGTACTCTTCAAGTCATACTCATATCCTAACGATTTTAAAACTGCGACAAGACTGGATATACAGGAAGCGAAACTGATAATGCTTTCTGAATTGTGCATTTTGAGAGGTGGAAAAATCGAAAGTTTTTCAAGATGAGCCGCCACAATCGTCTGTGGTTGTCCAAATTTCCTCTCTAGAGTTTTCAAAGCGTCCTTGTAGAATACGCCACTGTAAGCGAATTCGGCAATTGCATTCTTCGCTTTGCCTGAAACGAGAGTTTTGAGATATGTCAGTTTGACATCATCACTTAAAACGTTTGCATCGATTGCACTTTTGAACTGACCAAACCATTCAGGCCACTGCAACGGATTTCCGTCGAAAGAAGACAATTTCCATTCAGGCAAGGGACCTTTTTGGCTCAGTGTCAAGATTTCAGCTAGATCTTGATTTGTGATTGGTTTACTGCTCGAGGACGTAAATGGGCCATATTGTTTGTTCTCATTTGTATAAGGCGCCATCAGCGGTTTTGAATAGATTGCGGCGTCTAAAGCTTTAGAATTACCGACATAAAAAGTTGTTCCTCCGCTAGAGAACGGTTGAACATTCGATGGCTGTGTGACATAATATGAGTTAGGGGAGAAGGTGACTGTTGGAGGATTGAGAGGACCAACGTTAGTTGGTAAAAGCGGTTGGTACACAAAATTTGCGGAATTACTTGGGAAAAAGGTTTGTTGAGCAATGGGCATTGAGCTCGTCGGGATATTAGAATGATGAAAACTACTCTGCATCAAAGGGTTGTAGTTGTATAGGTTGGTCAAAGGTAGCTGTTCCTGTGGCTCATACGTACTGTTTAACTTTGGATTTGGCAAGCTGACACTTGTATTTGATGTATGAGGGACGTTAACATTCTGTGAGTTTATACACGTGGTTTCGAAAAAATCAGCAAATGGATGTGAGTTATTAAATATCGTCAAATTTCTACTGAAAGGCGGTTCAATACTTGAAAAGGACAAGAACTCGGAAGCTGGTTCCAGATTGACACTTTGGACTGGCGCCACGGGCTGAACTATTTCCTGAGTTGAGAATTGAGTGTTCCCCCAACTTCTTGTCCTGTCTTCCTCCGTTTGGTTCTCCTGAACGGCCATTGCCAATTTCGATCTGCTACGACGAAGTTCGCAAATTTCAGAGACGTCTTCCAGATATTCAGCCTCTTCGATAGTTGCTTCAGCTAGCTTTTGACGGCTTTCCTCTACAACCACATCAAGATCAAGTTGACCCTTCATCGACTGAATCTGGATCTCTTGCTTTTTCAAACGAAGCTTAGCCTCTACTTGGCGTTCAACTTCCTCGCGTCTAATTTTTGCAAGGGCTGCTTCTCTTCGACGCTCACTCGAAGTCATTGATGCAATCTTAGAACGCTGTGAAAGGGGTTTCTTGGAACGGACGGATTCGCTTGGCGTTGGGGTTCGTGCAGTTGCTACCTGGTCCTCTTGATGTTTAATTTGAAAGAAATTTTTAGCTAGACCTAATACATCGTCATGTTTTGCAGTGGTAGATCCTAGGTAAAACTCAAGTTGATTTATTGTTTCAGCAGCGTTGTTGCTGTGCATAGACAAAGATTTAAGCTCATCATTTTTCTCTATAATTTTTTGTAAGCAAATGCTAGATTTTTCTATGTACGTTTCAATTTTAGCTGGTCTATCATTCGCACTTATATATTCCGTAATTTTGGCATGGTAATCGAAAAGATTTGTTTCTAACTCTTTCCTGGCAAGATAAATTTTGTTTAGCTTCTGGCCGAGATCAAGCTCCATTTTGAAATATTTGTTTCTAAATAAGAGCAAAAAAAAATAGTGTCGGTTGACGAAATCAAACTAGAATCAATTCAAGTAGCCGCGTCCTATACCGAACGAGAGGATCCTCGCAAGACCCTTACAACTCTCGTTGCCTACGGAACAGAAGGACAACAAATTACAAGATTGAAAATAAAGATGAATTTAACTAATGGAAAAAAAACAAATCAAGATTTATAATGCCTAACAAATGTTAAATATTCTTCAACTGTTGTCATTTGTGTAATCTTTTGCTTATCTGCTTTTCTTTTCCTTGAACTTGGTCGACGACTTTTAATTTTATTGATAAGTTCGGACAGATTGCGGAAATAACGTCGAATGATTCTCAAATTTTTTATTTCTAAAAACGCCGGAGGATGAATTAATTTAAGCTTACGAATTAGTTCTTTATTGCTAGCTTTTCTTTTTGATATTAAATGTTTGGTCACACTAATTGTTAATATTCCTGTTTCAACCAAACGTCCATAAATATTAGGGGTATTTCGACGGTGTACGTAAATAATGGCTGATATTTTGTTTTTATATTCTTTTAAAATTTTAATCAGACTTTCTGGTGTAAGTGGGTTATCGTTGTTTGATCTATGCTTGCTCAATGAATTATTTATAACATCGTGCCAAATTATAAAGTTTTTCTCTATCATACATTTTGGGGAATTGCTTAAAAGATATTGAACAGTCTTTTGCCGGTTATTTGCATTCAAATTAAAGCTTAAACCTGGAACTGCTTTAAAAGTGTCGTCGAGGCGTTTTTGTAGAGTTAATGGTAATGTATTTACGGAGTGATGGAGAGAACTCGCAGCAATGATGAACACAATTTAGAGTGATAAGCGATACGATTGTGTTAATGGCAATCAATTTAAGGAGTCTGTTGATGTAAAGTCGTCACATAGAAATGAAAAAAAAAAATTATCACGATAAGAACTCTAAGAACCCTTAGCTGAGGGTTTTGTAAGGTTTTGCTAAGGCTTCGATTCAGTACTATTTAAGTTAACGCGTACGGTTTATCGGTTAAACTCAACGACGTTACGGCGAAACGGTAGTAGTAACGGTCGCGGCGGTATGCGGCCGAAAACGGGGCAAGCCGAGCAAATTTTTTAAAGTTTATCCAACCACTGGAGGAAACCTAGGTAGGGATTCACTCAAAAAACTTGCTCGACACGATTGACGGTTTAAACGTTTGAACGGGCGAGACGAAAACGGTGTTTTCCAATTTTGCTCTAAATTCGGGCAAAAAAAAAAATTTTTTTGTCAGTGAAAGTTTTGGGAAAAGTTGGAATAACTTTTTTTTTTCGAGAATTTTTTTTTTTTGAAAATTTTTATTTTTTTTTGCAGAAATTTTTTTGGAAAATTTTCTGAATTTTTTTTCGCAAAATTTTTTGGGTTCGAGATTATCCTGGGGTAATAGGGTACTGGGTATGAACTAGGATTAGGTATCTAGTACGGTCTTAATCGGTTTGCAATTAACAACATCGTATGTAATTTTATAGCACTGATAATCAAAAAAGTAGTTTTTTTTTGGTTAAAAAACTAGCACAAATTAGAGTCTAAAAGTTAGTTGAAAGCACAGGTTCGATCTTACAAGTTTTTTTCAGGTTGTTCACCTGGCCTGAGTCCAAAAGTACACGAAGATTCCACAGAAAAACCACTTTCCGCCTTGTGTGATGTCGGCCTTCTGGCTTGTCGGCTTTGTTTTGACTTGTGGTGCTTTCCCCGTTTTTGACTTGAGGTCACACGAAATTGTGGAGGGCTCCTTGATTTGGAGAATAAGGTCGCTCAAAATTGTGCAGGGATCGTTCCTTGCTTCAATTTGAGGTCGCACAAAATTGTGCAGGGGTCATTCCTTGCTTCAATTTGAGGTCGCCTAAAATTTTGTTCGAGCTGGGCCTTCTTTCAAAAATTCAAAAATTGAGGTCACACAAAAGTGTGCAGGGCTCCTTGCTTTGCAGATGGAGGTCTCACAAACTTGTGCAGGGGTCGTTCCTTGATTCAATTCGAGCTCGCATTAAATTGTGTTCGGGTCGGTCCTCAGTTGTGTGCTCCCGAGTCGCGGCACCAAAATATTCTGGCCTTTTTTATAACTTATAAAAACAGGAAACAGAATCGGTTTAATTTAAGAGAATCAATAAACGGCGAATTTTAGTAATTTTTTATTGCACGGAATTAGCAACAACATTACACGTATCAAGTTAAAAAGTGGGCTTGTTCATGCCCTGATTTGTGTGACTTATGTGTTTTTTCACAATGAGTTCATACTTAGTTCACGCAGTTTAATTAACAGAAACACAATTGCAAACCAATTTTGAACCGATTAAAATATTAGCATTTTATGTTCTCTCAGGTTCGGCTCAAATAGGATTCTCAAATGAAACGACTTAGGTGAGAATCGAACCCACGCCGAACTCCCCGGAACCCACTATGTATACGCTGAGCTATATAGCTAATATTGCTAAGCAACTATACTGGCTTTATACTATACTTTCATACTTTAATGCTATGTAGCATTAACATACATACTTTTATTGACGTCTTTTGAAGCGTCTCACCGTTCTCGTTTGCGGGGAGATAGCTAAATTGATCATTGCAGGGGATGGGGGTGATGAGATTGCTCAACTGATCCCAAAACAGAATGGCAGTTTGGGAAACAGAACCGGTATTAGCAACAATTTTTCCATGCTATGTGCTGTGTACAAAACATCGGCTCTTTCCCACCTTCCCCACCTTTCAAAGTTTTTTTTTGCTTGTTGCTTTACGTGTTGTTATGGCTAAAAACGTGGTAATACGATAAAGAGTATGGAGAACAAATCTGTTCACAACTGTCAGTTTGTTTGCCATGCCGACTTTCATTCAATTAGGTAGTTTATTTTTAAAGTTGAAATTGAAAGTGTGTGTGTGTGTGTGTGTGTGTGTGTGTTTGTGTGTGGGGGGAGGGGGTTGGAAGAGAGTCAAAGTATTTACACAACTCTGGGTCTTTTCCATTATAGCACACCCAAGCAGTCTCTAACCCAACATCATAATAAAAAGTGATTCCACAATTCTCAAACCTGCTCGGGATAGGCAATGGGCAGCAGTTAGAACCCAGTTACTTTGAATGAGTGTCCCCCCGCAGACCCCGCTTTTGTCCATTTCTAGCAGCGCATAAAAAGGTCGCTTGGGGGCATCGTATCCATTTATCACGCTTCTTTTCAATTCTTTTGCTTCAAAGTTGGCAAACATCTGTGAGCACAAAACGGCAAAAAATATGCGCGACATTTTTTTTTATTAAAGTTTGATTTTATTTTTTTTCTTAGTTTGAAAATAGTGTGTATTGCTTGTCTACCAAATATTTTCAATAAAGATTTTCCCGGCGTTTGCCTGTTTTTCCCCGCCATCATGTAAAAAAGGATCTATCCTAGAATTGGATATTTTCCAACTCCACCTACGAAAAATTCCAGCTCTGCTCTTCTTTCACCCATGTTTGAAAACACAAAAAAACTATTATAGTGTGTGAAAATGCAATGCGACTTTGCATTGTTGACGAAAGCCCCCACCTCACAAAAACATCAGTTGTATGTTATAATTATTGGTTTCACAAGGTTCAGTAAGAAGACTAAATATGTTTGTCATGGCTTATTTATGTTGCATCCCAATTTTCTCAATAGTCGGATATTGTAATAAAAGTCGGCTCTTTTTCCTTTTCCCCCACCTGCAAAATTTTAATAATAATTTTTCTGTTCACATTGTCGGATTGTTACAAAATTTGGCAAACGGACTAATTAGACCACGACAAACATATCTGGTCTTCATGACTAACCTTGTAAAACCACGCGTTACACCATTAAATCGATGGTTAGTGAGGTGGGAGGTGGGGGGGGGGGGTGAGAAAAAGAGCCTAAAAGTCTTTTACTTAAAGCAATTGGCAGTCGGGATCTTTTTGGCTCTTTTTCCTCCTCCTCCCCCCCCCCCCCAGCTCACACAAACATGGTCTAACGAGTAATTTTACAAGGTTAATTATGAAGATCAAATATGTTTGTCATGGCCTAATCAGTCTGCATGTCAATTTGCATGTCAATTGGGTTGTTTTTCCTTCCCCCCCCCCACCTGCAATTTTTTACATGTGAATTTGTTGACGACAGTGTCCGATTGTTATGAAAGTTTACATTCAGACTAATAAGGCCACGACAAACATATTTGGTCTTCATAGTTAACCTCGTAAAACCACGGGAGGAGGAGGAAAAAGAGCCAAAAAGATCCCGACTGCTTTAAGTAAAAGACTTTTAGGCTCTTTTTCTCACCCCCCCCCCCACCTCCCACCTCACTAACCATCGATTTTATGGTGTAACGCGTAGTTTTACAAGGTTAGTCATGAAGACCAGATATGTTTGTCATGGCCTAATTAGTCCGTTTGCCAAATTTTGTAACAATCCGACAATGTGAACAGAAAAATTATTATTAAAATTTTGCAGGTGGGGGAAAAGGAAAAAGAGCCGACTTTTATTACAATATCCGACTATTGAGAAAATTGTGATGCAACATAAATAAGCCAACAAGCACTTTTATAATGTAATAAAAGTCGGCTCTTTTTCCTTTTCCCCCACCTGCAAAATTTTAATAATAATTTTTCTGTTCACATTGTCGGATTGTTACAAAATTTGGCAAACGGACTAATTAGGCCATGACAAACATATCTGGTCTTCATGACTAACCTTGTAAAACTACGCGTTACACCATAAAATTGATGGTTAGTGAGGTGGGAGGTGGGGGTGAGAAAAAGAGCCTAAAAGTCTTTTACTTAAAGCAATTGGCAGTCGGGATCTTTTTGGCTCTTTTTCCTCCTCCTCCCCCCCCCCCCAGCTCACACAAACATGGTCTAACGAGTAATTTTACAAGGTTAATTATGAAGATCACATATGTTTTTCATGGCCTAATCAGTCTGCATGTCAATTTGCATGTCAATTGGGTTGTTTTTCCTTCCCCCCACCTGCAATTTTTTACATGTGAATTTGTTGACGACAGTGTCCGATTGTTATGAAAATTTACATTCAAACTAATAAGGCCACGACAACTATATTTGGTCTTCATAGTTAACCTCGTAAAACCACGGCTCTTTTTCCTTTCCCCCCCCCCACCTCACACGAGCATCAGTTTTATGGTGTAACGAGTGGTTTTAAAAGGTTAATTATGTAGACCAAATATGTTTGCCATGGCCTTATTAGTCCGTATGCCAATTTTCATAACAATCGAATAATGTGAACAAATTTTTCATTTGTAAAATTTTGCAGGTGGGGGGAAAAGGAAAAAGAGCCAAAACCACTCGTTACATTAATATATTGAAGCTCGTGTGAGGTGGGGGTGGGAGGAAAAAGAGCCGTCAATTGGACAAGGTGAACAATAATTGAAAAGATGAAAAAATTTGCAGGTTGGGGGGAAAAGTGAGTTGTGACTGAAGGTCCAATTC
The DNA here is from genome assembly GCF_963678635.1 of Symsagittifera roscoffensis. Taxonomy (NCBI): domain Eukaryota; kingdom Metazoa; phylum Xenacoelomorpha; order Acoela; family Convolutidae; genus Symsagittifera; species Symsagittifera roscoffensis. The sequence continues at coordinate 20,011,900 of NC_087069.1, forward strand.
ATAGAGTAATTTCAGAAAAAGTAAACCGTCTGCTCGTCACGCTATCTTATTTTCGGCCGGATAGATTCGTGCAACTTCTTAGTCTAATACCTATCTTAATCCTACTCTTATATTTGCTAGTCTCAATTAGTCTCAATAGATCTAGAGTAAACTGGTTCATTGCGAATAGGTCTCTTGGAGAGGCAACTAAGTTTTAAGTTAAATTCAAATCTCTCTGGTGCTGAAATTACCAGTAATTTCAGCACTTACATCTAAGTGGGTTGTTAATTAGATGGATCATGATTGGTTAGCATTAAATATTTTATAGGGTTAAAATATCTAATTTATAACCAATAAAAGTATACAGTTTGGATCAGGTTCCACCCATCCGGGGTTTACAGAGTTTTTGAATCTTTTATCTTCTATCTGTAATGAAGGATGGATGATGATCGTTGGTATTTGGCGAGCATCATTTCTTGTTCCGTTCTTGGAGAAGAAAGCTGCACGAAGCTGGAATCGTCGACATGAAGTTGTTAGTTGTTGTTCGACATTGATTGTGACCGCCAAAGAAATCAATATGATTTCAAGATGGTTTGTTATGATCGTCTGTTCTTGCTTGGTTGCGGAGAACTATGTTTCGGTCTGAATTGGGAATGGCGTGAAGCTCGAGTTTGGAAGGAATGCCCTGTAACTCGGATCTGTACGTATACTTGAACATCGAGATGGTCATTGGTCTGTTTCAATGAAGTGCTTTTCTTCGGAGTCAAGTCGTACTTTAAATCCTTTGAGTTGTGGTTGTGAGCGGCATATCGATTGTGCTCGGCCATTCTGTAGGTTGTGTGCGATGAGGTCGTCTTAGCTGCTTGATGCTCGTCTTCGTGATTGTGTATGATCTATATTACTGCAATATATGTTTTACATAATTAAATGTTTAGTTAGTCTTTCAATTAGTTATGATTTTTTATTAGTTTTTTTTGCAAAAGCTATTGTTTTAAGTTCAGTTATTTTAAAAGAGTTAATCACACTTGAGTACCTCTTATCAAAATTCACAACGCGTGGATTCTAGCTCGGTGGGTTAGGCCGGCTATTTATTAAGTATGCTCAGGACATCGTCCTCTTCTTGTGGGTTAAACCAGGAGTGAGGGTATGATTTCATGCTGGTTTTTTATGGGGTCCTGCTTTGTGTTAACCTTTTGTGTTGTGTTTGCTCCTGGTTTTTTCCTTTTGTTTTAGTTGTTTCTTTTTCTCAAAAATCAAATTGTTTGGTTTGGGTTTGTCTTTCGACTTTTTGGTGTTTTATGCTTTCTTTTTTAGACTTATTAATAGTCTTCGCAAGAATAAATTATCGGTTCTTTAAGCTGGTTTAATCCAGTTTGGGTACTGTGGGTTTTCTTTTCTTAGTCATGCTGTTAGTTTGTGTTTAATGGTGTTTGGTAAGCTGCGTTGATTAGTTGGGATTATTATAAAATTCCTTTCCAACCGGGTTAAAAGAAAGTTTGAAATTTGTTATCGTTAGTTTGAGTTGTTATCAGTGAGAGTTGAAACTTGAAATCATTATTTTAAACACTTCTTCGTGGGCGAGCTGTGCGAGTGTGGATAGAATTTGTGTGCGATTGATTCTTGAAAAGGTTAGTACTGCTAACCTTTGTATAAACTTACTGCTGAAGATTTTAAGTTTACTGCATTGTGGGGATTGAAATTATTAAATTTTTTTTCAGGGTATTCAGATTTACTACATCGGGGGAAAGAATTTATAGATCAATTTACTGCTGTGGAGAAGAAATTTACTGGGTCGTTTATTGCTGTTAGTTAATAAAAGTTTAGAAATTTGAAAAAAAATTGCTATTTGAAAAGTTTATAATGTATAAAAGAGTTTGTAGTTTTCATTTCTGTTTTTTGTTTTCTTGTTTGTGGATGATGGTGATCTAAAGACTAATGAGAGAACATTTATTAAGAAATGGTTAGTTTATTATAAAATTATTAGTTATAAATTAATTAATTCATATTTAACTATGCATCGGGGAAGAAACCATTAGGGAAGATGTCGTGAATTGAATTTGATGTGGTTAGTAATTTTGCTAATATGCAGATGATATTTTTAGTTTCGAGCAGTGGCCAAAGCAATTGAAATGCTTTTTTAGTGTTCAGTTCTTCAGTGCCAATGGAAAACTCGTGATTGGTGTGTTGAATGAGGTTAAAAAGCTTGTGATTATTATTAGTATTGTGAATGAATTCTAATATCAGGATTTCTATAGGTTGGATATTTTCATGCGAGAAAATGAGGGGTCGGGATTCTTCTACATTAAAGGTCTTGGTGAGTGGACAAAATATATACATTTGGGTGATTGGGTCGTAACTTCTGAGGATGCCTTGGAAGTTAGTGCCTTTAATACTGTATATGAAATTTAAGAAAACTGATGAAGTCTACTTTGAATTAAAAAACTGAAAACGATGGTGAGGTTGTCGGGATGATGTGTGTAATTTAAAGTGATTTTGAATGAATCTATAAAAAGCGTAAGTGTGTGTTTGCTTAGTTCGTAACATGATGTCGTGTGAACAGTGCACATCTCGTTCGTTTGGAGTGAGGAAGTGAAAGGCTAGTGAAAAAGTTTGAAACTTATCGTGAAATGATTCATAATCTTGGATGTCGATTGGTGCTTCGGAAATAATATGGTCGTGTTTCTTATCTAGTGAGCTTAGTGTAAAGATGTAGGGTGTTTCGATAAAAAATTTTTTTGTTAATTGAGGGTTAGCGAACTTATCATCGTCTAAAAATTGGTCTTGGTTAGGTCTAATGATGATGTGATCATAATATTCAGTAGAAAAATTATTAGCTCGGGGTGCAGTGAAAGTTATTAATAGCTTTTTATATCCTATGTGAGTAAATTGTCTAGGTGTCAATGCTGTGGTGAGTCTTAAAAGGTCTAGTTTACTTCTTTCTTTTTCGTGAGGTGTATTATTTAATGGTATACAAAGTGGATTTGAAAAATAATAAGATGATGACCAGTGAAGTGTAGGGATTAGTACATGCTCATCAACATAGTGAGGTTATTCAGTGTGAGCGTTGGAATGGCTAATGGTATATTGGGGGAATAGGGGTCGGGAACTTTGGAGAAAGGCTGGAGTAATAATGTGGATAGGGTGGTTTACATAATCGCAGGCTGTTCCGCGTTTGGAGGGAAATGGGTGGTTAGGGAATTTTCTTTTGAACGTTCTATATGCTCGGTTAGTTGTGGATGATGAATGGGTTGATGTTGAGGATTGATCTAAAGAAGGGGTATAATCTGAAGAGGGTGTAGGAGTTGGGGGGTTTGATGATGTTATATTTGATGATAATTGGTGAATAGTTAGAGTGTGAGGATGTTGTATTCGTTGTTGAAGTGTTATCAGGTTATCTAGTTCTTGTGAAATTTGTGTGGTTTCTGGGTAATCGTTGTTGGAATGGGGAGTATGTCAGGGTTGCTTGGGAAATATGAGAAATGGATGAGGGGGAATCATTTGTGGCTTGGGAGTGAATAGCGCGAAAGGGGGTTGGGAAAATAGTGATGGGCTGGGTTCGGAGTTTGCAAATTCGTCTGGGTTTTCGATGTCTGAATTATTAAACTGGGAAATTGTATTAAAAACGGTAATACCTGAATTAGTGTCAGAATCCATGCCGGATGATGTGTTAACATGGGGTGATTCAGGTGGCGGGAAAGCAAAAAGTGGGATGATGGGAAGTGGATTTTGGAGGTTGGCTGGGTGGGAAATGGAACGGTGAAGGGATTCAACTTGTCGGCTCATCGTGGGCTAAAAAATGATTTCTCTGAGATTGAAAATTTGTGATATGTGGTTGTTCAATTATTTGTTCATATGTATCGTCAGTTTGAGGTTGTTGAGTGACAAGATGTTGAATTGGACTTTGTATATGATTTGGTCTTCAATTTTCGATGTTTACTAGTGCTAAGTTTCTGAAGTTCCGTGGTACTAGTGATAGTGGATGGTTACGATTTAAACTTGGTAGTTGTGGTGCTGTAGGTAATGTGTTTGTGTTATTGTGTGATTCGTCATATATGTGTTTGGCGTAGTTGATAATTTTGTATTGTATCCTTTATTTGTACATCTAAAAGTATTTTATTTATTGATGTAGAGAATATTCCAAAAAATCCTGCAAAAAGTATGGGTGCTACGCTTGCTTGTCTATTAACTTGTGTGTGGATTGCGCATGTGTTATAAATGCTTTTTAACAAAGAAAAAATAAATCCAAAAAACTAAAAATTGCGTATAATATAGTCAATCTTTCTAAGATGTAAAATGGCCATCCTAGAAAGGCTAAAAGTTCGTTTTTGAGATTTACAAAACTAAAAATATTGTTTGGTAATATATCTTGGGGTCGATATTTTTCGCCGTTTAGATAAATATAGTCTTTTATGTCTTTAAAATATCCGCTGTAATCTTGTGTGTAAATGTCTGAAAATACTGCTGTTTCTGCAAGTTTTCGTAAATTTTGATCTAATGATTGTCGTTGTATAGTGTCCATTTTTGTAAGTAATTCATGAAGTTGTTGTGTACGTATCTGGTGTTGCGTGTTGGATTTAGAATAGATTTCTATCGATTGTAAATCGATATTTGGGTTTCGGGCTATAGCCCTAATGCTTTCGGGTAAAAATTTTTTTTGTGGTTGCATTAATGTTGGATATGGAGTAAGCAGGTAGTATTTATCTTCATTGGGATTTAATTGTACAACATTGTGGCTATTTTCTGATCCACATGGTACTGCTGTATACCCAAAACCATAAGATGGTTCATTCATAACCAAGGAAATTTGATCTATTTCCGGATAATAATTATCCTGCAAATGGTATTTTTAGAACTGCTAATGCAAGTGACTGTAGAATTTGTGTTCTTTCAAGTTCACATAATTGGTGTAGTGTTTCTAGTTCTGAAAGGGAAATTTCTTGAAAAATTCTGCTAATTGTGTAGTCTAGTTTCATATCTAAATGTATATCATAAAAAATTGCGCCAAAATATGTGCTGTTCATAAGTGATAGTTCTTGTAATCGTGTGCTTTCTGTGTCTTGTGGTTTTAATTTTCCACCGGTTCGTCCTGTGCTTTTCTGAAATTTTACTGAAACGTAGGGATTTTCGTCGGTAAGTGAGTGTGACGTGGCCATCGGGTTTACGATTAAATGTCCTGTATTAATGTCGAAACCTTTTTCGTATTCGACAAGAATTTCTGAATGCTGTGTTTTATAAATTGGCTTGTTGTATTTACATGCGAGTTCCGTTTCCGGGTATATTTGAAACCGTGTTAACTTATTTTCTATACTGTGGATCTTTCTAAATTTTTGGTTTATAGATCTAATTTGATTGGGATTTACTCTTTCAGATAAAATTGATTCAATAAAAAAATTTTTGGTGAAATTTAATCATTCTAGCGTGTATTGTCGCTACTTGAAAAACTGTGCAGATTTCTTCGGGAAACCATACAATAGTTGCTTGTGTTCGTGTTGTAGGATCGCAATATCCTTGGTAATTTTTGCAAGGAAGTCTAATACCTTGGTAAAGAATTATGTCGTCTTTTAAGTCGCGTGTAAGTTTTACTTTTTCGAGTTGTTTTTTCCAATCAAAAAACCTTATTTCTTGATATCCTTTATTTTTTGTGTCTGCTTTGCATTTTGAGGGGTTATTTATTCCTATGTGTGGTATCCAATTTTTATCATGAGGATTGTATGTTAATCTTCCGTGTGCTCCATGGAAGGGGAATTTTGTATCTCGTCTGATGTGGCCTTGGTGTTTTTCAAGTTCTGCTTGATGTGCTACATCTTGAAAAACTTGAAAATTTACAAGTTTTCTGTTTGTTCCTTCGTTTGGTGTTAAGTTGAGTCGTTTTAATTCTTTTTTACAGTCTTGAGGGCTGAGATGTAGTAATCTTTCAGTTTTACTTTGTTAGAAAGATTCGTGGTCCAATCTATTTTTATTTCCGTTTGAAACTTGTGAACAATGTACTTTCTTTTCGGAAAATGTTGCTGTAAATTTTTATCCTGTTAGTGTTGTCGCTCGGGCTTTTGAATATACTGTAGTAATTAGTTTTGTTGTTTCTATAGCTTGTTGTTCGGATTCCCATTGTGTGACTTGATTAAAAGCATATTTGTGTAGTGTTTTTTGTTCGTTTTCTTCATAATCGTAATGTGTCACTTATAAATTTTGGGGTCCTGTGCGAGGATAGGGGTTGTGATTTGGTTCAGAAAAAATGAGAAAAAAGAGGTCGTGAAATGTGAATATCTTTAGAATATACTTGTGTCTGAGTATGGGTTGTAAAAGGTTATGTATCCGATTGTCTTTTTTGTATATCTGTCGTATTTATATATTATTTCTGTCGTTATAAACGGGGGAGGTAAAGATTGAGCTGTGATATTTGGAGGGTCTAATGGAAATGGATGTTGAAAAATGTTGTTTGGTCTTACTGTAAGTTCGAATTTTAGTGTGAGACTGTTTTGTTGTAGTATTTGGATGTTATGTTCTTGTATATCTTTGTGAATATCGTGTCGATATTGTAATCTCTTTAATGCCCAGTTGTGTATTCTATTACTTTCCTAATTATGACCAAATAATGGTGGGGGTGCTGCGAATGTATTACAATCTAATCGTAGTGGGACATTATTAGATGATTGTTCTTGATATCGAGCGTCAAGTTTTTAGGAAAACTCAAAGGAAAAAGTGCTGGTGATATTTGACTTAAAGAAGGTGTTCAGGGAAGTGAAAGTGTTTCTGGTGATTTTGATAGTGTTGTATCGAATGAAACGTCAACTGGCTTGTTTACTAGGTTTGGTTCATAGTGAGGGTATTTGTTTGTTACCCAATATGGAGGGCGGTCTGTGGTTGTTGGGTGATTAAAAGGAATTTCTCTAATTTGTTCTGATGTAGGGGTTGAACCTAAGAGCAGTGGCCAAAGCAATTGAAATGCTTTTTTAGTGTTCAGTTCTTCGGTGCCAACGGAAAACTCGTGATTGGTGTGTTGAATGAGGTTAAAAAGCTTGTGATTATGATTAGTATTGTGAATGAATTCTAATATCAGGATTTCTATAGGTTGGATATTTTCATGCGAGAAAAAGAGGGGTCGGGATTCTTCTACATTAAAGGTCTTGGTGAGTGGACAAAATATATACATTTGGGTGATTGGGTCGTAACTTCTGAGGATGCCTTGGAAGTTAGTGCCTTTAATACAGTATATGAAATTTAAGAAAACTGATGAAGTCTACTTTGAATTAAAAAACTGAAAACGATGGTGAGGTTGTCGGGATGATGTGTGTAATTTAAAGTGATTTTGAATGAACCTATAAAAAGTTCAAGTGTGTGTTTGCTTAGTTCGTACATGATGTCGTGTGAACAGTGCACATCTCGTTCGTTTGGAGTGAGGAAGTGAAAGGCTAGTGAAAAAGTTTGAAACTTATCGTGAAATGATTCATAATCTTGGATGTCGATTGGTGCTTCGGAAATAATATGGTCGTGTTTCTTATCTAGTGAGCTTAGTGTAAAGATGTAGGGTGTTTCGATAAAAATTTTTTTGTTAATTGAGGGTTAACGAACTTATCATCGTCTAAAAATTGGTCTTGGTTAGGTCTAATGATGATGTGATCATAATATTCAGTAGAAAAATTATTAGCTCGGGGTGCAGTGAAAGTTTTTAATAGCTTTTTATATCCTATGTGAGTAAATTGTCTAGGTGTCAATGCTGTGGTGAGTCTTAAAAGGTCTAGCTTACTTCTTTCTTTTTCGTGAGGTGTATTATTTAATGGTATACAAAGTGGATTTGAAAAATAATAAGATGATGACCAGTGAAGTGTAGGGATTAGTACATGCTCATCAACATAGTGAGGTTATTCAGTGTGAGCGTTGGAATGGCTAATGGTATATTGGGGGAATAGGGGTCGGGAACTTTGGAGAAAGGCTGGAGTAATAATGTGGATAGGGTGGTTTACATAATCGCAGGCTGTTCCGCGTTTGGAGGGAAATGGGTGGTTAGGGAATTTTCTTTTGAACGTTCTATATGCTCGGTTAGTTGTGGATGATGAATGGGTTGATGTTGAGGATTGATCTAAAGAAGGGGTATAATCTGAAGAGGGTGTAGGAGTTGGGGGGTTTGATGATGTTATATTTGATGATAATTGGTGAATAGTTAGAGTGTGAGGATGTTGTATTTGTTGTTGAAGTGTTATCAGGTTATCTAGTTCTTGTGAAATTTGTGTGGTTTCTGGGTAATCGTTGTTGGAATGGGGAGTATGTCAGGATTGCTTGGGAAATATGAGAAATGGATGAGGGGGAATCATTTGTGGCTTGGGAGTGAATAGCGCGAAAGGGGGTTGGGAAAATAGTGATGGGCTGGGTTCGGAGTTTGCAAATTCGTCTGGGTTTTCGATGTCTGAATTATTAAACTGGGAAATTGTATTAAAAACGGTAATATCTGAATTAGTGTCAGAATCCATGCCGGATGATGTGTTAACATGGGGTGATTCAGGTGGCGGGAAAGCAAAAAGTGGGATGATGGGAAGTGGATTTTGGAGGTTGGCTGGGTGGGAAATGGAACGGTGAAGGGATTAAACTTGTCGGCTCATCGTCGGCTAAAAAATGATTGCTCTGAGATTGAAAATTTGTGATATGTGGTTGTTCAATTATTTGTTCATATGTATCGTCAGTTTGAGGTTGTTGAGTGACAAGATGTTGAATTGGACTTTGTATATGATTTGGTCTTGAATTTTCGAGGTTTACTAGTGCTAAGTTTCTGAAGTTCCGTGGTACTAGTGATAGTGGATGGTTACGATTTAAACTTGGTAGTTGTGGTGCTGTAGGTAATGTGTTTGTGTTATTGTGTGATTCGTCATATATGTGTTTGGCGTAGTTGATAATTTTGTATTGTATCCTTTATTTGTACATCTAAAAGTATTTTATTTATTGATGTAGAGAATATTCCAAAAAATCCTGCAAAAAGTATGGGTGCTACGCTTGCTTGTCTATTAACTTGTGTGTGGATTGCGCATGTGTTATAAATGCTTTTTAACAAAGAAAAAATAAATCCAAAAAATTAAACATTGCGTATAATATAGTCAATCTTTCTAAGATGTAAAATGGCCATCCTAGAAAGGCTAAAAGTTTGTTTTTGAGATTTACAAAACTAAAAATATTGATTGGTGATATATCTTGGGGTCGATATTTTTCGCCGTTTAGATAAATATAGTCTTTTATGTCTTTAAAATATCCGCTGTAATCTTGTGTGTAAATGTCTGAAAATACTGCTGTTTCTGCAAGTTTTCGTAAATTTTGATCTAATGATTGTCGTTGTATAGTGTCCATTTTTGTAAGTAATTCATGAAGTTGTTGTGTACGTATCTGGTGTTGCGTGTCGGATTTAGAATAGATTTCTATCGATTGTAAATCGATATTTGGGTTTCGGGCTATAGCCCTAATGCTTTCGGGTAAAATTTTTTTTTGTGGTTGCATTAATGTTGGATATGGAGTAAGCAGGTAGTATTTATCTTCATTGGGATTTAATTGTACAACATTGTGGCTATTTTCTGATCCACATGGTACTGCTGTATACCCAAAACCATAAGATGGTTCATTCATAACCAAGGAAATTTGATCTATTTCCGGATAATAAATATCCTGCAAATGGTATTTTTAGAACTGCTAATGCAAGTGACTGTAGAATTTGTGTTCGTTCGAGTTCACATAATTGGTGTAGTGTTTCTAGTTCTGAAAAGAAAATTTCTTTTAAAATTCTGCTAATTGTGTAGTCTAGTTTCATATCTAAATGTATATCATAAAAAATTGCGCCAAAATATGTGCTGTTCATAAGTGATAGTTCTTGTAATCGTGTGCTTTCTGTGTCTTGTGGTTTTAATTTTCCAACGGTTCGTCCTGTGCTTTTCTGAAACTTTACTGAAACGTAGGGATTTTCGTCGGTAAGTGAGTGTGATGTGGCCATCGGGTTTACGATTAAATGTCCTGTATTAAAGTCGAAACCTTTTTGGTATTCGACAAGAATTTCTGAATGCTGTGTTTTATAAATTGGCTTGTTGTATTTACATGCGAGTTCCGTTTCCGGGTATATTTGAAACCGTGTTAACTTATTTTCTATACTGTGGATCTTTCTAAATTTATGGTTTATAGATCTAATTTGATTGGGATTTACTCTTTCAGATAAAATTGATTCAATAAAAAAATTTTTGGTGAAATTTAATCATTCTAGCGTGTATTGTCGCTACTTGAAAAACTGTGCAGATTTCTTCGGGAAACCATACAATAGTTGCTTGTGTTCGTGTTGTAGGATCGCAATATCCTTGGTAATTTTTGCAAGGAAGTCTAATACCTTGGTAAAGAATTATGTCGTCTTTTAAGTCGCGTGTAAGTTTTACTTTTTCGAGTTGTTTTTTCCAATCAAAAAACCTTATTTCTTGATATCCTTTATTTTTTGTGTCTGCTTTGCATTTTGAGGAGTTATTTATTCCTATGTGTGGTATCCAATGTTTATCATGAGAATTGTATGTTAATCTTCCGTGTGCTCCATGGAAGGGGAATTTTGTATCTCGTCTGATGTGGCCTTGGTGTTTTTCAAGTTCTGCTTGATGTGCTACATCTTGAAAAACTTGAAAATTTACAAGTTTTCTGTTTGTTCCTTCGTTTGGTGTTAAATTGAGTCGTTTAAATTCTTTTTTACAGTCTTGAGGGCTGAGATGTAGTAATCTTTCAGTTTTACTTTGTTAGAAAGATTCGTGGTCCAATCTATTTTTATTTCCGTTTGAAACTTGTGAACAATGTACTTTCTTTTCGGAAAATGTTGCTGTAAATTTTTATCCTGTTAGTGTTGTCGCTCGGGCTTTTGAATATACTGTAGTAATTAGTTTTGTTGTTTCTATAGCTTGTTGTTCGGATTCCCATTGTGTGACTTGATTAAAAGCATATTTGTGTAGTGTTTTTTGTTCGTTTTCTTCATAATCGTAATGTGTCACTTATAAATTTTGGGGTCCTGTGCGAGGATAGGGGTTGTGATTTGGTTCAGAAAAAATGAGAAAAAAGAGGTCGTGAAATGTGAATATCTTTAGAATATACTTGTGTCTGAGTATGGGTTGTAAAAGGTTATGTATCCGATTGTCTTTTTTGTATATCTGTCGTATTTATATATTATTTCTGTCGTTATAAACGGGGGAGGTAAAGATTGAGCTGTGATATTTGGAGGGTCTAATGGAAATGGATGTTGAAAAATGTTGTTTGGTCTTACTGTAAGTTCGAATTTTAGTGTGAGACTGTTTTGTTGTAGTATTTGGATGTTATGTTCTTGTATATCTTTGTGAATATCGTGTCGATATTGTAATCTCTTTAATGCCCAGTTGTGTATTCTATTACTTTCCTAATTATGACCAAATAATGGTGGGGGTGCTGCGAATGTATTACAATCTAATCGTAGTGGGACATTATTAGATGATTGTTCTTGATATCGAGCGTCAAGTTTTTAGGAAAATTCAAAGGAAAAAGTGCTGGTGATATTTGACTTAAAGAAGGTGTTCAGGGAAGTGAAAGTGTTTCTGGTGATTTTGATAGTGTTGTATCGAATGAAACGTCAACTGGCTTGTTTACTAGGTTTGGTTCATAGTGAGGGTATTTGTTTGTTACCCAATATGGAGGGCGGTCTGTGGTTGTTGGGTGATTAAAAGGAATTTCTCTAATTTGTTCTGATGCAGGGGTTGAACCTAAGTTATCGGATCGAGTATTCTAAATGCTTTGTTGTGAAGCAGTTGGAGGTGTTTCTGGTAATATGCTAATTGAAAGATCTAAGGGACTTGATGCTGGTGATTGAGGTATATTGAATTGAACTCTGGGAGTTTGAAAATTTCTGTTTCGTCTTGGATGTATTATTTGTCTATTTATTTCGAGTGTGTTCTGGTTTTGACTGATGTGCCTTACTCTGTTAATATCTTGTTGTAGGCATGGGTTTATATTATATGTTGGTTCGTATTGTGGTTCACTTGAAGGTGCTTGGCGGACAACTGGTTCTAATGGTTCAGATAATCGTGCGTGTCTTTCTTCAAAAGTATATGGATTTTCTTGAAAAGAAATACGTGTAGATGAAAGGGGATTTTGGTTACTTGTGGGTGTTCTTGGATTTTCTTGGGATGTCGTTGTTGGGGACTGGTGGGGACTGGTGTCGTTGGTGGGGACTGGTGTGGGACCAGCAATCTTGGAAAATTTCTTTGAGTGAAGTTTTTTATGATGAGAATTTATGTTTGTTCCAGTATTCTTCAATGAAAAGAAATAAGAGAATAGTGGCTAATGCGAATGTGATGATTGCTTTTTTTATACTTTTACATATTGTCTTAATAAGTGATGTTGAAAATGTGAGAAAAATTACAAATAGTAGAAAGATATCTGTTCTACTAAATAGATTACGGAACAATTAAATAGTTATGAAATTATCGTTCCTGAGGAGGTTATCAAATATTGTGGAGAGGGTTATATATACTTCAAAGGTTAAGTAGAAAATTAAAAAGGATTAGACAATATTATGAAAAGTATGAATATGTTTTCTATGATATTAGTTAAAAATATTGTAACAAATTCTAGAAGATTTGAAAGGTTTATTAAAAGGTTGAAAAATATTTGTTTGAATTTAGTGACCGTTGTTGAGAGAATCATTTAAGAAGTGATTTGCATTGTCGAACTTTTTTCAATTTTTTGAGGCTAAATTCGAGTGGGGTCGGATTATTTATTGATTTTTGACAAGTGGGTTGGATTCCATCAAGTGTTGTTGAGGGGTTATTTTGAGATGTCGGAGAGATCTTCGTAATTTTGTTTTTATTTATGGAAAAATTGAGAGTATCCAAGAAATATTCGTACTTAAGGATAAATGATCATGTGCTTTTTGTTCTTTAGGCTAATTTAATAATTTTGCTTGAGGAATTTGTGAGTATTAAGTTGAGAAAATATTGTTGATCTTTGTACTTCTGGATAGGGGAGGGTTGTAATGTTGAGATTATATTTAATTTAGTTGTCATTTTATAGCGGTTTGCTTATTTTTGACCTGGAAGTCTTGAAGTTATAGTTATAGATAAGCTTAGAGGTAAATATGTGTCGGCTAGAAAAAATCGTTATGCTATAAATAAAGTGTTTTATTCGGGATGATGGCTGAACTTGAACTAGATCTGTTCGATTATTTTTCAGCATGATATTTTGAAAATGTGGATTGTGCAAAACAACTAAAAGAAAATGATGGAGATTGAAAATGAAAGTTATTTTTTGAATTCAACTTTCTTTAATATTTTGGATTGTGGAATGAAGGTTTTATAATTTTTTCTTGATTGACTTCTGAGTCGTGAAAATTCTCTATGTTCATATTTTTCTTTTTCTGTCATTTTATCTGTTATTTTCCTAGTTTTTCTTTCTGTTTGAGATATTTGTGTTTTGGTTCAAGGGAAACTTGGTTAACCTTTTCTTTTTGTTGATCTAATTTTGTGCTTGTTTGTTCATCGGTGTGGTGATTTAGTTTAGTTTCTGAATCGTTTTGAACCTTTTTTGAACCTGTGAAAGAATTGAATTGTGTTAATTCACGGAGTGCATATTCTTTTGGGTAATAGGGTAATAGGTTATTTCGGTGTTGAATAATTTCTTTTTTTGTTTTTGTCGATCAATTTGTATGTGACATCAGTGGATTTCTCAATTATTTGATATGGTCCTTTTCGGAGTGGTTGTAAATTTTCAGAAATTCCTACTTGTGTTGTAAAATTGGGAATTAAAGCAAGTGTTCCTATTTTTAGATCTGTTGCTGGTGTAAAGCGAGAATTAATTTGGGTATTTATGTTTTGTCTTTGTAGCAATTTTTTTGTTATTTTTTGATAAATTTCATTGTGTTTTCTTTTCTATTTAAACTCCAATCGGTGTGGGTACCGGAAGTCAATTTTAAAAATTTTGGATGATGAAAGTGGTCTTCATCATGGGTATGTAGTGGTAGATTATAACAAATTGAATCTTTATGGGCGTTTGCTGTAAACATTATTGGTTTGAGTGGTTTTTGGTTGAAAACCATTTCATATGGAGACATTCCTAATGTTGTTGTAATTTGTTGTAATTTGCGATTTGTTTTTGATTTGGATAGGGTTCATTTAATTGGCATATTCATACAATCGTTGCATTATACTTTTTTCCAAATTGGTGCATTAGGAAAATAAATAATTTTTATAAAATTAGAATATGTTTTTTCTGATCCGGAATGTCCTTTTGTATTTAAGGTATGGGAAGTATTAAATGCAATTAGCATCATAATTAAAGATAGACATGGTACTTTAAAATCAGGTGTTTGATATTCTAGAATGACTGTCTTTTCATTTATGGTGGTATTATTGAATTTTCCGAAATATCTAAGGAGTGTTTTGTTTCCTAAGATTATTGTATCACTTTGTGTTGGCTTTATTTTATATTTGTGCCATGATTTGAGCTGTCTGATGACGGGGTCAAGGTTTTGGTATTTTTTTAATAATTCAAGTGTTATTCTTTCTGTTGTTGGTAGAAAAATGTTGTCTATTTCGAATTTTGATAGGGGTATTGTATCAAGTGGTTCATAAAGATTAAAAACTTAATTGGTCGAATAGTTTGATGCTTTTGGTAGCGGGCCCGATAAACTTAAGGTATCAGTTAGGTTTTCCTTTTCCATAAAGGAAATGTGTCCTTTTTTATGTGGTTGTTGCTTAAGTCGTTTTTGTTGAGTATTAATTTTGATCCAATGTGAATATGGAATTGGCTTGAATGTAGATGTTACTAATAAATCAACTTCATAATGGCTGTTTTGACAATCTAATTAGAGTGAAAAATGTTGTAGATTGTTTATTTGTGACTGATCTATGTCAGTTTTATTGCTTTTTTACATTACAATTGTGGTGAAAATTCATCTTTGGCGAGATAAAATTTTAAGTTTTGTGGTATTTCAACTGTTGTTTTTCTTGTTAATAGTTCAGGTGGTGCATTTCTACTAAGATTTTTCCTGCTGTCCATACTATGTGTAAGTTTGGAAATTTCATTAGGATTAGTTGAAATCTATATACTCTATGGTTTGGATCTGATTTTTGGGTAAAAAGAAATATGGTAGGTTTATGGTCTGAAAACAAAACTGTTGGATGTTTGGATCCAAGTGTCAAAAATACATATTCTATTAAGGTATGTATGATAGCTGTGCACTCTCTCATAAGGGTAGAGAGTCGTAATTCAATTTGTGTAAATAGGCGAGAGTTTGCTGATATATGATTCATCTTATTTGTTCCACTGTGGGATTGTAATAGTGCTGCTCCGATGCCAAAATTTGAAGCATCGCACATTGCATAAAATGGATGATTTGGATCTGGGATTGTAACCAAAATCTGTTCAGTGAGAAGTTTCTTGATTTTTTCAAATCGTTTTTGATGTTTTGTTGTCCATTCAAAGTTATTTTGTTGTCGAAGATTGCTGTAGAATGGTCTTAAGTACAATCGAATTTTATATACGTATTTGCTTAAGAAGTTTAACAATCCAAGAAATTCTTGTATTTTCTTTTTATTTGTTGGTGGTTGAAGTTTTTGAATTGCATCAATTCGTGATTTCAGTGGGGTTATAGTGTCTTTTTCTATGATGTGTCCAAGAAATTTTACGAGTGTTAGGAAAAAATGTGATTTATCTGGGGCTGCTTTCATGTTTTCGTTCTGTAAAATTTGATGATATTTTTCTAGAACTGTGAACATTTCATCTTTTATTTCTGATTGCTCTAGATTGTGAGTGGTCTAAAAATTTTACTCATGAAGGCTGAGAAAGCTGCTGGTCCTTTGGATATACCATAGAATAATCTATTAAATTCGTTTTGTTGATTTCCAATAACGAACTGTGTTAGTCGTCGTGATTGTTCGTCTAAGGGCGTTTGGTTATATGCAATATTCATGTCTTCGGTTGTGAAATTTTTACCATTTATTTTAGTTAAAATTACTTGAATTGGTTCTATTGGCCAATTACATTTGGATTCATCAATTAGTGAATTGAGGTATCTAGTGTCTAGAACTATTTTTAATGATTCTCCTTTGGCGAGGAGAATAACAAGGTTAAAAAAGGTGTTTTCTTTTGGTGGTTCTTCTTTAGTTACTGGAGATAAGATTTCGTATTGTTCTAGAATGTCAAGTAATCTATTAACTTTGTCATGTACTTGTTTGTACTTGATTTATTTGTCTCTGATGTTTTGGTGTATTAATTCTATATTTGTTTTGAGAATCTGGATAACGTGTTTTATTTCTATGAGGTGATTGAGAGTAGTTTCTTTGTCTGTTGTAAAGCTTGAATTCCTATTTTAAGAATTATCTCGTGGTCTATTTTGATAATTGTTATGTTTTGATCTTTGGTGGTTTGATCTATTGTTTGAATAATCTCGTGATCGATTATTATATCGCTGATTTCGGTTATTTAAATAGCTTCTGTTTCTATTGTTAGAATAATTTCTATATCTATTGTACAATGAATTTCGTGATCTGTCATTTGAATAGTGTCTGTTTCTAGAATTTGAATGGGAACTGGCATCAAACAAATAATTCGGTCTATTTAAGTTTGATCGTGAGTAATTATTTCGGTAATGGTTATTTGTACTGTGGTATCGACAATATCGATTTTGTGAGGGATTTCGTTAATTTCTTTTATCTGGTGATCTACCTCTGTAATTATAAGGTGATTGATTTCCTGAATGATTTGAGCTATTTGGTAGTGGTTTTCCAGAGCTATTGTTACTATGAATGTTTTTGTTTGGTAGATTTTGGTCTTTTTTCATGTATTGATAGAATGATTGGTTTGGTTCTTTGTACTTTCGTGGTTCATTTTGATTGTCTTGCTGTTTTTGTCTGCATTCAGCAATACTGTGTCCGTATCTTCGTCAATAGTTACACCATTTTTTAAATGACGGTTTACTTTAAAATTTAGGTTTTTATCATATATATTTAGGATTTCAGTGATTTTTTCGGATATATCTGTGTCTGAATTATGTTTAATATTTATTTGTGTTGTTGTTGTTTGAAAATTATTAACGTACCGTATTTTGAGATTTTCGATTTCTTCTAGTTTCATAGTGATTTCTGCTTGTTCCAGTTCTTCTACTAGTTTTCTAAAATCTAGATCTTGTTCACGAATTGAGGAAGGATGTGATGCTCTCTTTTTAATTGCAATTTTTCGTAATTGAGGTGTTAGAGTCATCATTAAAAATTCTGTAGTTTTTGTGTTTTTATAATCATAAGTTTTTAGTGAGTATGTTTTTCGGACAAGCGTTTCGATCCTTACTGCTAGTTGTTTGATCTTTTCATTTGGTAGTCTACGAATTTCAATGCATAAAAGTCTTTGATGTTGTTTGATTCTTTTTGAATCAAACATTTATGAGACTTCTTGTGTGAATCTTTTCCAATCTGATTTTATTTCTATAGGTAAAACTGAAAACCAGTTTTGAGCTGCGCCATCAAGTGTGGTTTGAATTTACGCTGTACGTCTATGTATCCAATTTTGATGAATTGGCATATTAATGGGTTCAGGTCCTATGTTTAAAATTAAATTTGCTGTGACTGCATCTAAATTATCTTCTACAGAATATTCAGGTTCTGTGCCAGTGAATACCATCAATGGCTCGTTTGGTTGTATTGCTGATCCACCCATGAGGTATGGATTCATTGTCATTTGTAGTGACTCTACGGCATTTGGCATTTGTGAAAACTTTGTGAGTTGACTCTTTGTGATTTCGTGTTGTTGTAAATAATAGGGTAATGGTATTTCGTTTTGCATTTGCGTTGGTTGATAATATTCGGTGTTTACTGGATTTTGCCCTTGTATTGGTAGATATGGTTGTGTAAAGGATGGATTTTGTGTTTGAAATTGTTGGTGATTTTGTGTATTAGCTGGGTTTTGTGGATAAAAATTTGTATTTTGGGATGAGCTGGTTTTGCACAGTATTCTTGTGTATATGGTGCAAAAATATCTGGTTGATAATAATCATCATCATTTGATGATAAATAATTAGGTGTATAATAATGTGTTTTATGTTTACCTTGGTTTTGTTCATTATTTTTATTCTGTTTAAAAAATGGATAATTTTCACCTTGGTCTTGTGAATTTTGTGGGTAATCATGAGAATTTACTGAAGTTGTTATTGGTTGTCAAAATTTTTGTCTTTGTGAAAAAAATGATTTTGAGTATTTGGGCGAGAAGATTTAGATGTTTGTGTACTATTTACATAATTATAATTGTGTTCTGCAAAGATATTTCTAGTGAATATTCTTTTTTGTTTTTGAATTGGTTTCATCATTGGTCGGAATGGTTGATAGCTCATATGTGAGTATCTTGGTTCAATGGTGGGTTTAACCGTAGATTGTAGTGTTACTCGTAGTAAGATTGGACTTTTTGGTCTTGGAGAAATGAGTTATAGTTTCAAGGTGTTGCATCAGTTGTGAGTGGATATACCTTAATATAATCTTTTTGTATAGAAAATGTGACATTGGCTTGACTGGAAATATCTGTTGGTATGTTAATAAATCATGGATGAGACCATTCAGGGTAAAAAGATAGTCTGATTGTTCTGCTTATACAGTATCATCTGCTGAATTTTGGAGTCTGAAATTCTTCTTTGCTTGTGAGATTATATCAAGATTATGTGTGAAATAATCTATGATAAACCATGTAGTAAATCGATCCACAAGGTTCAGGTATAATTAGAGCACAAGTAGTTCGTTAGATACCATTTTGAACTTACTAAGTTTAAGTAAAATCTTGGGTGAGGTTAGAGAGGGGATTAGGTGAACGATGAATAACCAAAGTTCTTCACTGTTTATCCTAATTAGAATGGTTAGTTTTATTGAAAAATTTCTGTTAGTACTGGGTCGTAGAAAGGGTTGGATAGTGAATCGACGTTTTAGGTCGTTACACACTGTGCTAACTGTGTACGGGAGAACAAAATTTTTCTATTTGATCCAAGGATAAGCCTTGATGATCAAGATATAAATTAATGATATAAAATTTAGTTGGTAGAAAAAGTAAATGGAGATCCAAGGAAAGCCTTGATGATCTATTTATATTAAAAAATTTAATTTAGGTAAGAGTAAAAATTATAATTATTGGTAGAAAGGTTTAGTTTTTGATGATATTAGTGGTTTTATGATTTGCTTGTTTTTTTAGGTGATGAAGCTGAGATGATTTGTATTATTACTATCAATTTGTGTATTTACTAACTAATTTTTATTTTTTTATTTTCAATAAACATTCTTTTTAGTTATCTTTTCAATTTTACTGCATTCTTAAAGAAACGATTAGAGATCTTTTTATCAATCGTTATTGTACAATAATAAGTGTACCGCCTATTGTTATTGGTGAGGAATTTTCTTCATTGATACTATGTCTGCAAATGAAAATCTAAATTCATTGCTAATAAAACTCTTAAAATAAAAGGTTGTGTTGGCTTTTGCCTTACGACCATGAAACTTATGGTTAGGTTCCGTCGTAGTCGTAGATTTTCTCTAGTCCGAGGTCTTCTTCCAATACCGGGGAGTTCTCGTATTGTTCGGAATAATGGCTCTGATCTATTGGGTTGTAGAGATATTTCGATGAAATTTTTATCGTATAACATTTTTGTGATTTTGTCTAAATCTTATCTATTTTTTGTTAGTTCTGAACTATTTTGTTGCCTATGGTCTTATTAGAGAATTATGGCCGACCAGATGAGTTGTGACGGAAGGTCCAACTCATAGAGTAATTTGAGATAAGGTACACCGTCTGCTCGTCACGGTATCCTATTTTCGGCCGGATAGATTCGTGCAACTTCTTAGTCTTATACCGATCTTAATCTTACTCTTATATCTGCTGGTCTCAATTAGTCTCAATGGATCTAGAGTTTACTGTTTTATTGCGAATAGGTCTCTTGGAGAGGCAACTAAGTTTTAAGTTAAATTCAAATCTCTCTGGTGCTGAAATTACAAGTAATTTCAGCACTTACAAATAAGTGGGTTGTTACTTAGATTGATCATGATTGGTTAGTATTAATTATTTATAGGGTTAAAATATCTAATTTATAATCAATAAAAATATACAGTTTGGATCAGGTTCCAAAAGGAAAAAGAGCCATTTTTTTCCAACCACCTGCGAATTTTTTCAAAAAAACTTTATTTAGTTTTTTATTATAACAAAAATCAGTATACGGACTATTAAGGCCATGACCGGAATTTTTTTCTTCAAAGGTAACCTTGTAAAACTCCAGTTTACACCAAAACAAAGGAATTTTTATTGATCATAAAGCAAAATTGCGCGTTCTGTTACAATTTTGTTTCTGCCTCGTCTGGGCCCTGGGGTAGATCGGAAGAACAACCCGTGGCTCTTTTTCTTTTTCCACGCAACCTCATTGGAACACCAAATTTATGGCGTAACAAGTGGTTTTACAAGGTTAATTATAAAGACAAAATTTATTAGCCATGGCCTTATTAGTCCATATGCCAGTTTTCATAACAATCGAACAACGTGAACAAATTTTTCAATTGTAAAGTTTTGCAGGTGGGGTGGGGGAGTAAAAAAAGCTTTATCCGTTAACTAGAAACTCAGCAGCTAAAGCTGGAGGAACCTGTTTGACGGTTTTTGATTTTTGTTGTACTGATGCGGTATGAAGTAGGTAATTTCAGAATGAGGCTTCAAAAATGAATGAAAATTTTTATGACTTTGGATTTTTCCCAGAAACAAATTTTTTATTTTCAACCTATTAAGCGCAGGTTTTTATGCGCGGAGGCTTTCTTATTCTGTTGCTTTGATTAGACCCTGGATATCAAATTGAGTTGTTTTCGAGAAGTCAAAAAGTTTCAGAAAACGGACAGGAAATCAAAACGTTGA
Source organism: Symsagittifera roscoffensis (assembly GCF_963678635.1). Lineage (NCBI taxonomy): Eukaryota > Metazoa > Xenacoelomorpha > Acoela > Convolutidae > Symsagittifera > Symsagittifera roscoffensis. Next base: position 20,032,756 of record NC_087069.1, read on the forward strand.
TTTTTCCGAGTCACAATTTTTTTACTAAAAAACTTTTGGGGTAACCGCTGATGCAAGAGAGATTTCCACAACTCAATCAACGCAATGAATACAACATCTCAGATTCGGGATAGCAGTTTTTGAGAGAGGACAAAAGCTTCAAAAACAGACAAAAATTCAAAAACTTGACTTTTCTGTGGTTCATAATTTTTTATGTAGACATTTTTTATATAAAATCGCGTATGCAGGCAAGTTTCTTACAAACTTTCCTACACAAAGAAGCCAAAATTGCAGATTTGGGAGGGTGGTTTTGAGAAAATGTAAGAAACCAAAAAATATTGTTCAAAAATTCCCCCACACATTTTTTCGCGGGCTGTAAAAAGTGAAGAAAGGTAAGTAGTAAGTACTGGTGGTTATTTTTTATCAGTTCATGAATCCAGTTGATTTCGATTTTTTTGTTAGCAAATGAATACAGCTAAATACTTTGTTGAATGCCATAACAAAGTTTTTCGTATTTTTATCTGAAAGCACAGTTTTCAACTTTTTTTCGTCTTTTTTGTTGAAATTTTGTGCTATTCCTAGAGCAACTCACTATCTTCATTTCGATTAGTTTTTTACCATGTTATAACCATTACCAAATTGCATGATGTATATATACATCTACACATATTGATACATTTATATTTTAAATTTTAAAAAATTTTGTTCTTAAAATTCAAAAATTAAAAAATTTATGAATGTTTAGAATTTGGTTTAAACATTCATCATTTTTTTTTGGAATCGCGGTAAAGAACAAGCCGTCATACGGTTTTTTCTTTTTGCGAAACCAATTTGTACATTCTGGCATTTTGTTATTTCAATTTTTGCTTTGCTTCTAGAAAAAATTTTATGGCTGCGTGGAGGATGTTAAAGGCGATAATAGAAAAAAAACACACTTCAAAATCTTAAAAAAAACTCATGCAATCGACGGGAGTTGATTAAGAACTTTGACACAATCGGTCCAGAGTTGTCATCTGGAGTTCAATGAAATTTGATTTTTCTGGAATTTCTGATAGCGTTTCTTAATCCTGTAGGAAGTCGATGAACAAGAAGTTTCTTGACACAAGCAATTTCCCAACAAATAATCGAAGGATGAAGTTGATCTATCACACTACCTGATTAAAATTTTTAAATCATTTATAACAGCGCATTTGAGCATTGTTTTTCTCCATTTAACTAGCGAAGCAGTTTATCATATGTGTCCAAAAACAGCAAGGGTAGTTTTTTCCTACAAGGGGACATCTTACTTCCATGCAATTACAGACTTGTATTTTTAACTCATGATATTGGAAAACTTTTCAAGAAAAACATATCAAAATTGATAATCAATTTTTGAATAGGTGGGGCGTTTTAAGCAAAAACAAACAGTTTAAAATTTGCAACAAAATCTTAACAATTGATGCTATAATGGAAACTTTGAAATGTTTCTTTGGCTTCAAGAATAATGACACATTGGCACATTGCAGTATCTTAGATCTAAAAATTTTTTCGATAACGTTGGTCATAACACTATATTTCTTAAACAGGACCTGACTGACCTAGAAGCGTCCAGCCTAATTAATTGAATTAATAGCTCGGAAAAAGAAGCCGGTATGTTTTTGTTCCGACTTTCGATACGAAAGTAACAGAATATTTGTGCTCGGGGTGGGTTTTTTTTTCTTCAGACAAATTTCGACTTTTTACCTAGCCATTTTTGACGGAATTTTTTAACATCATTCGAAAGGTATTGTTGTCTTGAGCTCAAATTTGAAAAGATATTTCCCCTGTGATCATTTTTTGTAAAGTTATGGGGGTTTAAAGATATGCCATTTTGGCCAATTTGGGACAATTAACGCGCGATATATTTAGCGCTTTTAACGCGTGAGCGGAGAGTTAATCCGTCTTAAAATCGTTCCAAATTGGTTGACAATTAACGCGCGATATATTTAGCGCTATTAACGCGTGAGCGGAGAGTTAATCCGTCTTAAAATCGTTCCAAATTGGTTGACAGAAGCTTATTTGCCATAATTGATTTGTTATAAGGAGCGAAATCCATCGTTTTATACTTTGTATGGCGTGTGGGGGGATTGATTTTCACAAAAAAAAATCAAATTTTAGAAGAAAAAAAATTTCATTTTATTTTTTCTTACGTTTAATTTTTTGATGTTATTACTGCTCCATAAAACCTTAAAAGGCAGTCGGAACATTCAGGGCTTCGCCCTGATACGAGTAGTCTTGTTATATATTGGAAAGCGTTCACTGAACAAAATGGATAAGTGTGTTTGGACTAACGCACAATTTGAAACAAAATGATTAAGCTATGATTCAGGACGAGGAGAGAAATAGGAATACAGCTATTTAAAATGATTTATATTTGCTTTCACTTCGTTACATGAGGTGAAACGATTTTCAATTGTTTTTCGTGATTGTTTCCAAAATCCAATCCATGTATTCAGACACTCGAGTGAAAACCGAAATTCCATTTACGCACCCATCTGGGCCATAACTGGTTAGACCATACAAACATATGGCCTTATTGTTTTTGTCCACGAAGACTAGTGGTCCCCCGCTGTCACCATTGCACACAGACTTGTTCTGAGAGTTAGTGCAGCATATTTCTTTCTCGGGATCACCGTGCATGCCTGTAAATTGAAAAATCTTAAGTTTTTAGAGCAAGTAAGTTGTATTTTTTGCTCTCGCGTACAGAGGGGTTGTCAACGTTTGATGTAAACAAAATACATGCCGAAGCCTAATTCCAACAGTGTAGTTGGCATATTTGCTTTTAAAGAAAATCATTTATGTTTTGTTTGCTATCATCAGTATCATTGGGGGCTGAATTACGGTGGAAAATTTGCGAAAAGTTGAATAAATAATTTATTCGCAGAGGATTTATGCAGTTGAAAATATGCGAAAACTGAGGACAGTTACACAGTCCCCCGCAAAAACTATCCCTGCTTATGTTTTTTGGGGGAAAGGGAATGGTAATTGAAATCATCTGTAAAAACTTCAAACTGTTTTGAAAAACTATCGTCACTAAAAGAGTTGTCGGCTCTTTTTCCTTTTCCCCCCACCTGCAATTTTTTACATGTAAATTTAATGTCCGCATTGTCCGATTGTTATGAAAATTTTCATACAGACTAATAAGGTCACGACAAACATATTTGATTTTCATACTCAACCTCGTAAAACCACTCGTTACACTAATATATTGAAGCTCGTGTGAGGTGGAGGGGAAGGTAAAAAGAGCCGAGTTGTCAAACCTTTGTGCTGCAGTAATCACACTATTTAACCTACAGTTGTTCTTTAAGGTCAATTTTTGGGTGGTTCAGTTATTTTTGAAAATGAGATATTTTTTTCATAAATTAAAATGATTTTTAAAATCAAAACTACCGCTCACATTGTTGTATGTTTCTGAAGTCAATATACATTTTTTCAAGGTTATCGAAAAAACAAATACTAAAGAAGTATAGTCGTATTTTTCAGAATCACGGATTCTTAGCCTGTGATACCACCCATTTTTCTGCTAATTTGCTGATTCAGATATAGTTACCTCATTCTTGACTTTTGAACTCAATTCCTTATAGGGCTCAAAAAATATCTCAAGTCTAACACAAAAAAAAAGAAAAATTTTAGTTATTTTTATTGATACAAACTCAGTGTTCTTAAAGTTCTACGCTACTTGCAACCGGGTTCTTATTTTTTGTATTTACCTATCGATTGGTTCAAGCAGCTTCCTGTTTCCTTCAACTGGACTTCTTGTAAAACGTCAGGATAAACGGTGAAACCCTTCAAATATTTACTGACTATGTTTTCCCAGCTTTTATATGTTGTATTCAAACCCATTCCTATTGCAACCAGCTGTGCGTGCTTTGGGTGTGGTTCTTCGCATATTGGCAAAACATCTTTTCTTGAAACTGATTCGTTCAGCTTCAAAAGAGCAATATCATTTGCAACTGATCCAATTCCGGTTTTACTTTGATCTGCTGGAATGTATTGATAGCTAGAACAGCAAACTGGTTGATTTTCTGAATGCAATTTTCTCTTCTTCCGCATTTAATCCAGAAATATAGACAAGACTGCTCGTAATAGGGCAAAGCCCTGAATGTTCCGGCTGCCTTTTAAGGTTTATGGAGCAGTAGTAACATTAAAAAATTAAAAGAAACAGAAAAGAATGAAAAAAAAATTTTCTCTAAAGTTTGAAAATTTTTAAAGAAAATCATCCCCCACACTCCATATTGAGTACAAAAGGAGAGATTTCGCTCCTTGTAACAAATCAATTATGGCAAATAAGCTTCTTTCAACCAATTGGAACAATTTTTTAGACGGATTAACTCTCCGCTTACGCGTTAATAGCGCGAAATATATCACGCGGTAATTGTCCCAAATTGACGAAAATGGCAATTTTAAACCCTCATAACTTTACAAAAAAAAATCAGAGGTGAAACATATTTTCAAATTTGAGCTCAAGACAACAGTATCTTTCGAATGAAGCAAAAAAATTCCGTCAAAATTGGCTAGTTAAAAAGTCGAAAATTGTCTGAAGAAAAAAGAAACCCACCCGAGCACAAATATTCCGTTGCTTTTGTATCGAAAGTCGGAACAAAAACGACAATTTTGAAATTTTGAGCAACAATTAATCGGTCCGCAATTTATAGCGGAATGCTACCCCGGGTACCCAATTTTTGGGGGCTGACCAATTAGAAATTGGCATATCAATCGTTTAGCACATAATCGGAACTTGTATCGAAAATGAATCGCTTAAGTTTTTTTTCAAAAGCCAGTCGCGTATCATGTTTTATGCGGCTAAATTGGAATAAAGAAAATTTTGCCATGCCTCGAAACTAGACAAATCAAGAGTAAAAAATTAGCTTTTCATCAATTGTATAAAGCGTATAGGATTAGCTGAACGTATAAAATTAGCTTGCAAAAATCAAAAAATATATATTAATTAAGTAGGCTAAAACCTGCTAAATATGAAGTCATATAATTATTAATTTTAGTATTCCGAATGTAGTAAGAAAGCCCTTGTTTGCAATAACCAGTGGCATGGGTTACGTTTTTTTTAAACCTACGTTGCTAAAATTTTACATTCTAAAACAACGCAACACAAGACGCTAACCACAACCATTGAAAATTCTTCAAGACTGACGGGAAAAAAATGAATTTTTAAACGGTTATCTTTTTAATTTTTGTTAGAAATTCGACAACAAAAAACTTGGCTCTTTTTCCTTTTCCCCCCCACCTCACACAAACATGAGTTTTATGGTCTAACAAGTGGTTTTACAAGGTTAATTATGAAGACAAAATATGTTTGTTATGGCCTAATCAGTCTGCATGACAATTTTCATGACAAACGGACAAAGTGAACAGTAATTTCAAATTGAAAAATTTGCAGGTGGGGGGAAAAGAAAAAAGAGCCAAAAATTTTACTTGCGATAAAAAAAGTACTGTTTCACTTGATTTTTTCATTTCTAAAAAGCAAACAAGTTAACATCCTTCCCCACCCAAATAGACTATTTAAGATCCTCCACCCCAGTGCTTATATTAAATTAAATTTGCTTAGCGCTGCATGTAAAATGCCTTTTTCTGATTGGCTGAAACTTCCCAACTTAGAACCAAGTTAACATCCTCCCCCCTAAACATGTTTAATGGGGAGGATGTTAACTTGGTCCGTAATCACATTAAAGAATTAAATGAAATAAAACAAAATGAAAAAAATTAAATGAAATAAATAAATAAAAAACAAAAAAAAAAAGCAAAATGAAAAAAAATTCCTTGTAACAAATCAATTATGGCAAATCAGCTTCTTTCAACCAATTGGAACAATTTCTAAGACGGATTAACTCTCCGCTTACGCGTTAATAGCGCGAAATATATCACGCGGTAATTGTCCCAAATTGACCAAAATGGCAATTTTAATCCCTCATAACTTTACGAAAAAAAATCAGAGGTGAAACATTTTCAAATTTGAGCTCAAGACAACAGTATCTTTCGAATGAAGCGAAAAAATTCCGTCAAAACTGGCTAGTTAAAAAGTCGAAATTTGTCTGAAGAAAAAAGAAACCCACCCGATCACAAATATTCCGTTGCTTTTGTATCAAAAGTCGGAACAAAAACGACAATTTTGAAATTATGAGCAACAATTAATCGGTACGCAATTTATAGCGGAATGCTACCCCAGGTACCCAATTTTTGGGGGCTGGCCAATTAGAAATTGGCATTTCAATCGTATAGCACATAATCGGAACTTGTATCGAAAATGAATCGCTTAAGTTTTTTTTCAAAAGCCAGTCGCGTATCATGTTTTATGCGGCTAAATTGGAATAAAGAAAATTTTGCCATGCCTCGAAACTAGACAAATCAAGAGTAAAAAATTAGCTTTTCATCAATTGTATAAAGCGTATAGAATTAGCTGAACGTATAAAATTAGCTTGCAAAAATCAAAAAATATATATTAATTAAGTAGGCTAAAACCTGCTAAATATGAAGGCATATAATTGTTAATTTTAGTATTCCGAATGTAATAAGAAAGCCCTTGTTTGCAATAACCAGTGGCATGAGTTACGTTTTTTTTAAACCTACGTTGCTAAAATTTTACATTCTAAAACAACGCAACACAAGACGCTAACCACAACCATTGAAAATTCTTCAAGACTGACGGGAAAAATATGAATTTTTAAACGGTTATCTTTTTAATTTTTGTTAGAAATTTGACAACAAAAAACTTGGCTCTTTTTCCTTTCCCCCCCCACCTCACACAAACATGAGTTTTATAGTCTAACAAGTGGTTTTACAAGGTTAATTATGAAGACAAAATATGTTTGTTATGGCTTAATCAGTCTGCATGACAATTTTCATGACAAACGGACAAAGTGAACAGTAATTTCAAGTTAAAAAATTTGCAGGTGGGGGGAAAAGAAAAAAGAGCCAAAAATTTTACTTGCGATAAAAAAAGTACTGTTTCACTTGATTTTTTCATTTCTAAAAAGCAAACAAGTTAACATCCTTCCCCACCCAAATAGACCAGTTAAGATCCTCCACCCCAGTGCTTATATTAAATTAAATTTGCTTAGCGCTGCATGTAAAATGCCTTTTTCTGATTGGCTGAAACTTCCCAACTTAGAACCAAGTTAACATCCTCCCCCCTAAACATGTTTAATGGGGAGGATGTTAACTTGGTCCGTAATCACATTAAAGAATTAAATGAAATAAAACAAAATGAAAAAAATTAAATGAAATAAATAAATAAAAAACAAAAAAAAAGCAAAATGAAAAAAAATTCCTTGTAACAAATCAATTATGGCAAATCAGCTTCTTTCAACCAATTGGAACAATTTCTAAGACGGATTAACTCTCCGCTCACGCGTTAAAAGCGCGAAATAAATCGCGCGTTAGTTTCCCAAATTGGTCAAAAAGGCAATATTTAAGCTCACGTAACTTTACGAAAAACGATCACAGTTGAAATTTGAGCTCACGACAACAATATCTTTCGACTGATATAAAAAAATTTCCGTCAAAAAATGGCTAGTTAAATAGTTCAGTTTTGTCAGAAGAAAAAAACCCACCCCGAGCACAATTATTCCGTTACTTTCGGAACAAAGTCGGAACAAAAAAAGACGTTAGGCATGAACAAGACGACATGTCTAAAACAGTTCCTATTAACAAGGTGCTGCATAAAAGAAATTTAAAACGAAGTTATTTTGTAACTTCAGTAGGGTGATGGTAAACGGGAAAAGTTTAGACGACAATGTTATGAACTGACCCCGGGTGGACAAACATTGTCGTTGACAATACTTGCAGCTTTGGTCGCTTCTGAGTGAAATCTCCAACCTCTGCTAACGCGTTGACTAAAAAAAATCACCTAAATAATTCAAATAAAGATTTCTGGAATAATTTTCTTGCTCGCACTTTTATTTTTTTCTAAAGCTGGTTAAATTTTGTTAAATTTTGTTTTTTATCCTGAAGAATCTATAGCTCCTGCTCATTTTCGTTTTTTTTTCAGGGCCAGTCATTTCGATTTCTTCATTTATGCTTTTTTTTAAATTTTCATTTGGCGTTACAGAAACTCTTAGCAGATTTCAAATTTCTACAATCAGCTTTTTACCCACAATGGAAATTCATGGATTAAAAACGATTATATTGGATTTTCATGGTCAGACTCAATAAAATTTCAAATACAATCGATTAACAATGGGCTTCAGTCTCAATGTTTATACATCAATAAAATCAATTATAATAGATTATAATCAATTATAATGGACTTTTTTATAAAATGGTGAAGTTTGCTCAAATTTTTTAAAGTAAGGTCACTAAATTTTAGTACAGTTGCTACTTTTCACGTTTCATAACTTTTTTTTCACATTGTACTTTTTGTTTTTAAACTTACACCTTTTTTCAATTTAGCAGTAAAAACGTTTTTTTAGGTTTTATTAAAGGCTATTTGCGAAATATCTTTATCTGCCCCCTAGCACCTTCTGGCGTTCATGTACGGGGGGTGAAAGGTTGAACAGTAGGGTTTTTAATGGTTGAAGGGTGAATGGTTGAACGGGGGAGGTGACAGGATCCCCCCAGTTCCTCCATCAGCAGTTCACCCCCCAACCCCCTCTTCAGCTTACTGAACGTGTTTCCTTAAAACTTTAGGGGGGGAGGGGGGTAAAGTGGTGGAATTTAGGTTGAGTACCCTCTCCCCATGTTCGATAGTAAAAAACTGGACATGGTTCGGGCGTGAACAGAAGTAAAACAAAAAAAAATAGAAAAGAACGTAACTTTGTGCACTGGTTTCGGTTTTTTGTTTCATGATGTTTAAAATTTAATTTGAAACTTATATTCGATTCGTTTGCAGAATAAACGCAATATTCTGAGTAAAAAACTTTTTACAGAAAAAAAACAATTATACTGGAATTTTCGAAAATTTTGACCTTTTTTTTAGGTAGACCAAATTGATTTTCGGAGCTTTCCTAAAGCACTGAAAAGACGCTGTTTCGGCCAAATTTTCTGCGCAGCAGGCAAGTTTTTGAAAAAACAGGTCAAAAAAGCTTTTTTGGGCAGTTTTTGGAAAATTTTCAGAAAAAAAATCGCGTTTTTTTTGGCGCGCGCTCCCCCTCAAAGTTAGTATATATTGGCGCCAAAGGCGCCTTCAGAAAATTTTAGTGTCCGTCACCAAAAAAGGATTTCTTAAAAAGTGCCAAAGGGTGTCAAATCACCGAGGGGAGGGGGTGTCCGCCCCCCTCTATATCCGCCCCTGCATGAGTATAAACAAGATTATGGTTTCCAAAGTTTTTATGTTTATTATGATTAATACTTTAAACATTAGTCAATTTATCTGCTCTGAAAATAAAACAGGAAAAAATTAGACAACATTTAACTCCTTTTTTGATCAAAGAACCATAGTTTTGCTTGCGCTGAACTGCCTTATGTCTTCTCATATGATAAACGGCAGATAGTTTTTGTGTAAATGCTTCTTTTTTTCGGTAGATCCACTCTATTTAATGTTTACCAAAATTTATCAGTTTTGGACGCTATATGTACAACTCGCCGAAAGAACGAAGTTGCTGAAGTCAGTTTTGTAACGCTTCTTACATGTTTGCGAGGACAATACAGGGCTGCCTGCTTCTAATAAAAGTAGAAAAAAAATCAATCATAATGGATTTTTGTTCCGATTTTCGAAGAAACCGGAATATTTATGCGCGGTGTTTTTTTTCGCCCATCGATTTCAGCCAACTTTCGCCGATCGAAATACTAGTTTTCAACAAAAAACTTTTATTACCCAGTGAAGTTATCGACTTCTTGAGTTCAAACTTGAAACAATATTTTACCTCCCATTTTGTTGTAAAGATCTGGGGTTTGAAAATTGCCCAATTGCCCATGTTCCTGACTAAATTAAGCGAACTTAGAAGTATTTATACCTGGCGAGTTATCCCACACAACAGAATTGTTCCAAATTGAATTGAGGCTAGCTAATCGTCGCATTAATTTCGTAGGACTCAAATTATTACAGCTTGATATTTTTTGGTCTATAAAATTATCAATATAATCAATTCCCATGTTGCCCTCAAAATGGAATAAATAGTCGATTATAATCCATTGTTTTTATCAAATTTAAAACTAATTATAATCCATTTAAAATCAATTAAAATGGGTTTTTTCAAGTTTATTTTTCTTTCGCTGCGTCCAAAAAATTTCAATATTTATCTGCATTTATTAAAACTTTCTGCATTTATCATATTAGTAATGCGGAAGTTTTGCCAATTGGTTGCACAGTCTACACTATTTTTAAACCTAAACTTTCTCAAATTGCAAAACAATTTTGTTAACCTATCGTCCCCTAATTTTTGCCCCTTTGCCCTCGTACAAACACCCCCACCCAACCCCTTTTTTTTAGGTAGACCAAATTGATTTTCGGAGCTTTCCTAAAGCACTGAAAAGACGCTGTTTCGGCCAAATTTTCTGCGCAGCAGGCAAGTTTTTGAAAAAACAGGTCAAAAAAGCTTTTTTGGGCAGTTTTTGGAAAATTTTCAGAAAAAAAATCGCGTTTTTTTTGGCGCGCGCTCCCCCTCAAAGTTAGTATATATTGGCGCCAAAGGCGCCTTCAGAAAATTTTAGTGTCCGTCACCAAAAAAGGATTTCTTAAAAAGTGCCAAAGGGTGTCAAATCACCGAGGGGAGGGGGTGTCCGCCCCCCTCTATATCCGCCCCTGCATGAGTATAAACAAGATTATGGTTTCCATAGTTTTTATGTTTATTATGATTAATACTTTAAACATTAGTCAATTTATCTGCTCTGAAAATAAAACAGGAAAAAATTAGACAACATTTAACTCCTTTTTTGATCAAAGAACCATGGTTTTGCTTGCGCTGAACTGCCTTATGTCTTCTCATATGATAAACGGCAGATAGTTTTTGTGTAAATGCTTCTTTTTTTCGGTAGATCCACTCTATTTAATGTTTACCAAAATTTATCAGTTTTGGACGCTATATGTACAACTCGCCGAAAGAACGAAGTTGCTGAAGTCAGTTTTGTAACGCTTCTTACATGTTTGCGAGGACAATACAGGGCTGCCTGCTTCTAATAAAAGTAGAAAAAAATCAATCATAATGGATTTTTGTTCCGATTTTCGAAGAAACCGGAATATTTATGCGCGGTGTTTTTTTTCGCCCATCGATTTCAGCCAACTTTCGCCGATCGAAATACTAGTTTTCAACAAAAAACTTTTATTACCCAGTGAAGTTATCGACTTCTTGAGTTCAAACTTGAAACAATATTTTACCTCCCATTTTGTTGTAAAGATCTGGGGTTTGAAAATTGCCCAATTGCCCATGTTCCTGACTAAATTAAGCGAACTTAGAAGTATTTATACCTGGCGAGTTATCCCACACAACAGAATTGTTCCAAATTGAATCGTCGCATTAATTTCGTAGGACTCAAATTATTACAGCTTGATATTTTTTTGGTCTATAAAATTATCAATATAATCAATTCCCATGTTGCCCTCAAAATGGAATAAATAGTCGATTATAATCCATTGTTTTTATCAAATTTAAAACTAATTATAATCCATTTAAAATCAATTAAAATGGGTTTTTTCAAGTTTATTTTTCTTTCGCTGCGTCCAAAAAATTTCAATATTTATCTGCATTTATTAAAACTTTCTGCATTTATCATATTAGTAATGCGGAAGTTTTGCCAATTGGTTGCACAGTCTACACTATTTTTAAACCTAAACTTTCTCAAATTGCAAAACAATTTTGTTAACCTATCTTCCCCTAATTTTTGCCCGTTTGCCCTCGTACAAACACCCCCACCCAACCCCATTGTTTGCCCCCCCCCCACACACACACACATACACACCTGAAGCAACCCAAACCCCAGCCCTGACCACCTGAACCCCCCGCCCCTGACCTGAACAACCCCACCTGAACTAAAATCCTCCTCCCAAATGAACCAACCCCTCCCCCGCCTGAACCAATCCCCTTCCCCACCCGTGTTGGTTTGGCGGGGGTGGGGTTTCTTCAGGTGTGATGGGATTGTTTTAAGTGGAGATTCAGTTTCGCTTGGGGGATTCAGGTTCATATGAGGGTTTCAATTTCAGGTGGGGGTGTCGTGTTTAAGGTGGAGATCAGATATTTCATGTAGGTGATTCAGGTGGTTCAGAAATGCCATTTTGGAAATTACGCGATCCCTTTCATTTTTACCACCATCCAACAGTTTCTAAACACTTTGGGAAAATCTTGAAAAAAAAACAATTAAGTAACATAAAAAGAGAAACAAAATCAAGTTGGGCAGAAAAAAGTTGAAATTGAACAAAATGTAACCAAATTTTGTTTAAAGAGCGTAAAAAGCACTTTTTATTGGCATTGAAATTCAAATCTCATAAAGTGGGGAAAAATTATCATTGTGGAGCTTCATTGTCTTTATCTATAAAAGTGGAAAAAAATAAACAGTATAATTCACTTGCAATGAATTTTTAGTGCTCTATTAAATAGAAACAAAATAAATTAGAAACAAAATATTATAATCACTTTTTCCATTGTGTTTAGACACTCACTAAAATCTCAAATTGAATAAATTTCGATCCATGGAGCTCCACTTCGGCTAAAAAAATTACAGAATACAATGATGAATTTTAACAGAAGTATATTGGTGCGTTTTTTTGTTAAGTTTGGGTGCTCTTTTCCAGTTCCCCCTTTGAGTTTTACTGAAGTTGAGTACTGATGTGCTATTTTTTTGGCATAAACTGCATCAAAACGAGCCTGCGTGAACATGTTAACAAGTTTTCACAACATTAAGCCATGTGAAAAGTTTTTGAACAGCTTATTTTTGCAATTTTACGTCAGGGGTGGAAAAAAGGAAAAAACCAATTTGAGCACCAAAAATTACTCGAAATTGGATCATTTTTGACTTCTTTCAGATAGTCAAAATTTGCGCCAAAACAAATGGACCCATTGGGCTCTTTTCCAGTTCCCCCCTTTGATTTTTTTGGAAATTTAATTTATGAAAACTTATTTAAACTGACTTTTCATGTTATAAACTGCATTAAAACATGTCAACGTGAACAGGTGAACAAGTTTCCACAACCTTTTTACATGCAAATTACCGTGTGAACAATTTTTGAACAGCTTTATTTTGAAACTTTACGTTCTCGAACTGCGGCGTCGATTTTTTTAGACCATTTCATGTAACCATTCGTCGATCTTCCGAGAAGCGCTGGGGTTTTCTGTTTACTTGCTTAACGACTCGCACAATTCACATTGAGTTGGCTCCATCCATGGACACAAGTTCATGCATGATGGCTATCGAGCGCTTTTTTTCTAGGCGAGGAACACCCTCAATAAATTGGTTGGACAACGGAACGAACTTTGTAGGAGCCGAAAAAGAACTATTCTGTGCATCAAAAATTGGAACGCAGAAGCTCCACTGTCGCTCGTACACAAAGGCATTAAGTGGAAGTATAAGGCATGGTGGATTATGGGAGAGAATGGTGCGCAGTTGTGAGCGCGTGTTTTATACAATCTTAGGGTTAAGTAAATTGAATGACGAGAATTTGAACACAACCATGTGCCTAGTTGAAGGTTCACTAAAAGCCCGTCCACTCACTCCCGTTTCTGACGACCCAGATAGTCTTGAGGCTTTGACGCCAAATCATTTCCTTTTAGGTCAGCACAGTCTAACGTTTTCGTCTCTAAGGTCGAGTGAGAACTATTCGGGAGTGAAGGATGTTAATGCTACATTGCATTAAAATCGAAGGTATGAAAGCTAGTTTTTTTTTAAAGCTAGTATAGTCGCTTGGCAATACCAGCTGTACAGTAATTTAATTGGTCAAAATTGGTTTGCAATTGAGTTTCTGTTAATTCAACCGCGTGAAATGAATTTGATTTCATCGAAAAAATTATAAATCAGCGCATGATCAACCCCACTATTTTGACTTGATACGTTTAATGTAGTCAGAATATTTTGAGCATATTTCGTGAATTTAAAACCGATTCTGTTTTGTTTATACTGTATAAATTGAGCAGAATTTTTTGTTGCCGCGACTCTGGCATTTCAACAGGGCAACCGAAAATTCAAAAAACCCGAGAATCAAAAAGTCTTCCGAGAGACAGAAACCGAGGACTGACCCAGCGCCAAGGCGGAGAAAAACAAAGTCAACACAAAACGATAGTGCAATTGGCCGAACGACCACATGAATGACAACAGCGAATCAGCCAAAATTAGCTGTACCGAGTAATTGGCTCAACAAGAACCCAAGCTACCACGGCGGAAAGACCTAAAGAGTTAGAGACCCATATTTTTGCGCCCCGTGCAGTGAGTGACTCACTACCCACCCGACGACTGAAGTGCCGACAGCCCTTCTCAGCACCCAAAAAATTCTCATTACCCGAAATTTTGTGGTTTTTTGGTCTACAATCCGATTAATTTTTCGTCCCGGCACAAGACTTGTAAGATCGATGCTTTTTTGTCCGTTGTCCAATTCAATTATGCTATAACCTGACCTATGAGTGCTTTGATTTGTAGGTTTTTGTGTCATGATTAGGATTTGCTAGATTCCAAATTTTGCTGTAAAATTACATACGATGTTGTTAATTGCAAACCAATTAGGACCGTAATAGATACCTAATCCTAGTTCATATCCAGTACCCTAGTACCCCAGGAGAGTCTTGAACCCAAAACTTTTGTGACAAAAAATTTCCAGACTATTTCGGAAAAAATTTTAAAAAAAATCTCGAAAAAAATTTTATACCATTTTTTCCCAAAAATTTCACTGACAAAAAAAATTCTTGCCCGGATTTAAAGCAAACCGAAAAACACTGTTTTCGTCTCGCCCATTCAACCGCTTCAACTGTCAATCGTGTCGAGCAAGTTTTTTGAGTGAATCCCTACCTCGGTTTCCTCCAGTGGTTGGATAATTTTTAAAGATTTGCTCAGCTCGCCCCGTTTTCGACCGCATACCGCCGCGAACGTTTCTACTACCGTTTCGCCGTAATGTTGATAAGTTTGACCAATAAACCGTATGCGTTAACATAAATAGTACTGAACCGAAGCCTTAGTAGAACCTTACAAGCCCTCAGCTATTATTAAATTTATTATTGTCATATTTTTTTTTCTATGTGTCGACTTTACAACAACAGACTCCTGAAATTGTTTGCCAATAAAACAACCGTATCGCTTATCACTCTCAATGGTGTTCATCATTGCTGCGAATTCTCTCCATCACTCTTTAAATACATTACCATTAAAACTAGAAAAACGCCTCGGCACACTTTTAAAGCAGTTCCAGGTTTAGGCTTTAATTTGAATGCAAATAACCGACAAAAGACTGTTCAATATCTTTGAAGCAAATTCCACAAAATGTATGATGGAGAGAAACATTATAATTTGGCACGATGTTAAAATTAAAATATTGAGCAAGCATAGATCAAACAGCGATAACCCACTTACACCAGAAAGTCTAATTGAAATTTTAAAATTATATAAATTTAAAATATCAGCCATTACTCACGTACCCCGTCAAAATACCCCCATTTTTTATGGACGTTTGGTTGAAACAGGAAAATTAACCATTGATGTTGGTTAGGCATTATAAATCTTGAATTGTTTTTTTTTTCATTAGTGAAATTCATCTTTAGGTTCAATCTTGTAGATTGTTGTCCTTCTGTTCCATAGGCAACGAGAATCGTAGAGGTCTTGCAAGGATCGTTTCGTTCGGTATAAGAGGCGGCTACTTGGATTGATTTTAGTTTGATTCCGTCAATCGACACTACATTTTTTTTGCTCTTTTTTAAAAAAAAAGCTCACAAAACAAATATTTCAAAATGGAGCTTGACCTCCGCCAGAAGCTAAACAAAATTAAATATGCGAGGAAAAGGTTGGGAACAAATAAGTTTGTCAAATACCATGCCAAAATTAAGGTCTGCGTAAGGTCTGCAAACAAAGAGTTAAATTCAAACGGTATCGTCCCGCCGAACCAGAATAAACCGCAAATTCCTTCATTTTACAAGAAACTAACGGGACTCCTTCCTGTGCTTCGATTTGAAATAAGTTCACACACAGACGTGACCACTGCTCTTGTAATGTGCCGATTCCTGTTGTACCCACTCATGGGTCTCGGCGAGCCTAGCACAACGTTTAATATTGACTGGCCAAAAGCAAGATATTCTGGTAAACGGCTTCAATTCGACGGAATCTTTTCCCACGCAACAAGTCGAAGTGAAAGTGTTTGCCAAAGGACCTGAGGAGACTCCAAAGACTGGCTTCCATAAACCACCTACAAAAATTTATGCCGCTGCTTCAAAAGTTGAAAAACCAATTTATGCTCCGTGCCTCCAGTGTAAGGGTAAACACCCACTCTGGAGTTGTTCTGTATCTAACGAAAAGACCCCAACTCAACAAGCTCAGTTCTCCGCGCAAGATAGGTTATGTTTTGCTTGCTCTCAACCTGACCACATGTTCCGAAAATGCCCTAAAGCCCTAAAACGCACTAAGCTTGGTTGTGAAAGCACCCTAATGTCTTGTTGCATGGTGCTGAGAAAGTTTTCAGCGTAAGGTCTGCAAACAAAGAGTTAAATTCAAACAGTGCCGTCCCGTCGAACCGGAATAAACCGCAAACTTCGTCATTTTACAAGAAATTAACGAGACTCCTTCCTGTGCTTCGATTTGAAAAAGTTCACACACAGACGTGACCACTGCTCTTGTAATGTGCGATTCCTGTTGTACCCACTCATGGGTCTCGGCGAGCCTAGCACAGCGTTTAATTTTAACTGGCCAAAAGCTAGATATTCTAGTAAATGGCTTCATTTCGATGGAATCCTTTCCCACGCATCAAGTCGAAGTGAAAGTGTTTGCCAAATTCGACCACCATGATTACTCGCTTAGGTTTAACGCAGTTTGTCAAAGTCAGTTTGAGCGTTGGTTCCAAAACCATTGACTTTCCCACTCTCCAAGACAGGTTTCCACATCTGCAGCCAATTAAACCTATTGTCTACAACTACTCCGACGTTGTGATGATATTGGGGCAGGATGTCTTTCATGCAATCGAGCCACTCGAATACTTCCAAGGAGTAAATCAAATTAGTCATGTCGCTGTCAGTATGCCCAATGGCTGGGTTCTCAGTGGCCCACTTCCATCACCAATTGGTGTTCGAGCCATCACTTTCAAGTGAAATGCTGAAGACGTACCACTTGCTGACCAAGTGAAGAAATGGTACGAGCTAGAATCGTATGGCACGTTTAAACAAGCTGTTCCCCGTTCCGCAGCTGCTAAACGCGCTCAAAAAATCTTGACTTTACCAAATTCGTGATGGCAGCCGTTATGTGATCGGAATGCTCTGGGTTGATGACAATATTCATCTTCTTGATGACTTTTACGCTTCAATGGTCCAGTTTAAGTTTCCTGAAAATCGTCTAGAGAAATATTTCAATCTGAAAACTCAATACGCATCAGACATTCGAGGTGATCTCGAGAAGGGTTACCTAGTCCCGGCTAGCCCTCACGACTCAAAAAACCGTTCAGATTGAGAATGGTATGTACCGCACCAACCAGTTTTAAACCGGAACAAACCCGGCATATTTCGGCGCGTTTTAAACGGTGCTTCTAAGTTTCACGGCAAATTACGGAATAACCCTCTTCTCGTCGGCCCCGATCCGCTTCTGAACCTTAATTCGTTTTAATTCGCTTCCGCGAGCAGAAACACGCAATTTCCGCTGATATCGAAGGCATGTTTATGCAGGTCGGCTTAATAGAAAGCGATCAACGTTCCTTGCCTTCATCTAAACATAGACATTTCAGATTGCCAGATAAGGCCATAAATGATCCAGCAAAACTTGTCATTGCTGAGGAAAAACTTTTGCAACTTTCACAGTTAGAGTCATTCCCAGCTGAAAGTAAACAATTACCAGCTGGAAAATATGTGAAAACATCGAGCCGTATATCATCGTATTCGCCTTTTATCGGACCGAACGGTTTAATTAGATCTACTGGTCGTATCCAACGTCTCTCTGCAACCGCATTCGAAACTCGCCATCCAATAATTTTGGATAGCCGCCTACGCTTAAATCGATTGTGTCTCCTTTTTTATCACATTAAGCACAAACATCAGTCCGTCGACAACCTTCGTTCCGTCATTCATCAGCAATTTGTTGTACTACGCTTAAGATCTGCACTAAAAGCTATTGAAACATATTGCGTGTGCTGTAGAAAACGAAATGCGAAAACCGTTACTCCAATGATGTCTGACCTTCCCGCGGAGCGTCTAGGTTACCGCCAGGAACCGTTCTCGAACTTCGGCGTCGATCATTTTGGACCATTTCATGTAACCATTCGTCGATCTTCCAGGAAACGCCGAGTTCTTCTGTTTACCTGCTTAACGACTCGCGCAATTCACATTGAGTTGGTTCCATCCATTGACACCAGTTCATGTGTGATGGCTATTGAGCGGTTTATTTCTAGGCGAGGACTACCCTCAATAACTTGATTGGACAACGGAATGAATTTTGTAGGAGCCGAAAAAGAGCTTCTTCTGTGCATCAAAAATTGGAACGCAGAAGCTCCGCTGTCGCTCGTACACAAAGGCATTAAGTGGAACTATAAGGCATCGTGAAGCATGGGAGCGAATGGTGCGCAGTTGTAAGCTCGTCTTTTATGCAATCTAAGGGGCAAGAAAATTGATCGTCGAGATTTTGAACACAACCATGTGCCTAGTTCAAGGTTCACTAAAAGCCCAGTTCACCGTGCGCAGTCGTACGCAAACGCAATTTGGCAGCGATGGTTAAGTGAGTACGTCCCTACACTCAATAAAAGAGTTAAGTGGCATGCTCCTCCCGAATAATCTTTGAAAACTTCGATATTTGGTGTGGTTAGTTGAAACCACTAGCCCTAGTGGCCACTGCCCACTATCACGCATAATGTCGCTAAACTACGGCAAAGACAACACCGCACGCTCCGAAAACCTAAGGACCATTTCCGGAAACTACACTTGGCCGCTCGTTAAGCTCATCCCGGTTCTCGCTTCTTCGGGGGCGAACGATGTTAATGGTACATTGCATTAAAATTGAAAGTATGAAAGCTAGCATATTATAAAGCTAGTATAGTCGCTTGGCAATACCAGCTGTATAGCTCAGCGTATACATAGTGCGTTACGGGGAGTTCGGCGTGGGTTCGAATCTCACCTAAGTCGTTTCATTTGAGAATCCCATTTGAGCCGAACCTGACAGAACATAAAATGCTAATAATTCAATTGGTTCAAAATTGGTTTTCAATTGAGTTTCTGTTAGTTCAACCGCGTGAAATGAATTTGAGTTTATTGAAAAAATCTTAAATCAGCGCATGATCAACCCCACTGCTTTACTCTTTTTACTGTATAAATTGAGCAGAATACTTCTTAAGCAGCCCTTTAAAAGTTAGGAGCTAAAAACCTACTAGTTTTTGCATAAATAATTAAGCTTTCCGCAGATAATCAAAAACTGTCGTTTGGGTCTTTTCCAGTTCCCCCCCTTTGAAATTTAATTTTGAAAAGTCAATTTAGCGTTGTCATAAAGCAATGAAATTTTTCGTGGTGAACAAATCGAGAATTCTGAACAGATTAGATTTGTTCTTCATACTTTACAGCGCAACATCACGCATTTAGCCGTAATAACACGTAAAACAAGCATAATACTCGGTATTTTGAAAGTAGGGAACCTTGGATTAAAACTCTTGAATAGTTTTCTCTGCAATAGACGTTTCAGTTTAGGCGCAATTCTTGCTTGACTGAAAAAAAAATCATAAAGAAACCAATATTGGATAAACTTTTTGGAAACAATTTTTGTTTAATATATTGCACAAAATCAATTCTGCTAAGATTTTCAGAAAAATTTCTATTGAAGATTTTTGCCTAAAGTAAATCCAATTTCAAAAAAAAAACAAGTTTTAAAACATTTTTAAAAAAAACTTTACACTCGGAGCTTGGCTGGCCAGGATATCTAAAAAAAATTACCTCCTTGAAACTCTTTTTTTGACACTCATAGTTGTCTTTTCAAATAAAATCAATTTACAATCACAGCTATCAAATAATCAAGCCGCTTTCTTGGTATAAGTCTTCGTTTTAAATAACTTCTTATCATTTTTAGAAACTACTAAACATTTTCAGCAAAAGTTATGAACTTATGTTTTCAAAATTGTTACAAGTTTGAAACCCAAACGCTTCTTTTCTAATGAATGGATAAACATTGTGAAAATAGAAAAAGGGGGGAGTGGAAAAGTGCCGTTAATTCAAATCAACAACAATTCTCGAACCTGAAGTGGCTAGACAATGAGCAGCAGTCAAGACCCAGTTATCACGAATCAGAGTGCCCCCACATTGCGTTGTTTCGTCCATGACCAAAAGCACATAGAAAGGGCGCTTGGGGGCGTCGTATCCATTTATCACACTTCTTTTGCTCTCCCGTGCTCCAAAATAAGCAAAACTCACGCTTTTTAGAGTCAAAAAGCACAAAGCCGCTAAAACAAATCTCGACATGTTTTTGTTATTGAAGATTTATTTTTTTTGTTTTTGATGAATGTTTCTTTCAAGTTGTTCAAAATTTAAAATATTGCCAATATATAGATAAACGTAATTATTAAGCACGTGTATGTTTTATGTCTGCCACTTAATCTCACTTCAATTTTCTCCTGGATTTCCCCTCCATCTTGGCACCAAAATTCATAACCAAAAAAGGATACCGTTCCCGATTTTCCAGATATAATATTTTACTAGACCTTTTGTTCACGGTGTCTGATTTTATTGAAAATTTGTATGCTTGCGTTACCCTATAACCTTCGGCGTCAAAATATACTATTTTTGAAGGGCAGAACGCGCCAAAAAAAACTCATTTTTCTGGTCTAAAACTAGCAAAAATGCACAGCAACGTTATTTTTGAACTCTTTTCTTTTATCAAAAAGTTGCTTGAGGCGCAAAAAAAGGTCTAAATTGGGTCCCAATAATGTTGTGGGAGCGCTCCGATAACGAGTTTAGTCGATCGGCTCTTTTCCAGTTTCCCCCCTTCCAAATTCAATTTTGAAAAGTCCATTTAACGTTGACATAATGCAACGAAATTTGGCGTGGTGAATAAATCGACAATTCTGAACAGATTTGTTTTTCATACTTTACAGCGTAAAATCACGCGTTTAGCCGTAATAACACGTAAAACAAACATAAAACTCGGTATTCTGAAAGGGGGAAACTGGAAAAGAGCCAGTCGATCTAAGAAAAAGGCCGACCAAAACTTTAAAACTACCCCCCCTCGAGAAACATCTAGATCCACATAAAAACATAAAAAAGAAGGCACTTTTTCTTTTCCCCCCTCCTCACATAGGCGTCATATTTCTGGCGTAACGGGGGATTTTACAAGATTAGATGTGAAGACCAAATGTGTTTGTTATTGCCCAATTAGTCCGCATGCCACTTTTGTAACAATCGGACAATCAGAACAGAGAAATTAATTTAAAAAAATTCGCTGGTGGGGGTGGGAGGAAAAAGAGCCGTAAAGAACAATCGTAAGCCACGCAACCCCTTAAATTATGAGAAACAGCCGGTTCTTTTTCCTTTCCCCCTCTCACACTAATTTATGTGAATTTATGTTGAATTTTATGTTCTAACGAGTGACTTTACAAGGTTAATTATGAAAATCAAATTTTTTTGTCATGGCCTAAACAGTCTGCATGTCAATTTTCATGACAGTCGGACAAAGTGATCACTAACTTCAAATATGAAAAACTGCAGGTGGGGTGAAGGAAAAAGAGCCAAACAGCCGACGAATAAAAAAAACTTCAATCAACTTCAATGTTGAAAAACTATGTTTACGTAGTCATAACGTAATGAAAAAATGGGCTGTGAAAAAAGTAACTGTTTTGCACAAAAAACGTTATGCACACAAAAAAGTTTTGCCTATTTCTTTTGAAGGGCATAATTTTGTGTGCTTTGGTCAACTAACTAAAAGTTAACTAAAAGCTCAAATTTGAAATAAAAAATCATTTTTGAAAAGATTTTTTCATTAGATCAATTGGCTCTTTTTCGTTCCCCCCACCTGCAAACTTTAAAAATTAAAATTACAGTTCACATTGTGCGATTGTCGTGAAAATTGACATGCAGACTAATTAGGCCATGGGGAACATCTTTGGTCTTCATACGAAACCTTGTAAAACCGCTCGTTAGACTATAAAATTGATTCTCGTGTGAGGTGGGGGGAAGGAAAAAGAGCCGATCAATTGTGTAAGACAGAACCAAAACAAATTTCTCCAAAGCATTGAAATTGTAAAACGGCCACAAACCCCTGTTGACTCATTTTTGACTTTCCAAGGTCTTTGTCACTTGTGTTTGGTTACGAACAACACCCTAAAAAATTAAACATAAAAAAGTTGGTTCATGGAAAAATGCTAAATATGATGTTTAATGACCCTATATAGGATATATTTTGTCCATATAAGTAAAATCACTAATCATAGATCTCTCATGCAATTTTATGTACTTACGGAATTGCATGAAAAATTAATGATTAACATTTTTCCATATTTGAAAATTGTATGATTACCATTTGTGTGATCAACTCGGTTGTTCTTCATGCCTTAGATCGTAACTTTACGCGTTTAGCCATAATTAAACGTACGACAGCTATACAATCTAAAACTTGAAATGTGGGGGAAGTGGAAAAGAGCCCATGAGTGTAACTCTCTGCAGAGTGAGAGTTAGAGTGTACATGTGATAGCATAGGATTTTGCAGATAATCACGCGAATAGTGCGATGTAAAATACTCGTCTTCCCCCTCCCCCCCCCAAAAAAAAAAACTCTCAAAAAACCCTTAAGTCAAAGCCAAGTTTGAAGATCAACAAAATTCATTATTGGCTCTTTTCCAGTCCCCCCTTCAAATTCGATTTTGAAAATCTTATTTAACGTTGTCATAATGCATTGAAATTTGGCATGGTGGGGTCTTATGCGTTAAATGGCCCAAAACTAGGAAATTAGTCAGAAATTTTATTTCAAATTGAAAACACGTAATCAACAAACACTTACTTCAGTTATTACATATTCTACGAGCCAATCAGGATTAATCTCAGTATCAATCGAAATGGCTGACCTAGTTGCTCGAATTTGATTGGCTATTATTAGCCAATCAGGATCAGTTTCAGTTTTAGTTTTCATTTTGCTTCAATTTTGATTTTTGGGCCGTTTAACGCATAAGACCCGCATGGTGAACAAATCGACAACTGTGAACAGATTTGTTCTTCATACTTTACATCGCAACATCACGCATTTAGCCATAATAACACGTAAAACAAACATAAAACTCGGTATTTTGAAAGGGGGGAACTTGAAAAGAGCCTCATTATTTCCTAATAATTCAGTTTCAGTTTTCGTTACAACGGGACAATGTGGATTTTAAAGAATTACTCTTAAAAACTCGCAAGGTGATAGCCAAAGCATGAAGTGCAAAACAAATCAAAACGTTTTGGATGTTCGCCATGAAAAGGAACCCTTAAAAATCAACACCATTCAACTGCTCACAAACATAATTTTTTTGGCGTTGTAGAAACAATTACACTAAGCAGAACGGTTTAAGAGAATAACAGTAAAAAAATAACGACTTCATCAAAAAACGCTACGAAAATGTCTAGGAAGGCCCGAGAACGTTAGATTAGCTGGTTCAAGGCCCGAAACGCATAAAGGCTTAAGCCTTTTGTTTTCGGGCCTGTTGCAACTATTTTAAAACCAAATTATTAAGCATTGAACTATTTGATTTAAGCACACTATTTGTTATGCCGCTACTCAATGTGTGCCGCTAACGTTTGTCTGTAATATTTTTCATGTTGAAACCCGTGCCCGCTGACCATGGCCGGTTGGTTGATATGGCACAGCCTAAAACAGCAAAAAAAATCCATAGCAAAAATATATAACTAGTTTGTTCGATTTTTTTGCTTCGCGGCATTAGTAATCATTATAAATTGCTTTCTTGATATAAATTTATAACAGTTTCTGTACGTTCAAAAATTTAGTTTGAATCCAGAGACAGTTAATAGATCATATGATTCGTTCGACAAAGTCCTTGGTATTGCTGAGAAGTTTGAAACGGGGGTTGCAAATACAGATAGCAACCGAAACAAACCTTTTTATTATGTATCTTTGTGATAGCAATAACACATATTTTAAAAAATAGTTTCAGTGCAGTAGCAAACTTTAAATCAAACTAAGCTCGCATTAGGTTCGCATTTTCCATTCAATTGTAAAATGGCATGTTTTTAACAAGTCTCTTAATTGTAGTTTCCTTTCTTATCTAGACATAGAACAGCTCGGCATTACTTTTCATGATTTTTAGAGTTTGTGATATTCCCTAAATCCTATCTGAAAACTGAACTAATTATAAGGTTAAATTAATAGTAAAGTTAATAAGTAGATATGGTTTAGAATAACAGAATTAAAAAGCAACTTAGCTTTAGCACCGCAAAGCTGGTGGACATAATAGACACGATTGGCACGTGTCTATTTCATACCCTACCGAGCAAACGATCATCATTAAATGATTATAGGACAATTCATTTCAACCTTGTGTCCTCAAATAATTAGTGGTCAACACTCTACCACCACAATTCCCTTTCTAGGAAA
Organism: Symsagittifera roscoffensis; assembly: GCF_963678635.1. Taxonomy (NCBI): domain Eukaryota; kingdom Metazoa; phylum Xenacoelomorpha; order Acoela; family Convolutidae; genus Symsagittifera; species Symsagittifera roscoffensis. The sequence goes on from NC_087069.1 coordinate 20,057,358, forward strand.
AACTCGTACAACGTATAAAATTCATTTCACTGTGAACAAATCAATCGAAGAGTTTAAGAGTTTAAAAATTTAATCAGTTTTCTTCGCCTGAACATGGTCTGGTTTAAAATCGCAAACATGGATCTCTTGAACTCCTCCTTAGCGGCGGTGACGGCGTGTTTCCTGATGAAGACGGAATATCCCCCTGCAATTTTGGCATTGTCTGAAACTTCTCCTCGCCTGTTTTCTCTTCCACACTCTTAACTGAAAATTTTAGCGGACTTCCGAAGAACTGAATTTGTCGATTACTTCTGCTCGATGACCTCTTCGAACTGTTTGATACCTGTAAATCTTTGTCTCCGTCTTTTTGTTTCGTATCTTTTCTTGTCTGGATGATTCTGAAGTTTTGATTTCTTCAGACTTCTGTTCTTCCTCTACTGAAGTGGTTCCCAAGCCTGTTGCTTCCACCTCCCCTTCCTTGTTTAGTGAAATTTTTGTCTTCTCCTTTACTGGAATTGACGATATCGGGTAGCTTTCTGTAATATTCTGACTAGTGTCTTGCATATTTTCGGACGCTACATTCTGACTTGTTTTCTTCATATCCTTTGCTCCAATAGTGAATGACGATATCGGGCACACATTGGTCGTCGTGTTTCTGGCTCATTCGATCTTTGTACTGCCTGTACTTCATGCTATGGGGAGCTACACGAAGACATAGTTAAGTCTATGATTTCGCCGCTTGGGTTGTTTCGTAGTACATTTGGTGATGCTGTATATCTGGCTGCTAAAGTTGGTGAATTCTTCTTGGGTATCTTCGTCAACGTTAAATACAACTCCATTGTCTTTGCTTTTAGTTTCTCTAGCTTCGCAAAAAGTCCCTACTTATTCTCTGAATCTGATTCTTCTGTCGACAAAGATACCGGAGAATTTCTGGTTGAGTATAACTTCGCCTCTGATTGGTTGGATTCGGCTCAAACGCCCCCTCGTGGTGATCTGATTAGATGCGGCAGAGTCGTGAATAAACTAAGATTAGTTGATTCTGATTGGGTAAAGCTTTCGCCGCATGTAGTTTAGCCGTTTCGAGGTGAGTTGCAAATTTGATTATACTGTTTTGATTGGCTAAAAAATTCGCCGCGTAAATTTCCGATATGTACATGAGGGATGAGGATTTGCTTTAAGTAATCTAAATTGCTAATGTAAAAATCACATGATAATGCGCCCTCTTGCGGATGTGGTGATTGGATGGGACTTGGACCGTCTTTATCGAATGTTGCCTCTAAATTGGCGGTTCTATACCAATGATTTGATTGATTGAAGTTTTTGTACAGAATATTGTCGTCCTCCTCTAGCGTTCGCATAACTGACTGTAGTCTTTTGCGTAGATTCACGTCAAACAAAAAATTTATTTGGGTATAAACTGTTCGTTTCTTGTGGGCATGAATTAACTGAACTTTTCCATGATCTAAAAGGTTCTTCTCTGGCGTATATATCATCCTACTTTCCTCGTCGAAACTCTCAATTGCCTTGACTATGAATTGCTCAGTGTAATTTGAAAAAAGTAGTGCCTCAAACTTAGGACTTCTTGACAAGTAATCGGCTATTCCTATTTTAGAGCCTGCAAGGTGGGATGTTGTGTATTTGAATGGCAACATGATGTCTGCCCATCTGATTAATCTGCACTGGTAGCTCTTATTTCCACGGTTTTCTGTCAACGCTGTAACCATAGTTTTATGGTCGGTTACAATTTGAAATTTGCTCTCAACATAGTTTCTGAAAAATCGCATGACCAAACATTTTAGAGCAGTTCTAGCTCGTTTGTGCTATACTTTTGCTCGGCTGTATTCAGAAATTTTTCCGTGAAGACAATTGGTACCCATTTGTCCTGTTCTAACTCTTGCTCCAACGCTGATCCCACTGTCTTGTGATTTGCGTCACATTTTTTCCTGCACCCTTTGGTTGCGTCGTAATGGTACATTTTGGCTGTGTGGGCAATCAGTTCTATTATCTTTTGAACAACATTAATCGCCTCTTCACTCCAAATGAACTTTGTTGCCTGCTTTTATTGATGATCGCAGTGGCTAAATGTATTTTTGTATATTAGCGACAAATCTGAACAAGCGATTCAGTGTACCCATAAAGGATCTGAGCTTTTCAGAGATTTTGGTGACTGTAGAGCCATTACTGCTTCTATCTTTGAGTGTTTTGGTCTTTTCCCTGTATCATCGATCTCGAATCCCAGCCAGATTAGGTTGGTTTTGAAAACATTTGCTTTTACTCAGTTTTAAAGCGAATCCTTCTTTGTCTAATCTTGATAAAACTTCGTCGACTATTTTGTTATGGCTGGTAATTGATCCTTTCCACACTATTAAGATATCATCTAAGATACAGAATACTTCTTGTACTCCTTGAATTGTGTTGTCCAACGCCTCCAAAATTCCTTCGGCATGTCTGTTAATCCATGAAATCCGCTTTTAAATATGTTTGTTTCTGTAAAACCCCACATAATATGCTGAAGTTGCAGTGTTTGCTGACGGATTCATCTAATGGAAGTTGACTAAATGCGTAATTCAGGTCTAACGACGTAAACCAAACTGTGCCTTCTGAATTGGACGTGATGATTTGAGCCGCAGAATCAAAAGTTTTAACAGGTTTGGCATTTGAAATTTAGTTTTCTAGATTTAAGAGTTCATCGGTTTCGCGTCCATCGCTTTTTTCACTGTGCCATCCTTTTCAGCTGTGATTACTTCTGAAGCTACAAGTTTATCACTTGTGCATTTTTGTAGATTTACTATATGGCCTTCTTTTATAATTTTTTTGATTTAAGCTCCCAATTTTGCTTGAATCTGGATTGGCACCCTTCTGCCGATTTATCGAAATAGAACTAGAGGTGATTTGAATAGAAAAAACACCTTGTGGTTTTTTGAAGCTCCGAGTCTATGGAACATGCCATTGTATTTGGTGACAAATTGGTTCTTACAAAAACCTGTTTCGGCTGATTCGAGGTCTTGATCTTCTGCAACTGTGTTGATTGAATTTGTAGGAGGCCTTAGCTGCGACGTTAGCATCCCCAGTTCTGGTTGAATGGCTAAACCTTATGGACATCTAGTCCTATTCTCGGAGGTTAAAAATTTTGCACCGTTAAGTTTCCAGCCGTTCGAACAATTATCAATTTCTTTTCAAATGTACCATAGAGTTTATAGGCTTGTGGTTACAATCAATGTACGTTGTACTCATTGGGTTCTTATCCAGAGATAGCGTTCTTCCGTAAGGATCTTTTGCTAGCAATAGTAATGTCGTACGTTTGTTACCGATTGAGGCTGGATCCCAGTATCAATGGTGCCGCTGAACAATGGGCCTCTTGATTTTAGCATTGCCCGGAGGCACTTATTTTCGCCTGTGGTAGAATTAATTACATCTAAATTTTTGACTGTTTCCGTCTGAAGAGCTAATTAAGAGATTTCTGAGAGTGAATAATTCTCTTCACTCTCTGAGTCTATGAAGTTGCGTGCTTGTGTGCTGTGTGCTGTTACAACGTGCTTGTGTGCTGTTACAGCATTTAGCGAAATGTCCCTTTTTCCCGCAGCTTCTGCATAATGCTCCCCTGGCTTGAGATTTCGCTTTATATTCGGCTGTGAATTTTTTTTCCACAAAAAAGCACGGTTTCAATTGGGTGTTCTGTTGGTCTTGTTGAGTTGTTGATTTAAAATTTCTCTTGCCTAGCGCTCTTTTCATTCTGTTTTGAACATTGTTCTTAGCTTGGATGAACATTCTTAGCTTGGATTCCTTGCGATCCTATTGCCGCTTCCGTTGCCGATTCTTAAGTTGGAATAGGTTCTGGTTTCGGCGGTGGGTCGTCATGTACCGGTGTTGGGTCTGATAATAAGGTATTCGGGTCACAAGTCTCCTTGAGTGATACGGCAAGGGAAAATTGACCTATCCATACCTCCTATGGATATGGAGGTTTGGCTGACGGTTTGCCCCAAATAGAAGGGACTCCTAGCAGTTCCGTTCTGTTTTCAGAAAGAGAAACTGCTGGCTGCACTATGTGATATTCCCTAAATCCTATCTGAAAACTGAACTAATAATAAGGTTGAAATAATTGTAAAGTTAATAAATAGTTATGGGAATAAACGAATTGTAAAGCAACTATAATCTTTCAACAGTTTACGAAGAGTGACTTAGCTTTAGCACCGCAAAGCTGGTGGACATAATAGACACAATTGGCAGGTATATTTTTCATAGCGAGCCATAAATGATTATAGGACAATTCATTTCAACCTTGTGTCCTCAAATACTTGGTGATCAACACTCTACCACCGCAGAGTTTTCAACGAATCTTACTTCCGCATTCGAGATAAAGTCAGAGCTAAAATTTACTTTCACTACAGTGGTTACTTACTTTGAAATTGTCTTTTTTTCTGGGTTTTTACCACAGTAACTTCGTTCAGATCCGCTTCTTTGTACCAATCCTAAATAATTTTGCACGCTTTTTACCCAGACAGTTTTAGTCTTGAACTCTTAACTATCTCAATCTTAGCGTTGTCTGTCCGGGTTGCTCTAGTTAAGACTCCCACATCATAATTTACCATGCATGCAAACCTTGCTAGATCAGTACGCCCAAATAGAAACAGTGACGTTTGATTTTTAGTGGGTGGAGTTTATAAAAATTGCAGACCGGCTATGGCTGGCACGACGGTTCTATTTTGTCTTTTTAAGCTATCAAAAGACATCAACATAACTCCTCAATCTCCCTCTAGGCTGTTCTTATCTGGACATAAATTGAATCGACTGAATCATAAAAAAGTGAATCAATGTCAATTTTGTAAAAGCTTTTGTTTTTGTGTACATGATCGAACAGAAGCGACCCAGAACTAAATTGAAAACTGTCTTTTTTTATTCGAATATCCCTTTTAATGATGATGCGCACGAGCTATAGTCTTGCTTGTGTTTGCCTGCAAACGAAACGACCGATTAACAGGAATCCAGTGAGTTAAGATACCATGTCGGTGATTGTGAATCGGTCTGGACGAATAGGTCGTTTCACTCCCAATATGCCTTTGCTACCGTCGTTACACTATGTAATATATCTGTAGTTTCAAATAACGATTTTTCTACTTGTTTTAAAAACATTTGAAAATTTAATATAGAACAAAACACACATACACACAAGCGAATATTCGATCGCAAAGTTTTAGAAGGTTCAGATCAGAATGTCTAAGAATCATTCAGAGCGACCATCAAATATTCCAAAGTCTTGCATCATTGGAGTTTTTTTTGAAAAAAAGTCTGAAACTCTTTAAGCAAAATGAACTCGATTCAGTTTTAAGGCTAGATAGAACGTTCGTCAAAAATTTCGTGAAAAGATTTTTGTGATCCATGAAAAAATTTTAAGTAATTGTAAGTTTCTTAGCTTGAATAGTTTGCTTAGAAAAACGTAACTTTTAACAAATTGATTCGGTCTTTCACATTTTCGCAAATTGATTTAGAAAGTTTTAAAGTTCATCAGACGAACAGCTAGCTCAGAAAATTTTTTCGCAAAACGTTTCGGTCTAAAAAACAAAGTGAAATTTTATTTTCAGTTTTTATAGCTTCAATTGGTTGCTTAAGAAAAACTTCAATGTTTCAAGATCTGAATTTTAGTTTGAGTTGAATTTTGGGTGCATATACAAAGCAAACCTATACAAAACAGTCCAATACAAAATAGTCCGAAAAATCATGTAATGGAGGGAAAAAACAGTCCAATACAAAACAGTCCGGTTTAAGGTCACCGGTGGACGCCTCTAAATTTCGTATTAAATCCTACCCTCTGTTGGCAAGCTCGCACCACGTTGGCGCGACTGCAGCGGTCACTATTTCGTTGTTTATGTTTGTTGAACGAAAGATTGAAGGACAATTCTCGGCCAACCGGCTTGTTAAAACAATTATTAATTGGGACTGTTTTTCGGACTGTTTTGAATCGGGCAGTTTTGTATCGGACTGTTTTTTCGTTCATGTTCATGTTTTTTCGGACTGTTTTGTATTGGACTGTTTTGTATGGGACTGTTTTGTACAGACACGAAATTTTTCAATTTTCATAATTTCATTGTTAAAGAAAAAACATTTTTGCGAATGACTTCGCTCTATGGAACAACTTGAAATGTTTCAAATTATCATTGCTTGAATAGCTTGCTTAGAAAAATTTTTATTTTTCGCATTTGTTAGTTGTCTAAGAAACAACTCGAAAGCTCTCATTTTTTCATAATTTCAAAGATTGTTTGAGAAAAATTTGAAACTTTTGCGTATTATGTTGCTCTATAAACTATCTTGAAATATTTTAAAGGTTCATTGCTTGAATAGTTTGATTCGTAAGCTATGTTTTTGACGGTAAACAATTGGCCCTAGAAGAGTTTGAAATATTTCGAAATTTCTTCGCTTAAATAGCAGGAAAACCGTATCATTTTTTACATTGTTCCGGTCTAAGAAGCAACGTTTGCTGATGTTTCATTGCTTTTCATTGCTTTCATTCAACTTTTCGCAAACCGTTTTGCTTAATGAAGTAATTTGAATTTTTTTTTAAACTTGAATAGCTTGAATAGCAAAAATTGAACATTTTGCAAACGATATCGCTCTACGAAACTGGAAACATTTCAAAGTTTTTTTTTTAAATAAATTTTTTCAAAAGATTGGGCTTAAAATACAACAAAAATTGTTTCAAATTTTCATCGCCAAAGTATCTCTCAAAGAAAAACTTATATTTTTTGCAAAACGATTCAGTCTAAAGTCTAAAAGCCAAGTTGAAATGTTCCAAGTTTCTTTGCTTCATAGGCTTCAATAAAAAACCGAATGTTTTCACCATTCGATTGGCATCATGAAGTAACTCGAATTATTTCATACTTTCTTAGCTGAAATAGTTTTCTTGGAAATTTGAAATTTTTGCAAACGGTCCTTTCCTGAACGTTGGGCCATCAATCCTTCTTGAATTTTTTTTTTTCGCAGAGGAAACGATGCTTCTGTGCTTTTTCTGACGAGACCATTGAAAAAACTGCATGCCAGAGAATGGAGGCCAACCGGCTTCATTGAGTTAAATACGTCCACGTTCTCCTCAACAGTTCTGAACGAGCATGATATAGGGCCGAAGTTCCTGCGATGGGTTTTCTAGCCTTTCTCTCCGGTTTGATGATTGTTCTAAACTCTTCAAAGAGGAAAAGATGAGAACGGGATTCATCCTTGGAACTATCTTTGGGAAAACAGTATTGTTCAGCTGAAGTTACAAAGGTCCAGTGTACTCTCGAGCTGATGTATGCACAGGCTCACTGTCTTCAAGAAATTGGCGTTGACGTCGTTAGTATCTCATTGAGCTCACTTTCACTGCTGATCTCTGGGTTGTTCGTTTTGTTCTTTTGTTCATTTGTCTTTCTCTGGGGCAATTCAGTGCCCCTGTAGTCGAAGAAAATTTATTCGCCAACTTCTACGGTCGTTTCGCAAACGATTATGATTTGCTTTCCTCTGGCTTTTTCGGCAAATACTTCTGCTCTTGCATTTGGTTTATTTGAGTCACATTCGCTTAGGTAGCGACCCACACACTGAATGTCGTGCTTGGCATCGATGTAGAGTTTATAATCCTTCAGATCAAAGACAAAATCCCGGTCGTTTTCTTTCAGCTTTTCCTCGTGCTCCTCAGTCGTCAGCTGTTTTTTTTTTCTGTAGAAAAATAGAAAATCACCTTTCTAGAATGTTTTGGAAAAAATACCCTTTCCTTTTATCTTGTCGATGTCCAGCGAATAAAAATTCTCCCATTCTTTTTAGTCTTCTCTAGTCTTTTCTCTATTGATTCATATTTGTTGATTCTACATTCGCGATTCGATTTATGTATTTTCGAGGTTTTCATGATGTTCATTTAGCTGACAAGCATTATGTCTTTATGACGATAAAGTAACAAAGCGAAAATTGATAGTTAAAATTTGATAGCAAGGTATTAATTGTATCAAATGACTATAAATAGTAGCAAAACGATTACACACTATACAGCTCGACCAGAACCAGGTTGCTCATAAAAACTAAAACGAAAGCAAGTGTATTGAGTTTGATACTAAGGTCGGATTTTATAATTACGGTCCACGGTTGCTGGGTTGTTGTTTTTGTCCGTGTGAGAAAAAATAAGCTTATTTTGACTTCACAAGTTTTTTTCTTGTTGTTCCGACTTTTGATACGAAAGTAACGGAATATTTGTGCTCGGGGTGGGTTTTTTTTTCTTCAGACAAATTTCGACTTTTTAACTAGCCATTTTTGACGGAATTTTTTATATCATTCAAAAGGTATTGTTGCCCTGAGCTTAAATTTGAAAAGATATTTCACCTGTGATCATTTTTCGTAAAGTTATGAGGGTTTAAAGATTGCCATTTTGACCAATTTGGGACAATTAACGCGCAATATAATTCGCGCTATTAACGCGTAAGCGGAGATTTAATCCGTCTTATAAATCGTTCCAAATTGGTTGAAAGAAAAATATTTACCATAATTGATTTGTTACAATGAGCGAAATCTATTCTTTTGTACTTTATATGGCGTGTGGGGGGATGATTTAATTTACAAAAAATTCAAATTTTAGAAAAAAAAAATTTCATTTTGTCTTATTACATTTATTTTTTTAATGTTATTGCTGCTCCATGAACCTTAAAAGGCAGTCGGAACATTTAGGGCTTCGCCCTGATACGAGCAGTCTTGTTTACTTTTTCCATCGGATGTTAGTGTAAATGTGCGAAACCAGAGCTAGAGCTCGGTTGCTGCAAAAACATACAGCGTTTTGAGAACAGTTCTCTTTTCTAAATCAGTTTCCAAATTTTGCTATTTCTACATGCAAAAGATGAAAACTGTCGAATTCTAAATTCGTTATGTTCATTGTTCCGACTTTCGATACGAAAGTAACGGAATATTTGTGCTCGGGGTGGGTTTTTTTTCTTCAGACAAATTTCGACTTTTTAACTAGCCATTTTTGACAGAATTTTTTTTATATCATTCAAAAAGTATTGTTGTCCTGAGCTCAAATTTAAAAAGATATTTTGCTTGTGATCATTTTTTGTAAAGTTATGGGGGTTTAAAGATTGCCGAAATCTATCCTTTTGTACTTTATATGGCGTGTGGGGGGATGATTTTCATTAAAAAAATTCAAATTTTAGAAGAAAAAATTTTTCATTTTGTTTCATTACTTTTATTTTTTTAATGTTATTACTGCTCCATAAACCTTAATAGGCAGTTGGAACATTCAGGGCTTCGCCCGGATACGAGCAGTCTTGTTTTTCTTGAAACAGGGCTATTGAAAAATATAAAAAGAACAAAATGAAAGGCAAGACTAGCTGAAGCATAATAAAAACATAGAAGAGTTTTTGATAACCCTGCTTTTTGACAACCCTGCTTCAGATATCTCATTAAGAGTTATTTTGATAACCCCTAGCAGAATTTTTGATAACCCTTACTTTTTGATAACCCTGCGTCAGATAACTAATTAAGTGTTATTTGTTTTCGTAGACTAAAAGCCATGTCTATCATCGTATTCTTGATGTGAGAAATAAAACTTATCAAAACTAAAAATCGGAAGACTTTGAACAATACAGCTATTTATGCAGTTCTGCGATAAATATGTAGGACATTATGTGGCATAAACATACCATTAAACATTAATACCATTAAACCATCCAATGGCACCTGCAAGAATTTAGTAATGAAATGAGGACTCGGAAAGCAATTCGTGAGCGCTTGCGTTTGAAATTGTACTAGCGCAAAAAAGCTCTCGGTGAATCATCTCAACACTTGCAAATGGATTTGACAAATGAGCACTGATGATTCGCCACACAATCTTTTTAATGAGTCATCGACAGTTTTCATCTTTTCCATGTCTTCGATTTTTGGGTTTTGCGTGTTGAATACCTGTTTGTGTATGTTGCATTAAGAATCTTTAGTTTTTTCTTGAATAACTATAAAGCATGGTGATTACACTGCAATCAGCTTAGTGTGTTACTCCGAACCTTCTTTTTTTCTAAACTAACTCGCAAATAAAAGTGTTCATTGAAAGTTGAAAGTGTTCACTTATTTAGCGGCACTTTTGCTATAATCACGATCTAGCATTTGGAAATTTCATAGCACCTATTCTCTGCTTTTTTAAGGCTAGTCTTAAATATTAGATCGATGACCAAAACGTTGATGCCACGCTATAGCTGCCATATAGCGCAATGGTTCAGAGCGACCATTGAGCTTGACGTTTAAGAAAAACTTCTGAATCTAGAATATTCCAGATGTTTTCTTTTACAAACAAATTGACGCAGCAGATCTTCTAAACATTCTAAAGTATGAAATACTCAAGAATTTTTTTAAAAAAAATCCGAAACTTTTTCAGCAAGTTGAACTCGATCCAACTTCAAGGCTAGATGATAGTACATGCCTAATTTTGTCTCAAATTTTGCGCTTACAGTTTCATTTCAGTCTGCAAAGAATCAACTGAAAGCATCAATATCCATGCTTTGAAAATGGAAAACTAACACTTAGCAAAACGATTCGTGCAATGCAAAAAATTAAAAGTTTTTCTAGCTTCGTAGCTGGAATAATTTAAAAAAAAAATATAGCAATTTAGCGAACGGAATCATTTTGTAAAATAACCTAAAATAATTCATAGCTTAGAAATCTTGGTTCGAAAAACTTGTTTTTCGCAAGACGATTCGGTCTACGAAATAACTTGAAATATTTCAAAGTATTTCAGAAGAATTTAATTTAGCGTGGACTGATTCACTTTAAGAAAGAACCTGATATGTTTCCAAGTTTCCTAATTTCATAGCAGAAAGTTGAAATTTTTAATAAGCATTTTGGTCTATGAAAAAATTCAAGCTTCACTGCTTGATTTATTTGAATAGAAAAACTTAAGCTTTCCGCGAACTGATTCGGTTCATGCAACTTGAGGCAATTCATAGCTTGTTTAGCTTGATTCAAAAAGCTTTAGCTTTTCGCAAATGGTGCCGTCTACAAAAAATTTTGGATTATTTCAAACTACTTCAGAAAAATTAAAATTTTTGTGAACTGATTTGTTTTATGAATCAACTCGGAACAATTCAATGTTTCATCTCTTGGATGCCTTATATAGAAAATTTCGGTTTTCTTAACCGATTTGTTTTATGCAATATGTCGAAACATTGAAATTTTATAAGGCGAATGGTTGCATAAAAAAACTTAAAATGTTTCCCAATACCATTGCTTGAAAAGCCTGCGTTTGACAGTTCTAACTTTTTGCAAAGCAATTTGCACTATAAATAAGCTTGAAATAGTTAAAAATTTAATCCGTTCTACGAACTATTCTGAATTATTTCAAAATTTCCTTGAATGAATATTTTGGATAGGAAACCTAACTTTTGGCAAAACATTACCTTCTCGCAGTTTTGCATAAAGTTTTAACAGAAATAGTGTGGTGCAAATTTTTTTGAAAAACTGGGGCCCAAAACTATACCCAAAAAAAATCATTTTTGACTATTTCACTGAACTAAAAATAACGCCATAACTACTTATTCAATAAATGACAAAGTTATATCAAAGTGGGTCTCTTATATAGCTCAACAACGTTTATGAAAAGTATAACCTTCAAAATAAACAAATTTCATATTTTTATTTGATAGATGAAACATCTATTTTACTAAACTTTGAGATAAGTCAGTGACTCGGTAGTTCTGGCGCAATTTTTGATTAACATAAAAAAGCCAAAAAAAAGATTGGTTTTGGAGAAAAAATATGGGCCCAAATTTTGTTTAGTTGAAACATTTGGCTATTGACGGCTTTGAAGGAACAAATTTTATGATTGTGATGTTCTCTTTCCGTTGGTCAAAACAACTATTATCTTGTTCTAGTTTTATCCTTTGTGGAACATCAAAAAATGCAGAAGAAGTGATAATGTAATTTTCCAAAGTTTTATCCCAGTTAATCATAAAATTTTTTTCCAGCCCATCCTTTTTGCGTAACCAGTGTACAGCTTCTAGGAATTTGATCAACCTATAGAACCCATATATGCTTTTTTTCCGATTTTGGGTTATGTTTCAACAATTGGGTTTTAAAAAATGTTACAGCAATTTTTGATTTTAAAGCATTTTAAGTTGAATGCAGAAACAAACATTAACCAGTGCATAGTTAGTGCATAGTTAGTTCATATAAATTTTTCAAAATTTCAGAAAAAAAGCGAAAGCCAATATTTTTAAATTTTTTTTCGATGTGGAAGAGAACAAAAGGATAATAGCTGCTAACTAATAGCTAGTTTTTGAATAAAAAAGCAACATATTCTAGTCATTGTTACTTCGCGCTCCTAGGCCTAGGTAAGTGCCCGGAAAACAACGTGTAGCAGAGATATTTTTGCAAAAAATTAAGCACATTATCCCCAATTGGTTTTTGTCCCGTATTCACCGAACTCTATACAAAACAGGTTACATCACTACAACATCTCATTCAAATCCAAGTAGGTCGCTTTACCTAGAGGAAAAGGAAAGCTTGCCAACTGTTCAATTCTCTGCTGCGACCAGTTGAAAACATCTTTGGCCAATGGCTTCACCTAGTACATCTTTTTTTCCAGTGGCTTCACCTAGTATCCACCACAAAATCAAAAAAAAATTAGATTCCAGAAAAGGAAACAAAATTTTTTTTTTAAATATGAAATCAATAAAGCACTTCGCGTTTTTTAAAATAATTTTTCTTTTTTGAACCGCATTTTTTTTCATACAATTTTTCCTGAGTTTTCGAAAACTTCACTCATTTCCAACGCCAATGCAAGCAATTGACAGTTTTTAGAAATTAAATTTTTCAATACAACAAATTATAATGGATGCGGCATACCTCAAGCTACTCCTTGGAAATTAAACATAGCTTTACTTTGCAGTGTATGGCTTTCATTAAAAAAAGCCAATTTGAAAAAATTTTCGTTGTATGATTGGATGTATCTCAATTTTTACGGTATTTAGCTTATAGATGAAAATTGCTGCACTTTTATCGAATAAAATTATTCATGCGGTAACCACAGAATTGAAAAATTTAACAAGACCAGCACGAAAAAAACGCGATGAAAATTATGATTTAGAGTTCTCATAGAATAAAGGGGTTTTAGCTCACAATATTAGAAAGAGCAAGGACAATTGAAGATCTAGAGGTTTGTGACACTTTATCAGAGTTTTTCCTCCTTTTCATTCCGCCTTACTTTCCATTAGTTAAACGCATTTTGAATAAAAAGCGATACATCTCGGTGCTAATGACGCCTTGTTTTGACCAACTAATTTACTACTGGCTACTTTAGAGCCTAAGAGTTGAATATTTTACACAGAGGCGCGGCTGCATTTCGCACCACTTGTGATACAACAAGTATAGGATTAAAACAGCAAGACACTCGGGAACTATCAAAGACCGTAGAAGAAACCACTAGAAAAACAAAAACGAAAATCAAATTAACCGTAGAAGAAACAGCAAGAAAAATGGATATGAAAATTAAATTCTAAGTCAAAGTCTTGAAAATCCCGTAATAAATATCGGAAAATTGTAGCAAACAAAATATTAGGAAAACAAAAATTGGGAACAGAATCAAAGACGACAGCCAATTAGCTGAAAATTGTTCGGCAAAATCTTATTGAAAATATACATGTTTTGCACAGATAGTATTAAAAAAGCCATATCAAGGTGGTATACATAATTCGGAAACAACTAAACCTAGAACTAAAAAAAAACATTTTGAGACCCCCTTCCCTCAGAACACACGCGCAGAAAAATTGTTCTCTGCCATCAAATGAAGAAATAGGAGGCTATAAAGTAAAAAAAAACTCAGAGGCGAAGCTGAGCTTAGCACCACTTGAAATACACAATAAAGCTCCAAAAGACCAAATATAGTCTGAAATAAATTTGAAAACTTGAATAAATTTTGTTGAAAAAATTGTAGGCAAAAACTCAAGAAAAATTTTATTGTAAATGTTGAAGAAATCAATTACTTCGGGCTTTTATCTTCTTCATCTACCAATAGATGAAAAAGATTAAAAAAAACATTTCAATCAAAAAACTAGTAAACCATGAACAATTTTCACCCTCATGAAAATGATGAAAAAAGTACTGGAAAAATCCATTTAAAAAACAGAATTAATCACCTGGCTAGTAAACTGATAAAACTTGGGTCGAAATTAATAAAAGCGGCAAAAAATTACATCTAAGATATTTTTCAGCTGTTAATCATTTTTCAATTCAGTTGTTGAAGCCAGCTGTTGAATTACAGCTGTTAGACGTGCAACTTGGGTGCAAATAGACATCAATTTGGAGATGACCACAAATTTCAGTCATTTTGAGGATAAAGTTGTTTACGGGAAAAATTCTAGTACACGCACGATTGAACACCCTTGCTTCGATCAAGTCGAAAAAGAAAAAAAACAATTTTAACAAATCGGGTTGGTTAAATTACAACCAATGTTCAAAGAAAATTTTGATTCGGCCGGAATTTTAAAACTTTTAAGACACTTAAGAAACTACTGTGAAATTTGTTTGCACCAAAAATAAACGTTTCCTAGTTCTGGCAACATAGCCGACAAATCAAGCAGACAAACAATAGGCCGAAATTTTTTGAAACGGAATTTTTCCGTTTGAAAAAATAACACGTCCTAGTCAGGCAGGTTTCGAACCCAGGACCGTTGCCTTCCCAGGCGTTTACGGGGGAAAATTCTAGTACCCGATTGCAATACCCTTGCTTATCGCAAGGGTAAATATACGAAGACAAATACTGAGCTCTTTGACCCTCAACATTCAAAATTTTTCATTTTCGTTTCAAATATGCATAGCTTTTGACAGTACTCATTGTGAAGTTCGAATGGCAAATATGCTCCATCTAGTTTTTCAGCGTACCAATATTTTTTACGCTACAGCAAAAAAAAATTCATTGATTAAGTTTTGAAAAAAGCAAAAACTGTAACATAAAAAATCTATAAAATCTGGAGCAAAAAAATTACCTCGAGCTAAAACATTAGTTGATTTTTTTCTGAGAAAAGAAACAACCAACTTCACTCAATCACTCAGAAAAACCTGAGCCAAAAATTTCTTGAGCATGTTCTATTTAAGCTTCAAATTATTATTTTTATCCCAGTCCAATTAATGTTGCATCAAATTTTAATGTAACATCTTTGCAATATTATAATTCCTTCTTGCATTTAAATTCATTCTTGATTGCATAATTCAACAAATACAAGTACAAGCTTTTAACTTAAACAATCTTAAAATTATAATTCATTTCATATACTTTGGAAAAAAAATGGTTTCAGTTTCAGCAAACTACTTTCAAGTTTATAATTCTATTGAGATATTAAAACTCATTCATCATTTGGCTTCTGTACTTAAATGTAAGTAAAAGCTTAGAAAACAGTGTGCTAAAATTTAAATGTTTTGTTCAAATTCAAACCTTCGGTTGGAATCTTTTTTTGATATTAAAGATAATTTCGGTGAAATATACAATCAGGGATGTTTCAAACAATTGCAAAAAGTTTTACTTCACGAGTTTTCTGCTACAGTTGAAGTGATCCATTGCTCATACTTCGAAACTCTTGTGAAAACTGAAAGTCCACTGTTGCATCCGAGTGGGCCATAACTCGCCAGGCCATACAAACATATGGCCTTATTGTTGCTGTCCACAAAAACCAATGGCCCACCGCTGTCACCGTTGCACACAGTTTTCTTCTCGAAGTTTGTGCAGCAAATTTGATTTTCTGGGTTGCCAATTAATCCTGCCAAAAGAAAAAGAGTTGAATAAAATCTGGCATTGGTTAGGTTTATAAATAAAGACTTTGAGTTAAGACTTGATCACTCTTTTTATCGTACTGCAATGGCGCACAAAATATCATGGCTACTTTCTAAGTGTAATTTTCTAGACTCAATTCATTAAGTAATGCTAGAAGATTTTTTTGTTTAGACTCATCAAGCGTTAACTTCAAAAAAAGCTTTATCATTTAATTGCGGAAAACATCACAAGTAAATATCTGTAGATACTCGATGGGAACGCTAGTAATGTACTAAGACAAATGCTTTAAAATTACCTGGCACTCGATCAAAGCAATCCTCATTTTCCTTCAATTCCACCTCTTGCAAAACTTCAGGATAAACAGCAGCCCCGTTCTCAAACCTTTCTACTATTTCATCCCAATTCGTCCACGTTTCGTTCAGACCCATGCCTATTGCCACTAGCTTAGAATGTCGAGGACTTCGATTTCCACACAAAGGCAGGACGTCTTGTTTGGGTACGCTTGAGCTAATCTTCAAAAGAGCTATATCGTGTGCCATTGTTACTACTTCGGGTCCATTTCCAGTCATATCAATTTGATAGCTGAAACAATTTCTCAGTTTTGTTGGCAAAAAGACAAATAAAGAAATAATTATCTTTTAAATAACATTAAAATAATTAAAGTTATTTTTTTTCTAATTTTCAGCTGCATAAGGGTAAACAGGGCGGGATTTCCAAACCCTAGAACTATTATTAAAGGTTTACATTGTTACAGTGGCAAAAAGTGCAGGGTGCATAACCCGATGAATGAAGAAAGTATTCGGGTACTGGAAGTTGATGGGAAAAAATATCAGAAAAAAAAGAACAAGAATAACATAATTCGTTTCATATTCAAAACTTTTTGAAGTTAATTGATGTTCAATCAATCACTTCACCAAGTGGCTTTTCTCCATCCATTCATTATAATAATGATCATTTAAAAAAATTCAGGTAGAAATTTTTTTTAAAAAAAGTACACCAAATTTGAATTTTAGTAAATTTATTAACGCCTGGGAGATCACCATTGGATCTACAGATCCGTTTTCAGGTGTCTCTGAGGTTCCAGGTGTCCCTGAATCGGATGATGCCTTACCCTTCGTTAATAAACATAGTGCCAAGTGCATTTCGGAGCTTCGGCTGTTTCTGGGTGAAGTCTCCAATCTCTGCTACTGCAATCTCTGAAATTAAAATCAAGTCATAAGTGGTATTTAAATATCAAGCTATTTGAAACAAAAAACGTAATTAATCAATATACTTTTTTGAATTCTTTTTGTTCCGACTTTCGATACGAAAGTAACGGAATATTTGTGCTCGGGGTGGGTTTTTTTTCTTCAGACAAATTTCGACTTTTTAACTAGCCATTTTTGACGGAATTTTTTTATATCATTCAAAAAGTATTGTTATTCTGAGCTTGAATTTGAAAAGATATTTCACCTGTGATCATTTTTCGTAAAGTTGTGAGGGTTTAAAGATTGCCATTTTGGCCATTTTGACCATTTTGGGACAATTAACGCGCGATTTAATTCGCGCTATTAACGCGTAAGCGGAGATTTAATCCGTCTTATAAATCGTTCCAAATTGATTTGTTACAAGGAACGAAATCTATCTTTTTGTACTTTATATGGCGTGTGGGGGGATGATTTTCATAAAAAATTCAAAATTTAGAAAAAAAAATTTTCATTTCATTTTATTTCTTTTACTTTTTCATGTTATTACTGCTGCTCCATAAACCTTAAAAGACAGTCGGAACATTCAGGGCTTTGCCCTGATACGAGCAGTCTTGTTTTATTTTAGGATTCATTTGCTTAAATCATTATGGATCATTTTGTATCGGCCCTCTTTGTTATGTTTAGACCTTCCATAATCAAACTTCTTTTTGAAACTATGTCAGGGTTTCAAAAATATATACATACTAAGAAATCAATTGAATACAATGGATTACTAACTAGCTGTGGCTAGACATTGAGCCGCAGTCACCACCCAATTGTCCTTAATAAGAGTGCCTCCACAAGTTCCTCCAGGGTACATTCGTAATTGGACAAAGAAACCTCGCTTGGGGGCGTCATATCCGTTTATTACGCTTCGTTTGAGATCATCGCTAGCTAACGAGAAATGATTGAAAGATGAAGCAACAATGCAAAGGGTTAAACACGCTTCGTAAACATTCATTGTCGACAAGGAGTTTTTTGTTTTCAACTTTGTATGGCCTATTATTTGATGTTATGTTTTGGTAACAAAAAATTTTAGTGAACGGTAATTTTAAACTACCGATAGTTTTTGGCAAGTGTTATTTTAATACGACTTTCGAATAAAAGTGGGGAACATTCGGGGGTGTTTTTTATTCAGACCAATTGACAAAAGAATGTTACTCTCGGGGATCAATCCCTTGATCTTTGTAATCTCCGAAGGCACGCGCTCAGCATTATACTTATCTGATTTTTCGGTAGCCGTGAAATGAGCCTAGTAAAAAGTGCTCGTTCTATAATATGATGCTGAAAATCAAACACGCAATACGAGCAGTCTTGTTTTGATAAATGTTCTGTATTGTTCAAATCGCTATTTTTGAAGAGAGTCGATGAGTTTAGCTAATTACATATTTATATTTAGAAAATGCATTATACTATCATGAATATTCTAAGTTTTAGAAGGCTAGACAAAATTAAAAAATGGAAAAAAATTGAGGGGTTTACAGAGAGCTAAGAAATTCTTAGTAAACAGCACAAAAGTTAAGTTTTTGGCAACAAAATTACTCATTGTAAAGCTAAGGATCTTACCTGAGTCCCAAGAAAACTTTTCATCGACTTAACAAGCTATTAAAAACATGTCTTTCCTAAAGGTCAAAATATACCCGACAGTTCATGAACTGTTTCAGTAAATTGAATAAAACTACAACTTGTAGCTGAACCACTTGTTTCTAAATTTCGTGTTAAGTCGAGCAAAAAGATAAAAAGAATGTAGGTAAGATTCTAAGCCTTACAATGGAAGCGTTTTGATTTCGACAATTGAAATCTTTGCGTCATTCACAGGATTTTTTCAGCTCTCAAAAACCTCCCGGACAACTATGAATTGAATAGCCAAATAAGACTTATAAAAAGCGAATTTCATTCCAATAGATGTTTCAATCATCTTGTTTCAAAGCTGTGCATCTAAATTTTGCAACAAAAAGATCGTTAATTTCGGTAGAACGACAGTTTTGAACAATCGACGATTCGTAACAAAGCATTGACAAGAAGCGACCGCTTGCTCTGGTGGCCTTGCACTCGACTTTTGTGGTAATGTATATATGAATCAGTTTTCCGACTGAGTTTACCTTCAAAAAGTGTCATTTGTTGCTAATTGTCGATTGTCAGTTTAAATTAAAATTTGCGAGTTCTTTATATCGTAGCTTCCTTCATGATTTACTCCACCAATAGCATATGCAAAAATCTATTATTTGAAACAGTAAATGGAAACAAAGAAATGCACCTTCAATTAAGAAACCCTACAATGATTTTGACAATAGAAAACTTAAGATATATTTTTTTTGTCACGCCAATTCTAAAAAAACCTGCCACGCCAAACGAATAAGATTACAAAAACTGTTGCTCAATCATTAGGTTTACAATTCATTAAGATTATGTTGCAATTCATTAAGATTAAATCTGCCTAGCCACTTAAAAACTACCGGTAGAATAAAAAAACTTCGTTTTGTTCAAGAATTACAGACGGGTAGAATTGACAAAACTTTCGAACGGAGTGATTTTTACAGAGCGTAATTTTACTTATTATGTATGACAATATTAACAGCGGATGGGATTGACTTCTTGCATCTTCTTTGACGAATTCCTTTATTGGATTATTTTTATAAGAAGTGAGAAAAATGGTAACATCTACCACCTGCACTGACCCACAAAACAACTGGCGACCAATAGGCATGAAAAAAAATTATAGGAAATTTTTGGTCAAAGTTTTAAGTTTTAACACTACAACCAATTGACTTATAAATATGAGAGTTAAATGAACCAATCAAAGGCAAAATTCATCAAGACAAGAAGCACAGACAGTTCCGACAACTTTCTTAACAAAATTTTTAAAATACGATTTTTTTTGTTCAGTTTTTAGCACGTTTTTGATGCCGCGTATGATGAGAATAATTTAATCATATTTGTTCTGGGTTCTTTAGCTGATCTCTCATTTGTTCTGGCTGGTGCCTCATGTTATGATGTTTTATTGTGTAATAAGCAAATAAAATGAGAATTAAATTCTTTGTCTTCTACAGGAGTGGTTTAAAATTAAAAATGAAAACAGAATAAACAAGAGAAAAAAGTTCAAAATAACTTTTCTAATATTCTCTGCTATTTTCTGAAAACAAAACCATTGTTGCCGGGAAGCGCTGACGGAAACTTCAGAAGTTTGTTTTTTCTCAGTAAAACTAAATTGAGGCAGCTTAAAAAAGTATAAAAATTTCAGCTTGAGCTTCCCTATTGATTACAACTCGAATAAATGACTTTCCAAATTTAACTCTGCTGCAATTTTACGTATTTTTGCGTCTCAACTTTTGTAGCGTCTCCGGCACACTTAGTCTGGACGTTACAGATATGCCTGGGACGGCAAATGTACTGGGTTCGATTTTGACCAGGACCTGTCTTTTAGAACGGGAAACATTAGGGTTCAAGGAAAATTGTCGGCCCATGATTTATCTGCTTGGTTGCTACTTCTTGAATCAGTTTTTTTTACTATCTTTACAGTAGTCTTTATCAAGCTATCTTAATCGTAGTTACTTTTAGTGTTTAGAATTACTGCTGCAAATAGCAATTTAGTACTAGCCTTGAAAATATATGTACTAGCCTTGACTTCGTATATATTTTTTGCTGAAAAACTTTATTCGTCCCAAATTAACATATTAAACAGATGTTTTATGTTTCGACGAACCGGATAAATTTTCAAACTGGGTAGCCCTTGTCTACGAAGGGACGTTAGAGATCCGGTTGTATGCACCTGGCACTCAAACGACTCGTGATTTTGAATTTTCAGCGGATGTCAACCGATTAACTAGTATTTCAAATCGAAGAACTCATCGTTCTTTTATTTACACTACCGAAAAGCCTCAGAGCTGATTATTTTGATAGCATTAGATTCCTTGAAGCTTGTCAAATTTTCTGACGACCACGAGTTGACTCCCAGTGGTTTGAAGAAAGCTTGAGACGCTTACTTGTCCTCATTTTCTTTTTATTACATCCTACGATATTTCGTTGAAGTGTGGTAGCAAAGTTCTTCAGAGAGCTTAAGCGAACCTTAGTAAATCATCATGTTTTAGTAAAAATGCTCAACATGGCGGATCAAGTAAATACAGCTTAAGCATTTTATATTGAAACAAGTTGTGTAATGGAACTGTTCTTGGCAAGGAGAATCTTACTTGCTTAAAACGTCGTTAGCGATCAGTATATTTGAAATGAATTGGAGTTATGTCACCAGCATCTGAATCGTCTAAGAATGGTCTTCTGTCATGAGAATGAAAACAGAATAAACAAGAGAAAAAAGTTCAAAATAACTTTTCTAATATTCTCTGCTATTTTCTGAAAACAAAACCGTTGTTGCCGGGAAGCGCTGACGGAAACTTCAGAAGTTTGTTTTTTCTCGGTAAAACTAAATTGAGGCAGCTTAAAAAAGTATAAAAATTTCAGCTTGAGCTTCCCTATTGATTACAACTCGAATAAATGACTTTCCAAATTTAACTCTGCTGCAATTTTACGTATTTTTGCGTCTCAACTTTTGTAGCGTCTCCGGCACACTTAGTCTGGACGTTACAGATATGCCTGGGACGGCAAATGTACTGGGTTCGATTTTGACCAGGACCTGTCTTTTAGAACGGGAAACATTAGGGTTCAAGGAAAATTGTCGGCCCATGATTTATCTGCTTGGTTGCTACTTCTTGAATCAGTTTTTTTTACTATCTTTACAGTAGTCTTTATCAAGCTATCTTAATCGTAGTTACTTTTAGTGTTTAGAATTACTGCTGCAAATAGCAATTTAGTACTAGCCTTGAAAATATATGTACTAGCCTTGACTTCGTATATATTTTTTGCTGAAAAACTTTATTCGTCCCAAATTAACATATTAAACAGATGTTTTATGTTTCGACGAACCGGATAAATTTTCAAACTGGGTAGCCCTTGCTTACGAAGGGACGTTAGAGATCCGGTTGTATGCACCTGGCACTCAAACGACTCGTGATTTTGAATTTTCAGCGGATGTCAACCGATTAACTAGTATTTCAAATCGAAGAACTCATCGTTCTTTTATTTACACTACCGAAAAGCCTCAGAGCTGATTATTTTGATAGCATTAGATTCCTTGAAGCTTGTCAAATTTTCTGACGACCACGAGTTGACTCCCAGTGGTTTGAAGAAAGCTTGAGACGCTTACTTGTCCTCATTTTCTTTTTATTACATCCTACGATATTTCGTTGAAGTGTGGTAGCGAAGTTCTTCAGAGAGCTTAAGCGAACCTTAGTAAATCATCATGTTTTAGTAAAAATGCTCAACATGGCGGATCAAGTAAATACAGCTTAAGCATTTTATATTGAAACAAGTTGTGTAATGGAACTGTTCTTGGCAAGGAGAATCTTACTTGCTTAAAACGTCGTTAGCGATCAGTATATTTGAAATGAATTGGAGTTATGTCACCAGCATCTGAATCGTCTAAGAATGGTCTTCTGTCATGGTCTTGTATGAAATGTGCCCCTGCCATCAGCGATTTGTTCAACAGTAAATTCTGTGATATTCTCGAAAGCATCAACTGGCGACTGGCAAAGCTTGGAAGTCTAGCAACCGATTTCGAGGAAATCAAACAAACAAATAGAAAATGAGTAAATGAAGCATTTTATATTGAAACAAGTATATTGAAACAGCTGAAGCAGTTTATATTGAAACAACTTTTGTAATGGAACTGTTCTTGGCGAGGAGCATTTTACTTGCTTAAAACGTCGTTCGCGATCAGTGCATTTGAAATGTATGGGAGTTATGTCACCAACATCTAAATCGTCTAAGAATGGAATTCTGTCATGGTCTTGTATGAAATGGGCCCCCGTCATCAGCGATTTGTTCAAAGGCAACTTCTGTGATATTCTCGAAAGCATCAACTGGCGACTGGCAAAGCTTGGAAGTCTAGCAACCGATTTCGAGGAAATCAAACAAACAAATAGAAAATGAGTAAATGAAGCATTTTATATTGAAACAAGTATATTGAAACAGTTGAAGCAGTTTATATTGAAACAACTTTTGCAATGGAACTGTTCTTGGCGAGGAGCATTTTACTTGCTTAAAACGTCGTTCGCGATCAGTGCATTTGAAATGTATGGGAGTTATGTCACCAACATCTAAATCGTCTAAGAATGGACTTCTGTCATGGTCTTGTATGAAATGGGCCCCCGTCATCAGCGATTTGTTCAAAGGCAATTTCTGTGATATTCTCGAAAGCATCAATATGTGACTGGCAAAGCTTGAAAGTCTAGCAAACGATGTCGAGGAAATCAAACAAATACAAACAGAAAATGATTAAGTGTTTGAAAAAGATAAAAAGCAAGGTGATGCAGAGAAGCAGCCAACTTTCAGTGAGACCATACGGAGGAAGTCTGCAGCAAATCTACGTAGGATTTGCAGATCTGCATCCACGTCAGATGATACCAGAAAAGAAGAAGAAAAATTGGCGAAACAATTGGTGAACCAAAGCAGGTAAGAATGAACCAAGTTAAATAAGAAACATGGAATCCCAGCAAGGGTTTATTGGCAACTGAAAAACTTACTTTTAGGAGACATTTGTATGTCGGTAAATGTAATACTGGAGTTACTTGTTAAATAGCGATTGACCATTGCAAAAATAAGGGAGTGAATACCATAGCTGTTCAAAAGAATGGCGTACCGACAGTTCAAACCTAATGAAGATGCAAAAGCGCGATTGAAAATTTTAAAAATAGGTTGAACAAAATAGAAAAAAAAGCAATATGTCATCTGTTGTCTATGGAATGTCAGATCTCTCCGAAAAAACTCTCATTAAATCATTTGATGTTTATTTTTTTTCTCACCGAGACATGGGTTATATATGAGAAGATCGATGAACTCGTTCCAGTTGGCTCTACCCCAAAAAAATTTAGACTCCTCAGTGCTAAAGTGAACGATAAAAGAAGAGGTGGTTCACTTCTCATTTACAACCCGAAGGATCAAGAAACCGAGATCGAGAGTTTCGAAAATTACAGTTTAGAATTTCTGTTATTGAAAATTATGGCAGGCAGAAATCCTAATATCTTTTACCACGTTTACGACCACCGTCGGCATCTTTCGTTGCTTTCTGTCGGAATTTCCAACCTAGTAACGCATTATCGCTCTTGCTTCGAACGAATTTTTATTCTTGGTGATTGTAACATTCATTTCAACAATCCTCTTGACTATAAAACAGCGAAATTCCTCGATGCCATGCTCGAGGCAGGAGTTAAAAAGATGGCGTTTTTCCACTCATTGCTATGGACATACACTTGATTGAAATATGTGTTCGCCGTGTGTGAGATTTTTTCCCTGGAGATTGTAATCTCAGTGATCGTTGCCCTTTGTTCTTTTCTACGAATATCGAAAAAACAATATTGCTGATCAGTTATTGGTGGAAACGAAAACTTGCGTGTAGTGCCAGCGCACTCAACATGGAACTGAGACGTCTTTTAGTTCTAGGATTGGAAAGCATAGAATAGACGGTGACCATCCACTGCCTTTCTAAAAAAATGGTTCGCAAAGAAAAATTTTATTGGGTTGATGATGATGATGTAGTGGCCCAGAGACGTGAAACAAGAAAAGCTGAAGGACAGATGAAAACCGTTTGCTCCTCAAAGTTTGTCAAAATACAAACACGAAGCTTGTGTTTTTCTAGAGCTCCTCGAAAAAAAAACGCTGCTCCTTTCTGTTTCTGCAAATCTTCTGTGCCGCTAGTGACTCCAAGATGTGCTACAAATCAACAATGCATGTGATCAAGCGATAACACAGTATCGTTGTGCCTGCGCCCATCTCTGAAAATCTAGCGGAAGATTTTGCATGCTTCTTTGAATCGAAGACTTCGAATGTTTTTGCCAGAAAAAAAGTATCTGCCTTTTAAACATCCGGTTGTCGCTCGTAAAATTTTCTACAAGTTTTCTCACATTTAGCGTGATAAATTGAACCTGCTGATTTAAAATATCTTGACAGCGGTAGATGCTTATTTTGATTTGAAAACTTTCATAAGTATCTATGTTGCATTTTGCAAACAATTTGTTGAAATGTTTGAATTATTCGCTGAAAACGCGCAAAACTCCAGACCTGCTGAAGAGTGACCAATCATTCACACTGTTAAGAAAAGCATCACTGAAGGGCAATGAACTCAGTCATTCTCAAAAAATCACGACCATTTCAATAATAGCAAGATCAAAACAGCCGGCTGATTTATCTAAACATTCAACTGAAACAACACTTCTGAAAGTCACATCTGATATAGCTGCACAGATAGATAAAGAATAAAATGTTCTATAGTTTGTATTGACCTCAGCAGAGCCTTTGATACTCTGCATCACAGTTCTCTATTGTCAATTTTGCAAAACGATTTGAGCATAAGGGGCAAAGGACTCACCTGGTTTCACAACTATTTGACTTACAGAGCTGACGTCATGATATGTGAGGGCGACAAATCGTTTAAGCAAAAAGGGAAAAGAAAGGTGCCAGCAAGCACCGTACTAGGATCTCTAGTGTCCATTATTGATCGCATCGTTGCTGACGATATGCTGAAAGTAATGAATGTGACACACCACAAGAATGCTAATGACAGCCACTTGTTCAAAGAAAAGTTTTTCTTGATAAAAAGTTATCAATGGACGAACAGATTGAACATGTTACCAGACTTCGTTGCTGTCAACTTGGACAATTCTCTCTAGGGAATACGTAAATATGCATCAACTGCAAACGCTGCTCGACTACCTTGCTCTTTCATTATTTCAAGGCTGGATTACTGTGACAAAATCTATTTTCGTTTGACTGCAGATCAGGTATATAAACTTCAGCGCTCAGATTGCAGCTACTCGGTTCGTTTTCTGCTTGAAACGTAAAGATCATACAACTCCGATTCTAACCGAGCTGCATTGATTGCCGATTAAATGTCGAATTAATTTTAAAATTACAGGGCTTGTTTTCCAAATATAACAAGAATACCATGTGCCAAGTTATCTCCGCAACATAGGGTTTCCCCTATTGTGTTATGGAAGAACCAATAAATCGCTACTCCAAATACCAGGAAAAACAAGATATCCAGCAAATTTTTTCTTTTTTCTGCTGCCAACATTTGGAATAAAACTCAAGAAGATGTTTGATGTGTGCAGCCTTTAGAAGTTATTAAGCGTATCTGAAGACTCACTTTTTGTAATTAATTTCAATTCTTAGTAATATTTGTAGCACTTTGTACAAAAACGTAATTTTTCTCATTCTCAAATGATTTCAGCTTAGATTTTATCACTTTAGTGATCTAATTTTGGATAGTTTACAGGGACGCGTATATTTTAAGTCGTCTGCGGATCACACAAAATGCTACAAACCTTAAAATACAATTTATAGTTCTAAAACATTCATGACAAAAAATAATATTTTCGATTCAGTGGGAAATTACCCAAGATTTGTCGGTTTCATTAAACGTCGTCAATTGTGATCCTGACGCGTATTCTGCAACTAGAACATCATTCCAGCATTCCAAACACCATATTGAAGTTTTTTTGAATTTGCTTTTGGTGGACTTAGCTGATCTCCTTTCCTTTCCTGACTGCTAACTTCCAAAGCTATTTTTGTGGTATCGCAAACAGTGCAAAACTCGGTTTTGCGTCAATAATTACCTTTTCTGTAGACCAGTGTGATCGCAACTTTCTGCGATACCTAAACAACAATCGGTAATCTTTAAAATGGGGAGAAAATTTGTATTCGGGTGATTTTTTCTTTTGTTTTCCACCCAAATTATTGGAGAGAATTGAGTGATTTATGCAATGGAAGCCTTGACAGTCGTGATTCGAACGCCAAAAATGAGAAAAAAATTCCAGAGTTGAGCAAAAAAAATCCCAGTGTTCCAGTGTTTGAAAACTTTGATTTTTCGTCTTAAATCAAGCGACCAAAGCGAGCGAGCAGGCTTACAATAGCTTGTTTTAATCGCTTAACAGCTTACAACAGCCTAAATTAAAATGTAAATATTTAGTTTTAGTCGAACAACGTTAGTTTTTTTTTAGTATTTTAGCGTCTTTTTGGAATCAAAAAAATTCGAGCTGCAAAAATTTTGAAAATTTTTCTTTTGATTATTTTTCGTTTTTCTAGTCATTTTTGTATAAAAATTGTTTATCATCTGGCTTGTTTAACTATGCCTCTCGAATATGCCTCCTTGCTAGCTAATTTTTTGTTCATCTCCCTTTATTGCACTACGCTAAAAAAACCTTTAATTGAATTTTTTTTTCTCATTTTTAAGACTATGGTTATCCTATGTTATGCCCTTTTTCATAGCGTGGAAAAAATATAATTTGAGTACTTACCGGGAACTCGAAGCGGCGACGCTCAGGAAAAAAAGTTGAATCTAATTTTAAAAAACGCCTGCAACAGAAAAAGAACTTCTAGTGCCCCACGAAATTTCACGCTCCAAGTTTGTTCTTCTAAGTTTAACTGGATGGCTAAATATATTGTCAAAAAACGTTAGACGGCGCTAGGAGGCACTTAGCACAGTGGTAAGGCGTTCACTTTGAAATCGTCAGATCGTGTATTCGATCCCATGCCATGGCAATGATAGTGTGTGAGGACAAGCTCTCGCTTGACCTCCAGCTTCAGGTCTACCACAACCTGACCAAATTTGGCTGCAATAATGGTACCACGTGAAAAGTTCTAGGCGCGAAAAAACGGCCTTGAGTCGCAAAAAACAGCTTCACTCAGCAAAATAACACTGTTTGGAATGTGGGGAGATAATAAAAATGGACTATCCTCGACAGGACTGTTAAGGCCTACTGATAGCTCCTCTGCGATTCGCAGGAACTAGAATTAATTAATTAATTAATGTTGTCGTCAGAAAAACATTCTGAGATCAGCGTGATAAAAATTTCGAGATCGATGCGATAGCTTTTGCCGTGTCATCCGTTTTCTGGATGTTGACGAGACTGTCATTTCAAAAGTCTATCAAATCAATAAATGAGAATATGACTAAAATGCAGCCAATGTAAAAAATGTAACTGTGATATACTGAGAAAGTGAAGACTACCAGTGCTTGAACTTAAGAAAAAATCACAACTTCCTCTGTGTCTATCATCTAATTTTCACTCACCTCACATAGACTTTCACTTTTTCTCAAATATATCGATGAGCGGTGCATCTAAGTAATATTTGCTCGTACAGAATATTCCTGAAATTGAATCTCATTCAAGATATGTTAGATTGAAATACAGACGCGAAACTGAGCTTCGCACCACTGGCGATAGAAAACAAGAAAGTCGTTTAGTCAGAAAATCAAAAAAAAATTAAAATGTCAAAAAATTTTTGTTTCAAATCAAAAAAGTCAAAAAATTTAGGCCTATTAAAAAATACGGCTAGTTTTTCAATTAAAAAAAAACATGCTAAGACAATGGAATGTGAAATGAGCATCGGAAGAAAATTTACCAAACGGTAACAAAGCTGAAAAATACCTTGACAGAAATCCTGTAGGCCAAAAAAAACCAACAAGACTTAAGTTAATAAGTCTCCCTCACTCTCAGAACACAGACATGAACGCACAATTTTTTTCGCTCGTCGAAAGACGCAATATGGTCGGCCATTAAACCGATATAGTATAGGTCAAAAGATATCAAGACGAAAGAAAAGTAAATTGTTGTCATGAAAAACTGAAGTAGAATTTCTATTAAGATTTTTAGCATTTTTTGCGATCCAGAGGTGAGCATAAAAGTTTTGTTTCCTTGAACCGAATTGAAAATATTTCAGTAAGTTGATGAAAAATAGGTCGAAATCCTTTGGGCAGAGTAAAGGTTCTCAGCGAAAAAAAAAGATATAAAAATACCAACATCAGAGTTAAATCAGAACACTAAAAGCAACTATAATGTTTAAAAAAACTAAAAAAATAAAACAACGATTATACAATATGACGACTAAGACGAAAAAACTTAAGAGGAAAAATAGTGAGCCGACAATTTTGTTGTGACTTAGAGTATCTCCCATTTGAAAAAAAAGGTCCTGTCAAATTCGAACCCAGGACCTTTGCCGTCCTAGGCGTATTTTTTACCTCCAGACCAAGTGTGCCAAAGACACAAAGAAGTTAGAACTAAGAACTGCACCTAATTTTAACATTTCCGATTGTGACCATTCTCTGCCTTAAGTTATTTACGGGAAAAAAGTCTAGTACCCAAATGCAATACTCTTGCTATTGCAAGGGTAATAAAGCTTTCAAAAAATTAACAGCGTTTTCAACTTTTTTTTACAGAATAGAACACTAAAACCGTGGCAAATGATAGAATGAATCAATTTTACTTTCTCTCCACGTTTTGGGAAAAGCTATAAAAACAAGAACTACCGGTTGCTGTCCAAGTAATACAGAAATTTCTTGCCTGTTGGTTTGCCTCAATTTTGTCAAGTATCGGCTATTATTTCCCACTTGAATCATATTTCCCACTATTATTTCCCACTAGTCTTAACTAACCTGTCAACATCCTATGAATAAATTTTGCGCAATTTATTTATGACAATCATTTCAAAACGCCGAGCGACGTGCAGTAAAATATTTTAAGGGGCAGGGGTCTGTATGAAAACTTTCGTTTCTTCAGGAGCCCATTACATTAGATCATGAACAGGATGCATGAACAGGATATAATAATAGAGCTCAAAAATAAATTTGTTTTAACAAATAATCAAAAGCAAATATGAAAATTCACCGTACAATGTCTGAGAATTCAATCAAATGAAACAAGCAATAGACCATCAAAAACCGAAAAAAATTGACAGACATTTCTATTGCCGGTGAAAAATCAGAAAAAAAATGCTCGAAAAAAGGTAAGTACACAAGAAAAATACAGATATTTTTGTAAACTACAACAGTCTTATTGACTTAAACTGCATAGAAAATATAGGCGAAGCCCCTCTACACAGACACAAGCAATAAACCTCCAAAAACGGCTCTAAAAAGACAAAAACGTAAAAAGGAAATATATCTAAAATAAAAGTTTTCTGAGCCGAATTTGAACCAGTGACCTCGATGTTTAAAACTTTCCACCTTCCCATTTGCTCCTGAATAGATACAAACACTAACCACTTTGAAAGCGGATGACAAGAAAATGTTATTAAATACATGCCATACTACAGTGTACACTTTTATTTTCACTTAGAAAAAAGTGAATTCGTAAGTACAAAAATTTGATTGCTAGCTCGCATGTGTAAACATTGTGAAATATGATCTAAGACTTTCCGCTTAAAATGCCTTAACATTTTCCGCTTGAATCCCTTTTTATAGCTTTGAACTAAAAGTTTAAGCCTTTTATTTAAATTTTTCTCAGCAAAAAGAAAACATTTAGTTTTTAAATGCCGTTTCAATCACGAACTGAAAAGGTTTTAATATGATATATCACTCGACTCATTGCCATGATTATTTGTGATAACTTTTTTTGAGTAGAAAAAAATTTCAAAAAATTTTAAATCCTCCTGAAGACAAATTTCCTAGTCACTTTCAGTGATCGGCACATTTGAAAAATTTCTCTAAAACGAATTGACTTTAGTATAAATAGACCAACAGGGCCCCTACAGCCTCAAAAACCGAACAAAGCTAGACTCGAAGTCGCATGTAAAATTGTAATAGTAACAACGTTTCAAAATTAACTCTTGGGTCTCCTTAAGAGTCATTAGATGGACTTCTACGTCAGTCATGCGAACAATGGCGGTTTAGTAGATATGGTACACCTAACTATCACCCGAAGAAAAAAATAACTTTCCATACTTCAGTTGCTTTAGCAAAAACTAATTCAATTCGCCAGCGATCTTCCGTTATGGTTTGAAATTGCTTAAAAATAGTCTTCAATAACCTGTTGCTTTCTGGGCTTCTTCTTCTGATTCCGTCACTAACAAGCTCACCTGAGCGCATTAAACCTCAATGCATTAATTGACATCTCTGTAAGCATCAATTCTGATGATGCTCCTCGTGAAATTATCGAAAAAAAAAATACAGTAAAATTCATGTTTAATGACCAATTCTGCAGCCATTTCGGTGACTTCAATTGATTCATCCGTGATTTAATGGTCTTTAAAAACGCATGAAGACTCCATACCAGATTCACGTTCTACATTCAACCCCATAAAGATTTGGTAATAACGACAATTTTCGACCGATCAAATGTAATGTTTTCTAGAGAGGCCAACGTGGGCTGCAGGATACGTCGAAAATAGTTGCAATTTCCTTCCCAAAGTGTTCTCCTGAAAACCCTTGATCCACCCCTGATTGTATTTCCGCAGCGACTCAATTTTCGGTTTCAAAACAGCAGTTCAAATATTGTTCCATGCTATTACAAATATAAATTGCGTAAACATTCCTGTCACCAACAACAATGAGAGCAAAGCTACTAATTATTTCAAAACTTTAAACTTATCTAATATTTCCAGTGTAATGGCTTCAAGTGCTAATTTATTTACTCACTTGCTATTTAATTTATCGTCTGTTAGCTAAAAGTTTTTTAATACCGCAATGCCGATATACACTACTTTAAATTCAAGTCGTTTGAAAATATAGGTATAAAAGCACTATGCCCGAAAAAGACTTTTGCCCGCGACAAGTTTTTGCGACATCATCTATAGGTGCTCGGTGAGGTGGCATAATTTGATTGTTTCAATCAGAACATGCTCTTCAGGGCCATATTTTAGCACTCAAATTCTTTGACTCGGGAAATGAATTCAAAATGTCCTGAGTTTCAACCAATATTACTTAGCAACCACATGCCTTAAAAATTATATCGCTCAAAAATAATTTCCATGCCTCAACAAGAAAAAAGATTTGGACATTTTTCCCGGGACAAAATGACATTAAGAAAAAATATCACTTATCCTGCTTTTCTGATACCGTTTATAATTTTTGGAAGTTTCGGCTCTGCGATATTATAATTTCAATGAAGTTCTTTTTAACAAGTTAGTTGTATTAAACTTGCATCGTCATTCATATTCTGTACAGTTTTTTCCTCCTCTTTCGAAATTAATTACAAATTCAATTCGGGAGGTGCTCTTCACATGAACACCATTCATTATTTGGCAATGAA
Organism: Symsagittifera roscoffensis; assembly: GCF_963678635.1. Lineage (NCBI taxonomy): Eukaryota > Metazoa > Xenacoelomorpha > Acoela > Convolutidae > Symsagittifera > Symsagittifera roscoffensis. The sequence goes on from NC_087069.1 coordinate 20,089,391, forward strand.
TGAACGTAATTTCTGCTAATAATTCCTTTCAAAACTTTCCAGTTAAATTCTTCCAGAAGTTTCGTCTAATAGCACCACGTAATGTTTGCTCAGAGCGAAAACATAGGCACTGGCTGGGATTCGAACCCACTTCTTAACGACTGGGTTTCGCTGCTGTTACTGCTAATAGCACTCGTAGAATTTGATGACTCGTAAACTGAAAGAAGGTACTCGAAAAGTCCAGACAAGTTTGCATTTCCACAAGTTTTCACTTTTTCCAGACAATTTCTGGCGTATCCTACATTCGTATTCCCTAGTGCATTGATAAACTCGGACGAGTTGTATTTCGTTTCTTGACTCAGACTTTCCCAATTTGCGAGAACATTTTGCACCGAAGCCCAGAGCCTCTCAAAATCTGAAGGGTCCATTTTCGGTCGCATATTTCCAATTATATAATTCAAAACATTCAGGCAATCACCAGCATTCGAATTAGAATCATTTCTGCTTTCTGATGCCACGCCATTCTGAACATTATTCTGTTTGTTTTGTGCCCCTGTTATGTTTGCTGTTCCATTAGCCGTATGGCTATCAATTGAAGTTTTAACACCATTAGCCGAACTGTTCATTGAGCCTACAAAACCCCCTTGTTGGTGTTGATTCGGTGAAATGCCATCACCGTTACTTGTAGGTGTTAAGAGCCCATTTTGACCCCGATTAAATGACGAGAAGCAAGGTTGACTAACACTTTGATGCAACGGTGAATTTTCATGCGAATATCCGTTACTCAAATAGCCTTTTGGGGTCAACAACCCATTGCTAGGCAGCGGGGGAGGCATACTATAACCTCCAGGAGCTAATCCATTCTGAGTATGGAAATTTCCATTCGATGAATTCTGGGAAGGAGGAGGTGGTGTTACGTAATGGTTGGGCGGCTGTGATGTAACACCGTAGGTCGATGACATAACTCCATATTGTTGAGGTGATGTAATAACCGTGTTCGGACTGTAATATGACGTGGGATTTGTAGAACCGTTTGTTTGAGACGGCGGCGGTGGTGTGAAAAAATGGTTCCCGTTTTTCATGCCTCCTAACCCATTCGATGTAGGAGCATTGTTTGTCATTAGGGGGTAGCCATTGTTTGATGACATTGTCGGCGGGGGTGTCATAGCATTCATGACTGCTTTTGTCGGGTCGAAAATAGAGAAAGATGACGCTGACAAATTTGCACCTACTTTTGGTTTCGCTCCTGGCGTTTGTCTTCTGAAAGGATTAACAGCAGGTGAATTTTCGCTGGTCGCTGAGTTAATACTGTTACTGCTTCCGTTGTGAGGTCCGTTGTTGTCGGTTGAGAATTGTGAAGCTGAGAGGTCGGGTGGGTCGTTCCATCCACGTGTGGGATTCGAACCCTGACCTCCGGCGACTGAGGTTGATCGCCCGTAATACCAGGCTTCCATATTATATTATACTAACTGAAATATTAATGATCAGGTCAGTAAAGGCTTCATAGATAACTCTTCTATACTAAGTGGATTTGAACTGGGGTGAACAAAGATTCAGTTCTCGTTCTCGAGTGTATTTGGAATTTGAACTTTGTACCGATAGTTGAGAAAATGTGTTTTCTAAAACCTTTTATTTATTCAACTTGACTAGTCTCAAATAAATTTGTCGCAAATCTAAGAGAGGACTTTCACGGGAAATATTAATGAATTGAGGTAAAATTAAAAATATAACAGCGGCTGAAACATTCAGCATGGCTGCGTATGAGTCATCATAAACGGGTCGAAAGACCCTAAAGGGATTAAAATGCACAGGATGTGATGATCACGTGTTGAGGAAGATCAATGTTTACTCCATTGATCGATTAGAAGTACTGCTAACTAGCACAATAATGAAAGAACGAATGAACCTAATAGACACAAGTTATAAACAGTTACATTTTTCCCGATATTTTTTTATTGAAACTGAACTAAGTCAAACTGTCAGAAACAAAAATGTTCCATTCTGAAAATTCATTTTAAAAACGAAATCAGTATTTGAAGAAATTTACCCAAAAACACGTCGAAACTTTGATGCTAATCAATTTTAACATTTTTTATATCAGCTCTTTAGCAAAACCGGAGTTTCCATGAAATTACTTAATGTAACCGTTTATAACTCTCGTTCGAGATGAATCACTTTAAATTAAAATTGAATTAAAAGGAGACTAAAACTGTATATCTAAGACTACAATTTCAATTAGATCGTAAGAAGACAAAAATTATTATCATCTTGGTACACATAATAGAGGAATCTCTCAGGGCACAAAAGTCGATTAGCCAGCCAATCACACTTCAGCATTTAAAACAGTGTAGGAAATAAGCTCGAAAAATGTCTGTTTAGGAAAATTTCAAGGATGTTGATTGGTTGGAAATCGTCCGTAATTCGGCCCTCCTGATAGAAGAAAAACCTGCACATAACATCAGTGCAACTAACAGAATTACTCGAATAGACAAGTCAAGTTCACAATTAAGAGTATTCATTGAGTTAGTTATTTAAGCAGAATAGAATTATATAGTCGAGTTGAAGTTAGACAGCTTACATGTCAAAGATTAAATTACACGCACGGTTGTAATGCCACTTATGGTTTGGTTTCATGTTGATCTATACACATTGAAGAAGTCGAGTAGATATCTGTAAGCGAGGTGGCTTTGTTCATTCAGTTTAAAAATTTTCATCAATAAACGAGCCATTAATACTTCTTAAATATTGATGTTTTTACCTTGAAAACTTGGTTTTTGATAGATGATTTGACGAAAAAAGGCAACGTTTAAACCTCTCGTTCTCTTAATTATATTATATCAGAACAAAACAGAAACGATAAAAAAACTTACCAGATATACGACATTTGACAAGCATAATTTATCAGTGCCGGATGAAATCAGCTCAAGCTCTACGATTAAACTTGACACATCCGTCAATAATTGATAACAAACCACTACCTGGTCTTCTAAAAAATTGGTCTGCGATTCAACTCAAACAAAAAAAAGTTAGAATAACCTCCAAAATCTACCGATTATACGGCAACTCCATTTCATCGTTGATCAATATAGATAAATACAAACTATAATTTATTCTAATTCATACTCTTAAGAACAGACGAATTGACAAAAGAATGACAAAAAGAACGAAAAATTCAAAATTATTATCATCTTCAGATGTTCGCCTTTTTTGGTCTAGTTGGCATACTAATTCCTTTTCAACAATTTAGTATAACGCATTAACAAAGTGGTGTCTATCGATTGGTATATAACGAAAAAAATGGATGTTTAGTTTCTAAACTGGATGGTATAATCGTATAGTCTATTCTATTTCAGTATTCTACTTATAGTTCAGTTTATTAAGAGTAGCACAACTTGTAACGTTATGCCACGTGTCAAACGGCACACAAACACAAATGCACATGTTTTGAAATCCGATTCAAATCCAGCTCTAAAAAAGGATTGATTTGAATTATCTGGAAATGAGACCAAAAAAGAAACCGTTTATTTTTTGAAGAAAGCACTCAATTTTGAACTCAGCGTTGAGTATTGAAAGCAACAAATGAAAAAAAATTACGCAAAAAAGCATTTCTTCGACTACTAAACAAAAAATGATGAGCTATTTTTTGCGCCAATTCCACTTGCACTATTGGATAGCGTATTTTTAGCTTCAAAAGTCAAATCGCTAAAACAAAAAATGAGCTTTAACCAAGTTCAAGACTTTTGATTTTGGCAACCTAAACAAAAATCATACGACATAAATTAACTTTTCATCAAAATATCAGACTGAAAACTAAATAGATTGCATTTGAATCGCTTGCTATTCAAAGAAAAATCTGGTTATATAATGATGATGGGTAATTTTTCCAAAGCCACTTCGTGAATCACAATTTTGCGCCAACACTGAACATTGACAGCAAGATATTATCCACAATTTTGTCAATTAAATCACCTTTCTTGAGTAAATGATAGACGCCCTATAAACTTCCCACTTCAATGAAACCTTTAGGGTCAAATCTGTATATAATTCTGCTTAATTCAAACTTAGAAACTTGAGCGAAGGGGAAGTTATCAAGTCCCATTGTAAAATAGATACAATATAACGTGTTAGAAGGTTCGTTCGAATTGTGATGATTAAGAGTATTCGAGTAAGTGAACAACGTCACAGAAAACAGTGAATTCGCTACCAATTCAAACTCAGTGGGTTTATATTTATAACCAGTACTATAAACCAACACCGTTATTTATACTACACACAAGAAACTTATCCATCACATCACAAGGTAATAAACGCACAATTACTTCGAGTAAGTTGTTGCCTTAGCAACAAGTTAAAATAAAATTCAAATTCTGATATCAAAAATATAAAACATGTTTTTAATTCGCACATTTTTCTTCTAATTTAAAACACTAGCACGCTAAATTACAAGTTCCAATTTAATTCAACTAAATTGATCTACGATTTTTTATCTAATTAAAATGCACGTAATAGCAGCAAAGATTTAGTTTTTAGTTAGATGATATTTAGTGTGATTAATTTGATAGTTCATATCAAACTGGTAAAATCAGTCATCAAAGGTAGATTATCCAGGCTCCTAATTATCTTTAACCAGCTTATTAGTTCTCAAAAATTCCAAAAGTTAGCTCAGAAAAAGACTATCGTACTCCTAAAAAAGTTAAAATTCACCTATATTACTTTCAAATTTTTAAATGAGCCAGAAGTTTAACTATTCAATATTAAACCAGATATTCTACCATCGACCTTTAACAAAAAATTGTTGTATATTTGTCTAAATACTGTGAAGTTTAAAAAGTCACATTTACAATTAATAGAGGAAAGATTTAAAAACAGACACGATTATTTGGTGGTAACAAACCATATATCAAAAATCGAAAAATAACAGCTAAAAATGATTGGAAGAAAAGCTTTCCAATATGTCATAAATAAGTAATAATTAAAAGGGCGATGATGACTTATGAGAACATTAGAAATTCAACATCTGCTATATTAGCACTAAAGAATACATTCAATATTCGGCAAATTGAGCTTTCGGCTTTTTGAAGCAATCATTAGCACAGTTTCTGTCAAATCAGTCGTCGGCTAGGAGAGACGAGGATGGCGAAACACACTCTGCGTTCGTTTCTAACGCGTGATCAGCTACAGATCTGCAGAGTGACTCCAGACTCGAAATCGAATCGACCTGATTAGCCGAATTTGAATGGAAAGCAGAAGATTGCGTTGGCTGGGCCATCGTTGAAACATTGGCATTATTGCAGAAATCGTAATAAGAGGTAATAGATTGCATAGATATGGGTAACATTTGAGACGCGCGTCTCTCAGTAGTTGAATTATTCGAATCAAAATTACCCGAACTGGAGTTTTGATTCAAGTAGTTCGAGCTCATTTGAGCTCCAATGGCAAAGGATTGAGGCATGGCTGTCATTGTCCGACCCGACAACGCAGGGTTCCCGCCAGCAGATTGGGTCCGCAACAACGGTTTATGCAACTGATGGTGTTCCATTCCGATAGCACCAGTTGGGGCGTTCCGATTGTTTCCAGTAACAGCCGCGGTGCACGAAAGAGTGTGCGATAGAGGCTGATGGTGATTGGCTGAAATTGAAGAAGATCGATTTGACGAGCCAATCAGATTCGAGGACCGCATTGCGTTCATAGGCTGAGGTGGTATATGTGCATATGCATTACTGTTGTTATTGTTATTCTGATGATATTGTTCTTGATGATTATGATTCATATTGTTGTTTGTGGTATTGCAGTTGTTGTGGTGGTTCATTGACATCTGGTTTGAGGCGGAGAATTGTTGGAACATTCTCGGGTCACTCAGATACTGAAAAATACACCTCAAAAATAAGTTTCTATCTCCATATTCGATAATTAACACATCTTTCACAAATTGAATCAGGAATACAAAACAAGACTGCTCGTATCAGGGCGAAGCCCTGAATGTTCTGACTGCCTCCTAAGGTTTATGAAGCAGTAGTAACATAAAAAATTAAATGTAATAAAAAGAAAATGAAAAAAAAATTCTAAAAATTGAGTTTTTTTTATGAAATCATCCCCCCACACGCCATATAAAGTACAAAAGAATAGATTTCGCTCCTAGTAACAAATCAATTATGGCAAATGAGCTTCCTTCAACCAATTTGGAATGATTTCTATGACGGATTAAATCTCCGCTTACGCGTTAATAGCGCGAAATATATCGCGCGTTAATTGTTCCAAATTGGCCAAAATGGCAATCTTTAAACCCCCATAACTTTATGAAAAATGATCACAGGTGAAACATCTTTTCAAATTTAAGCTCAGGACAACAAAACCTTTTGAATGATATAAGAAAATTCCGTCAAAAATGGCTAGTTAAAAAGTCGAAATTTGTCTGAAGAAAAAAAAACCCACCCCGAGCACAAATATTCCGTTACTTTCGTATCGAAAGTCGGAACAATTATTCGAATCAAATCTTTCTAAATAGAACGAACAATTCTGACAATTTCAGAAATAATAAAAACTTATGCCTAATAACGCATAAATTAGAAATGCAATCTTTTATGAATGCATAAATTAGAATGCAATGCGTAGCCAACAGACCGTTGGAAAATAGTCAATGGACACAAGGACGCAATAAAAAGGACTTGTTCGAACTTCCAAAATTCGGAAAAAAATTATGGCCTTAAAGCTTTTTGAATTTCAAGAACAATTTATGATTGACAATTTTGGATAAAATAAACCGAATTTAAGAAAACTAGATCAATGGGTAAATTTTTTATTGCGCTCGGAAATCTGAAAACTACAACCTACCTGCGAAACTAGAAGTTTTTTTTCACGTTTTTTTTTTCGCGTTATTTCCGGGTTGGTAATTGTAGAGCGCAATTTGAACTAATTTCAGCAGATGAATTTAAATTGAATTCAAAAAGTGTATTTATATGTAAGTGCATTCATAAACGCATTAATATGTATGAACGCACTTCAGTAATTATTTTTATGACACTTTCCTGAAAAATCAATCATCAAGACCTATATAACTGAAAATGACTTCGTTCTTTTAACCTTAATAAAAAAGAACGCAACCCGAGATTGAGCAAATACAAAAATAAATTGTCCCAGAGTTTTTTTCTGCTAGTTTGTGGATTTTTTGTAGAATAAAACTTTCTGGTCTTTGTTTGTTCAGCCTTTAAATTTTTACACTTAGCTTCGATTGTCAAAAAATCTTTTTTTTTTAAAAAAAAAACGTCTACAGAGAAGCAAGGCTTCACTAAGCAAACGCAGGTAAAAATGGCAAAAAGGAGCTTTCAATTGCAAGAACAAGCACAGATAAGCTTCGAAAAAATGCCACCTACGTAATTGGCTATTGATTCGCTGACGCGATGCTCTTAGACACGATTAGAATTAGAGCAGTACTGCAACAGATACTGCAACAGATACAGCAATTTCGCGCAGCAACAATTTATGCGAGACTGACTTTGTAAAAAATTGAAATCGTTTTCTGTTAAATAAACAATATAAAAATTTTGCCCAATGGTCAGTTCTGCATCAAACTTACCGCGTTTCTGTTCTGATTCGACGTATTCGCAAACGACGCATTCGCAACTAAATTCGAAGATGCAGTTGGAGCAAATCTCTGTCCATTTTGACTTCCAAACATCTTCGCACTTCCGTCCATAAACCCGTTAACTCCTCCCATTCCTGTTCTGTTATACTTCAAACCAAAATCCGGGTTCACTTGAGATGAATTCGAGTTTTTTTGAACATCACTGTAGCCTCTATATACATTTGTATTATTGCGACCCGATCCCACTGCAATGCTTCCGGTACAACCGGCCGCCGGCGTCGGCACTCCTGTGGCCACGTTTCCATTCTGTTGGAATAATCCATAACTATTGCCCATTCCTTGTTGGCAAATATTACTGTGCAAATTGTTGTTATTATGAGGTAGCATTGTATTGCTGTTGTTGTTATACATGGTTGTTGGAATGGATATTTTCCTCGTGTGTGAGAGGTAGGGAGAGGAATTTGAGGCCAGTGCACTGGTTGAGCCGTAGGGGTAGCTGGGTCGTCTGTACATGACTGATGTGTACCCATTTCCCAATGTCCTGAGAAAAACCGATTATTATACTCAGCAAACGTATAGTTCACTGGTAAAAATAGGATTGACATTTGGGTAGTTGTTTGAAGTCAACCTGTATTTTGATATTCAAAATGAGAAGTATCTTAAAAAAGCGTTCTTCAAAAAATTGATATATTTCACTACACGATTAAATATTCAGACTAAGAAAAACGTTGTCGCTCAGAATATTCATTTATTAGACAACTACTCACTTCTGCTGTGCAGATCGAGATATGCGTTGACACTGAGTTCTCCACTGGCTGATCTTCTCCTTCTGAGTCGACGTGAACGCCTGTTACAAAAGAGACAAAATGAAACGAAATAATGCGTCGAGTAGACAAAATAAAACTGATGCTCGCTTATTTAGATTTTATAATTATTCAGTTAGTGCGAATAATGAACCAACAACCATATGATTGCCAACAACCTTCACCTACCACTTGCGCACCAGACCCATGTAATAGTAGACTGGAAATTGTATTATCTTACCGCGTGACCATTGCATCTTTCGAGGACCTGAATGAAAGTGTTGCAGTTGTCCTCATCCGGATGCAGAAGGATCTGACTGCACACTAAAAGATACAAAACACTCATAAATATATCCTCAGGTCTTTAATTAGTGAAAAAACAGGAACTTCGTTTCAAGGTAGAAAATTTGTGCATGCTTAATTCTTTATGGGAGTAGAAGCTCTTGAATACCAAATGAAGCCGCGTATAGCAAACAAAGTCCGTAAAACTGAGGACATTACCGGTGGGTGAAATTAAATGTCTATTCGGTCAAAAATAGAACTTTTATGATAACTAGGGTCTTCTGATTGGCGTTAGAAATGACCAACGCCCACATTGTGGAGCTCAACACAAAGAATAGCTAAAAAAACGAATTTATTTGCAAAAAGCTGAAGAACTTACATTTTCCCAGAACACTGCAAATCAAGCTCGGCAAATCTTCCATTGCCAGCGGATTCTTCTGACACATCTTCGCATCATTATCATCTTCCGATCCATCGCCTGCAGCCTCGCCCGATTCACTCGGTTCGCCTTCAGTATCATCTGAATTCTGCTTCGAAGTCCGCTGATTCTAGAACAAAAATTAGTTTCTACAAAAGAAAACACATTTTCCAAACCAGCAAAAAAATTTTGGTAAGTGAGTGACATAGACAACAGACAGTTAGAAGAGTATTATTAAAAAGATTGATAATTTTGAAAAAACATCACCCAAAAAGCTCTTTGAATTTCAAGATTTTTTATGGTTGATGTTTTTTTTTGTAATAACAGTAACTCAATTTGAGAAAACTCCGAAAATACTTTTTTAGTAACAATCAATCACGTGCCGCTTTCGCTTTGAGAATATGAGCCTACTTTCCCGGCAATTTAGCCAATTGAAAACTGAATGTATATATTTTCAGCAACAAAAACTGCACAAAAAGATGAAAACATGACAAACAGACAGCTGGAAAAATGCCAATTAACGCACGGAAAATGAAAAATGACTGACTTGTTTTTTTTAAAACCTTTCGAACTTCACGAAACATAAATGCCGTTACAGCTCTTTTAATTTCAAAAACAAATTATGATTGAAAAAATAATCAACTCGAACTGAGAAAATTATATCAATAGAAGAAGTTCATACTTTGCTGAGCAATCTAAAAAATTAAAATTCACTTTCAAAACTAGAAGTCGCTCACATTTTTTACGCTATGTGCGCTTTCGTACTTGTAAAACGGTATATGCCTTCACTTCAAAAAAAATAAAAACCTATAATATCAAGTTGGGCATGGACAAAAAGGACCTTTTGCTGAAAAAAAAACCAAAAAAATCAACGACTTATGTTCGCGACCAAGTCTTCTAATTTTTTCACAAACGGGTTAAGATATAAAAACAGAAATATTGTAATTTTTCGAAAGCCCAAACAAATAAGGGGAAAAACGTTTCAACGAAATCTGCAAAAAAAACTGCGTCTCAAAGTAAATCTGCAAAGATAAAAATCTTATTTTCACAAAATGTTTAAATAATTCAAAATCTGCTTAGTAACCATTCGTACTTTCATAGGGAAACACTGGGAAAAAGTTCCACTCAAGCCATGAAAAAACATAGACACTATACTAGAAAACAATAACTTTATTTGGAAAAATTATGAAGACAAACGACAGCCAATTTTCAATTCGAAAAAAATCAGAGAAAGTACAAATTTAACTAAAATTATAGCTGAAAGAAAATCAATGTTTTATACCGTTATTTGAACTAAGCAAAAGTTTCAATGCTAAGGAGAGAGCACCGTCCGAAGAGTTAGTTGGCCTATCTCTTTCAAGATGGACTAAACAACGCAGTAGAAACATTTCTCATACAAAATCCAGAAACATCACTTCGCAATCAATGCGTTCATGATAACTGTTTGAACAATCGTGCGGCAATCGTTGAAGAGGAAACCATACAAAATCAGAATGGTTCTAGAAAAAAACACCCTGACAATTACCCTCTCATAGACATTTTTTGCATGTGGTTTTTTGAAGAAAATCAGCTTTTCTCAGATTATGTTGTTATTGGAGACGAGAAATGGTGAGTCGTCTATGTAGCTCCGACTATGCACAAAATTCGCTAATTGGGGCTATTGAGAACCCCTAATGCATTATCGAGGACCACTGCCAAGGTAAAGCCAAAAATATGAGTTGTGTTGATGCGCTCTAAGGTAACATTTTAGGACAATTTTATTACTCACGCCAGAACAAAAACGTTCTATCATCTCTCTTACAAAAACTTTTCAACTGCATGGGTTAGAAGGCAGTTTTTACTCCATTAGAAAATTCAATTGAGTTCGAGACGATATTATAGACCATCGTTATTCGAAAATAGCAAAGTTCAGTGCTAAGGAGAGATCACCGTCTGAGAAGTTAGTCGACCAACTTCTTTTCAGGATGGCCTACATAAGGCTGTAGAAAGATTTTTCATACAAAATCCAGAAAAATCACTGCGTAAAGCGTGCAAAAACTCTACAATCAAGGCGTCCTTTACAACTCTTTGAAGAATCGTGCGGCATTCGTTGAAGATGAAACATAACAAAAGCAGATAAGTTCAAAAAATTAAACCTAAAACAACTACCCTCTCAGACTTTTTGCATGTGGTTTCTTAAAAAAATGAGTTACTCTTGAGAACGAAAAATGGTGGGTCGTGGATGCAGCTCCAAATATGCACAGAACTTGCGCATTTTGGCTTCTGCGAACCTTAATTACTTTATTGAAAGCCACTGCCAAAGCAGAACCAAATTTATGAGCTAGGTTGGCGTGCTCAGGGTGCCATTTTAGGTCCTTTTTGGTTTGTCGACCAGAACGACCAACCAGTAAGCTACGAAGCTATTGTTGAAAATCAATAATGTCCTCTCCTCGAAAACAGGAGAGCTACGTCGATGCTGGTTTATGCAACACAGAGCACCCACACACCTTGCATAGGGTCACGACATTGCTACCAACCAAATTTGGGGATCAAATATTCAATCAAAAGGCACAACTACCGCGTGCGGCTCAGAAACCTGAGCTGAATATCCAGTTTTGAGGGATGGTCAGGGCTAAAGTCAAAAACGAAAATCTCCGAACTATCGTAGAGCTCAAAATATCGGAAAAACACGTTGTCCATGCCATAACAAGTGCCGAAGTATTAAGGTCAACTCAAAACATTGTAAAATAAATTAAAAAATGTCGCGCAGTGAATGATCGGCATTTTCAGCAACTGCTGAAATGAACATAGCCAATCGAAGATTGGAAAAGAGTAATGAACGCGAGTAAATATAAAAACACACTGACTGTAGAAAAATCTCAGCTTTCGAATTTCAAAGAAAAAATGGATGCCCTTTGAATGGAAACTCTTTGAAATTCTAGAACAAATTATGATGGGCGCTTTTTTGATAACATTAACCCAACTAGAGAGAATTGGATCAACAGCTAAAGCTTTCATTCCGCTGGAAATCTAAAAATGAAATTCCACTTTCGAAACTAGAAATCGTTCACGTTTTTTTTTGCGCCATTTCCACGTTCGTATTTGAAGAGTGCTATTTATGTCACTTTCAGCCAGACTGACCACATGGGGAAAGAGTAAAAAATGACCATCACAATTTTGTAAAAAGTGACCAAAACAAGATAAAAAAGTGACCAAAAGTGACCTTCGCTCTCCAACACTCAAACAAAAAAACCTTCAAGGCGTTCAAAAAACTTAATTTAGCTGTAATTAAACTAAAAAAATTGTTCGATGACAAAGGTAACGAGAAGTTTTCTTGCCGAAAACAACATAGGATGTCCAGAATTCAATGCGAATTTTCCCATTATAAGTTGTCTCGTCTAGATGCAGGGCATAGCGTTTCATAATTCCACAGGTTAACATTTTAGAAAGGTGACTTTGAGACAAAGAGTGACCAAAATGTAACCAAAAAAGACTGGTCACTCATGAGTGACCAAAGTGGTCAGTATGCTTTCAGCAGATGAATTTTAATTGAACTCAAAAAGTGAATTAACTAAGTGCATCAATATTTTAATTCTTTTTCCTGAAAAAAAATCAGCAAGCCCTATATGAAAGTCTTCACTACGTTCATTATTCTTAAAAACTTTATTTTAAAATGTTTTACAGAAATATTCAATTATCAATCGATTCATACCATATTCAAAACGATCGGTTTTGAAGTAAAGAAATGGCAGCGTTTCCAAAATGCGCATAATTAAAAAAAACATACTATGTAAAGCATGAAGCAATCAGTTGATGGCGCAAAAAAAAATCCTTAAATGATGCACAAAAATTCATAAACTCAGTTACCTCCACCAAAAGTATGTGACAATGACAGCCGATTTAAGATATCTTGACAGAAAAACTTGACACCAATAGAAAAAAAATAACTATTTTGTTTTTATCCAGTTCATTAGAGACGTTATGAGATTGATTTTGAGAATTTAGCCAAAATTAAAAAATATCAACAGAATTAGGCAAAATCTGAATCATTTCAGGAAATAAGCCGACAGATTTAAAGAAGACAGTTTTTAAAAGCCATTAATCAACCAAACATTTTCTGAAAAAAAACGAACATTGCAAGAACGATTAACATAGACAGCAAAATAACAAGCAAATAAATAGTCTTGTACCCGGTTGTAATATTCTAGCACCTGGCTAATCACAAAAGTAAAGAAACTATAAATCAAATCAAATATAAATTTGAGCGACATTGTTTCAGAAAAAAAACACACGACCTGCATAAGACTTATCATTTCGTACATTGACTAACAAATGGAACGAAAAATAAACAATTAACGACGAGGAAATTTTTCCTAGCTCACATTCTCAATTAATTTCTTTTTCAATAAAAATCAAGTCAATTTCAGCCAAACTACTTGAAAACATACCTGATTCTGATTCGCAGTGGTCTGTGTGTTGCCGTCTCCGCAGTATTTGATTGGAGTGTTCACTATTAGTTTGAGGTCGCACAACAGTTGTTTCACATTGCCTCCACAGTCCACGGCGTCTTTTTCCATCTGCCTCAATTCTTTCGACCTTGAAAAACAACTGTGTGTTAGTTTTGTCCAAATTTTCTGGTAGATTTTGGAAACCACAATTGATGCGAAAAAATTTATACCCTGTTCATGGATGGAATCAATCAATATCTTATATTTTTAGTTTAAAAAAATTAGTTTTTTTTTCTCCAAAATGCAACTCTCCAAAATGCAATTTAGTTTTTTATGCAACTCTGGAAATGAAATAATTACAATCTATTTCTTTCATTCAATTTGATTAATGAGGTCACACTTTTTAACATTTAGCACCAGGATTTTGACAATTGATTTTTGATACTCATTTTTCGAACAGAGGGATTAGTGTGGATTAAGGCCACTAACTTAACTTTGGTCTGTAAAATTTTCCCCAGAATCTACAACGATCTTTTGAAACCATGGTTTTGAGCTTAGTTTAAACAGCTGACTTCTTTTGCGAGTTAAACCTTCCCAGCCGACAGTTGGAAAACTGCCACGGAACTCAGGAAAGACTGATTTATAGAGTAAAGTATAAATCAAATCGACCTATAAAAGTGTCGTCAATACGTTCATTCACACTTAATAAGATGAAGAAACCAGAAGAGAAAACGAAACGAAACCCGCTGTTGATGAAGGAGATGAGGCCACAACAACAAAAACAAACCTCTCATTCAGTTTGGTGACTGAGATCACAATCTTGTGTCTGGCTCCTTTGGTCACACCCAGAGCAGTCAGTTTCTCATCGTCCAGACTCAGCATCTCCTCATAGCTGAACTGACTGAACATGGCAGAGTACTTGTGCAGACGAAGACTCTTCAGCCATACTGGAACATCTGCAACAAATTAATGGATTTAAGAAAGCTGAAACATCTGGAATATATCAATGAATTTCAGAAGAGGGTCAGCTGGCTTTGTGGCTCTTTTCGACTTACCTATTTAAAATTTCGATGAGTTTTTTTCAAAGTTATCATTTTGCAATAAATTACAATTATTTGGGCCATACATACGGGAGATATTCTCAAGACAAGAAGTGAACACATGTTACTTTTCCGTCTCTCGACTATCCAAAAGTGACCAATTTTTTAAGTAATAGGTCTTCACTTAAACGGTCCAATTTTTCAAGAACATAGCCAATCGAGCATCGGAAAAGAGTAATGAACGCAAGTAAACAAAAAAACACTGACTTTCTTGAAAAAATCCTATCTTTCGAGTTTCAACGAAAAAATGGATGCCCTTTAAGCTCTTTAAACTTCTAGAACAATTATGATTGTTCTAAAGATCAGTGAGCTTTTTTGATAAGATGAACCCAGCTAGAGAAAAGTTTTCATTCCGCTGGAAATCTAAAAATTAAATTCCAGTTTCGAAACTAGAAATTGTTCACGTTTTTTCGCGCTTTTTTCACGTTCGTACTTGGAGAGTGCTGTTTACGTCACTTTCACCAGAATAATTTCAACTGAACTCAAAAATTTCATGTATACATAAGTGCATTCATAAATACACCAATATGTATGAATGCACATCTGTAGTTATTAGAGACTTTAAGACTTTTCCTGAAAAAAAAACTTAAATCAGCAAAAGCTATATAAGAGTCTTGACTACTTTCATTACTCTTAATCAGAACATATATAAAAAGTATTGAGAAAAATTGCACATGATAGGTTAAATGAAAAAAAGTAACCATTATAATTAGACTCTTGCGTTGAAAAAATCATGCGGTTTTGTTGACTTATTTTGATGTAAAAATGCGATTAGCAAAACAGCCAGGCATTATTTGAAAGCTACGAATTCAAACAATTCGGCATCAGCTTTAAGCTTATTATCGCAGTAACATCAAAGCAAGTATCAAGTATTGCATTCTTATATGCGGCTGTTTTACTTTTTCCTCCTTGCTGCCTATTTTTATCCTTCAGAAAAAGATATTGAATTGAAATGTTTTAGAAAGCGTGATGACCACTCAGAAGACATTCAAGTGAAAATTTAGCTGCTACCAGTGCGTGAGCTTTATGCCTACGAGCCACTAAAAGTCGTACCGCGATCTATAAAAAATTTTCATAGTGAAGATTTTTGAAAAAATCGTAGTTTAGTTTTCAAAATCCATTACGAGCAATATGTAGGGGGTAAACCTAACATGCTGAAAGAAACATTTAGCGTAAAACATTTTGAAAGGCAATATATAGTCTACCGGGGAGCTGGACAAATTAATTTGCTTAAAACGAGGAGCCGTTCCAAAAAAGGATTAGAAAAAGCAAATATTCCAAAAGTAAAAGTTTTAACCATAAACTTAAAAATGGATACTTCTAAGTAACGAGCTGGAAACACAAATTTTTAATATCAAGGAATTACAATACCTTGGAAAAAGCTACAACCGTGGATTGCGATTTATATGGTGAAATATGGCGGCCCAGAGCCTTTTTAAATTGTGGGGATATGATAACTTGTGTGACTTTTTTGAAATTCCTCGACAATTTTTTCGAACAGAACCAAAACAATGTTTTTTTTTAAAAAATCCTGTTTACAACTAGTGGTGTTTGGTAAACATTAGTCGTAGTGCTGTGTTTAGCGGTTTTCATAATGATTTATTCGTTCCTTTGTTCATGATGCTGTCTACCATTGATGCGCTATTCAAGGTTTTTTTTACTAGCCTCATAAATTTTACTATCCCCCGGTCCTGCTCAATGCCGAATCAACAGTGGGGAAAGTGATGTGATCAAATTCGCCATAGCCGGTCCCACCTTGAGGAGGCGGATGACACTGGGACCCCTCCAACCGTGACAGACGTGGGATTCGAACGCACGATTCTCATGTTGAGAGACCTGTGCCTTACACCACTCGGCCACGGCTGGCCCACCCTCAAGGTCTCGTTAGCGGGCCCTTCCGATGAGTTATTATTCTGATGAATTTCGGAAAAATAAATTCTTCTTTCTAACCGTTTAAGGCTCAAGCTTATTTGTCTCATATTTTTCAATACCGAATTCTGTTAGCTAACAAAATTTTCGGCAATCCGTCCGGTTTACCCGAGAGATCCTTCCAAAATTATATGAAGATACTCATCAAACTTAATTCGTATAAGCAGCCATTAAACTCATTCAAAAGAAGCAAAAGAGCTCAGAGGTAAAGGTGCACGTAGCATACACAAGCAAAAGGAGCAAAAAAAACGCAGGAAAGAATGTATACGCATTTTAAGTTAGCCCGGAAAATATAACGTTCGATTCAAACTCCTGCTGCTAATGCGATAAGCGCAGGCATTAACGAAGGCGCTTGATTTTACTCAACAACCAATTTCGCTAGTTTCTAGCATTAATGTTCATTAAGTTGCTTAAACACTTTCTACATCAAAAAGAAATTTCTGAATGAACCTCAAGAATTACCTTTCATTCCTGATCTGTCCACTTCCTTCGACGTACACCCTCCAGACGATGATGCTTGCCCTCCATTGCCTACACTCATAATCGCATTCTCACACGTCTCCACTAGACTACCTGTTGACCCCCCGTACGAACTGTCGTAGTCTGGGCTAGTAGAGAGTGGGGTGGGGGGAGTTGGCACTTGAAAGTTTGTAGCGATTGCACCATTGGCGGGGTGTTGTGCGTAGTAATTATATGGCATATGCAATTGTTGGCTGTTTGTATTGCTTACGAAAGCTGAAAAAAGAACGCCTGGTCAGTTTCGAGTGTCTACAAAACTTGACTCAGACAGATTTAAACATTTTCAAACAACTTTTTAAGTAATTTTTGACTTTCTTCAGGTAAAACCGAAGCCCATTGCTTTAAAATCAACACGTAGCATTCAAATAGGTAATTTTTTGCTGGATCCAACATTAATACCAAAATGATATGATTCCTTTAGATAAGAGTAGTTTCTATTTTTATACTATAACTTATCAGAGTATTAATTTCGAGCAAGATTTGAAGCATATCTGACGTACATGGAGGTGCGGATAGAGTGGCTGAAATTGGCAAGTGTGTGTTGGCTGAGGATGACACTCCATTGGCCTCAAAGTCACGCATATTGCTGTTCTGTTCACTGCTGCTCTTTGAGCACTTTCCGTTTTCTATATTTAACCTCCTAAACAAAAATAAATAAATCAAAATCCTGATTTAAATTCAAATTTTCTCGCAAAAGTATGTTCTAGGAAGAAAAGGAAATCAAGAAATTCTAAACGCCAGATCAATAGACCGTTATGCATACGCTACGTAAAACATAAGGTAAAGATATATCCCTATATCAAGACATTGGAAACAGCAGGCAAGTTCGATTTTTGCCATTTTCAGGAAAAAACCAGGCGTACTTTTTACAATTACTTTTTCGCCGGACCAAGTATCAAATCTGCGCCATTTATTGCGACAATCTTATCGACTTACTCTAGCTTGAAAGAGAGATCTGAGAACTTCTCTGAGCCGCCTCCATTATTCATCTGATCTAAAGCTAAAAACAAATGCGACAGAGAGCCTCGTTGTTCACTGTTTAGAGCGGGGTGGATCAAAGCGTAACTCATCAACTGCCGACACTCTTCCAAGTTCTTTGCGTTCTCTAGACACAAATCGATGCAAACAGGGATGAGTTCCGTGAACACGGTGGATGCTTCGGAGCTTTCGGGTTTGAGAAGAGGAAGTAGAGACAGAAGTTGAAAAACTGAAGAGTGGTCTTTCATATCCAAGGATTTCAGATGTTCTAAACAATTGAACAAATATGTTGCTAATACTTACGCAGAAATTAACTCATTAATTCTTCCCTCATTAGACCAGGTCAAAATACCTATCAGGATTTGGCTGATTAATGTGGTTGCGTTTCAATGAAACAACCAAATTCATAAAATAACCGCCTCACGGCTAAGCTTATCCTGGGTGTACATATTTATTTTAGAAAATTAGAGAGCTTTTTGGTGTCATACGCCTAATCAGTTTTGTCCAATTTGACCGCTCAATGACTGCCCGAGTCAGCTGATGAAAAATTATAAGCGTAGCATAAAGACAAAACGTGTGTACTCAATGAACATCTTCATTCTTTGACCATGTATAGTATACTTGCCTATGCTGTTAGCAAGAGACTCAAGGTTCGAAAGCTGACTCGATCCACAAGCCAGTGACTGCTCCAATACCATCATGACAAATTTGGTTTGCTTAAAATTCAATCTTTTGATCAAAGAAAATAAAACAACTGTCTGCTCACACTCATTCCATGAATTAAACCAGTTGGTAATTGAATCAACTTGTTCTCTGTAGACGTTCGCAGAAGACCGATTAACTGTCAAATCGCCCATATCGGTCTTAAACAAAATCGCTTATGCGAAAAAAAAGCAACAAACAGAAAAAAAATACAATTTCATGTTATTTGAAAGCAGCCCTTCCGCAATGTGCCTTTCAACCAGAATAATGTGCGGCCATTGAACACACGTTTTATGTGAATGAAAAATTAGGAAAGCTAATCGGAAAAATATCAATTTGCAGGCAAGACACGATTGTTACAGCTTTAAGGTTACTGCCAAAATACCCCCTCCCCCCCCCCCCCCCAATATAGATTGAAATTGGTGCTCCCCCATGATAATGTCTCTGAACGCCTAAAACACGATATTAGCCTAAATGTTGTGATAAACTTATTAGATAGTCTTTTTCATATTAAATGTCTGGTGCTACGACGAGCTCAAGATTGGCCTCTAAAAGTCATGAGTGTTGCACCATGTGTTCCAAGTCAGTGGGGGAAAACTGGCTGATGTGCGAGGGCTGCGAAAAGTGGACGCATAGCTCGTGTATGGGATACTCTCATCATATCTTCAAATTTCTGGAGAGGACCGCAAATGTAAAGTTTCTGTGCAATGAATGCCTAAGTGCTGATATTCGTCCAAAATCTACCGTGGATGTGGGCGAGCTGTCAAAAGGCATTGTGTGCCAGTCGGTCATATTTGGAAGTTTGACCTTGAGCAACGCAAGAAACATGATTTTGTGGTGAAATGGAATTTTTCAAAAATTCGAAGTGAGCATTTCATGCTCAAGTTTCTCGCATGAAATGCTCTTGCATGAAAGTTTCTCGCATGAAAATCTATTCTCTTCATGCGAGAAACTTTCTCGCATGAAAGTTTCTCGCATGAAAATCTATTCTCTTGAGTAGATAAAAATCATCATCTCCATCGAAGATGGATCAACCCTTTCCCCCCAACTCTTAGCACCTCATCCTTGTCAAAACTAATCCAAATATCAATTAAATTCAAGTCAGGACATGACAGGATGCTAAAAGTTCATATGAGTCAATAAAAGTTTTCCGTCCCGAGACCCTTCCGGATTCTTGAATCCGGTGAATCAAGCTCCTTAAGTTCGATTTCACGACAACACGGAAGGCTGGTTTCTTACCCTTCACCGTTGTTCGCAACGTCCTTGCAACTATTGTAGCAGCACAATAGTTGCAACTCGGAACGTTCTCTGCAATCTGCTGCTGTTTTTCTTCAATTTCGACTTCTTCAATTTCGATAAAGTTGTTCTCGTCAGCGCAACTAATGTTGTTGTGTTTTTTCTCTCGTTTCTTGTTAAAATGGCCGTTTCAGCATTTCTCAGAAATGTGACGTCATCATTCGAATTTTTGAAATTTTAAAATACTAGAATATTCCAGCCTTCACCGTTTGGCTAAACGTTCCAATAACGCCCTTAGTTCTTAAAAAACACCAATCCGGAAGGCTTACTGCTAAAATTCCGAATTCTGCAGAGATTGCATTTTTGACATTCTGGTCGAATGTCACAAAAGAATATCGGAAGAACCGAACTACAATCGCGGGAAAGTAGTCGAAAAAGCAGCGGGGAATTGCTATTCGCAATTTCCAGATATAAGATTATACGAGAGTAGAGCTGTCTCATTCTTAACAGAAAACAGAGTGATCGCGAGTGGAGAAGAAAGCGAACCAGTATTGGACCAGAGTGAACCTTCGATGGAAAGAAGGAAAACCGAAGACTCCCAATGGTCCAGCCCAAAAACTCATTTCTCAAGCTGGAATTTATTCATTTAAAACTCCTCGAGTCAAACTTAATTCCTCAGTTATTCTAGAGTTGCTTGTTAACTTAGTTACTCAAATTCTAGAATGTGCCGGTATGTGAGTACCCAATTTAAATTTCTTGAGTGTGTTTTATATTGTTATGTTGAGGAAAGAAAAGTTTTAGGTTGATCCATCTGAAACGGACCAAGGTCCACTGTCTAATAAAAAGTAAATATGCGGATTGTTCCGACCCTGTTTTTAATGGCGTTCGCGTGTTTTAGTTATTTTGAGACTTAAGTATGGGGACGTTCTTATTTTCTAGAGTTGGGGGTACTTTGGTAGTGGCCTTTAGGCTGTAACAAATGTTTTAGTCTCATGTCGCAAGTGAACCGAATTGGCTCCGACCGTTTGAGGTAGAATAACACAAGAGATAGTGTCCCTGACTCTTGCGCTAATGTTATAGGGCCTATTTTTCCTTAACCTCATATGTGAATTAAGTAGGCGACTGTTACATAGTGTTCTTATGGCGCTCCTGGGTGTATTTACGACATCAAGACTACAGGATTAAACCCACTTGACACAGCTCCGGGCTACTTGCCCATTCTAGAGTACCGGTGGTACGGTTCAGCGGGAATAGGTAAACCTTCCGGTTGTACCGTGATAGCTTTTTAAGAAAACTCGAGAAAGTTTCCGGGCACGCTCTCCGAACGAGGCCTAGCTAACCGAGTAAGAGGGGGTAACTAGGGGGACAAAAAACGAGCAAAAGAGGAAAAGCAAAAAAAAAAGAATAGAAAGAGGAACAAAAAAACCATAAAACTTGCTCAATTCGAATTTTTTAAAAATTGCATTTCACATTAAAATCAAGACAACATTTTTCTCAAGGTCAAACTTCCAAATATGACCGACTGGCACATACTCCCCGGACTCAAGATCGATGTCCTCATCGCGTGTCGTCGTCTGTCAGTGAGCCCCCAGAATGTTGAGTGCGGCTCAAGATACGGCGTCAGTGGTCATTTACAGAAGTTTGCAGGAAATTGAAGTTTATATACACCCCGAAATTCACAATAAAAAGTAAATATGCGGATTGTTCCGACCCTGTTTTTAATGGCGTTTGCGTGTTTTAGTTATTTTGAATCTTAAGTATGGGGACGTTCTTATTTTCTAGAGTTGGGGGTACTTTGGTAGTGGCCTTTAGGCTGTAACAAATGTTTTAGTCTCATGTCGCAAGTGAACCAAATTGGCTCCGATCGTTTGAGGTAGAATAACACAAGAGATAGTGTCCCTGACTCTTGCGCTAATGTTATAGGGCCTATTTTTCCTTAGCCTCATATGTGACTTAAGTAGGCGACTGTTACATAGTGTTCTTATGGCGCTCCTGGGTATATTTACGACATCAAGACTACAGGATCAAACCCACTTGACACAGCTCCGGGCTACTTGCCCATTCTAGAGTACCGGTGGTACGGTTCAGCGGGAATAGGTAAACCTTCCGGTTGTACCGTGATAGCTTTTTAAGAAAACTCGAGAAAGTTTCCTGGCACGCTCTCCGAACGAGGCCTAGCTAACCGAGTAAGGGGGGGGGGGACTAGGGGGACAAAAAACGAGCAAAAGACAAAAAGCAAAAAAAAAGACTAGAAAGAGGAACAAAAAAACCATAAAACTTGCTCAATTCAAATTTTTTAAAAATTGCATTTCACATTAAAATCAAGACAACATTTTTCTCAAGGTCAAACTTCCAAATATGACCGACTGGCATATACTGCCCGGACTCAAGATCGATGTCCTCATCGCGTGTCGTCGTCTGTCAGTGAGCCCCCAGAAAGTTGAGTGCGGCTCAAGATACGGCGCCAGTGGTCATTTACAGAAGTTTGCAGGAAAATGAAGTTTATATACACCCCGAAATTCACAACCATGCAAAATTGTCACATTATCGCTAAACAGTGATCAGAATATGCATACACCTGCTGCCTGAATTTCCGTTTTGTAAGCTAATGATTGAAAATTCTTTTGTTTTACCCATTCAGAAAAATGTCATGCAGCATTTTGATTTATATAGTAGGCATATTATACTAGTAACAATAATTTTCCAAGCTCAAGAGTTCCTTTCACCAGATCTCACTCAAGTTCGCTCTTTGGTCCTCCGGCACAGCTCCCAGGACACTTGGGTATCGAGAAGGCTTTGTCAATTACCACCCTCTGACTGGATGCTTCCACCATCGCCATATGTAAGGGGTAGTGGCTTCCACACAGATTGGCCATTACCGATCCCAGTAGAGAATTTGCATTCGTTGGCAAACTGTAAGCTTCACTCACGGGAAATGCCATCTCCGCCTCAAGAACCATCTTCCATCCTCTGATGTGCTTTTGGGCCATCTGCAACACTCCAGGCCATGATTCCACGCTAAACGCCGTCACTAGTTGGTGTTCGGTTTCTAGCATCTCCAGTGATTGCAAGCTGCACGTCCTCGAGAAGAATTCCAACGCCGTCGCTATGTTCACCGTGGTGCTCGTATAGCACTCAGCTACTATCTGCACCTCACTTTTCTCCTTCTCCGTGATGTCTCTAAACCACGTGGCTAGGTCATCCTTCTGAAACGATTGTATTCTGACGCAGGATCGTCCATCACAGGCATGTTCTCCACCTCCACACACCAGGTCCAGACAACTACCCGGTTCCATTTTCTTCACTAGCTTTTCTTGTTTGCCCGTCGTTTCCTCGATTCCTTTCGCTGAGGTAAGATTAATTTGTGCACCACGTTCAGATTCCCCAAATCTTCTTCCTTCGCTGGTGACAGTCTCACTCGCTCCGTGATTTCTTCAATCAAACTCGCGTGTGGATGAGGGCACCAAGAGGGTCAGAGCAACTTACAAACAATCCCCAAATTTGTGACCAACATGTCTGTTAGAGTGCGGCCTGCTGATCACCACTAGCATATTCTTGAGTAACAGACTCCGTCGGATCGATCTCGATGGTTTTCTCCGTCCACAACTTCAACAATTCTGCCACCTCAAAATTCATGTAGGCAGTTCCGGCCTCCGAATCCAAAAAAAAGGTTGTAAGCTATTCCCATTACTCCAAACACATATTGATAATCTCCACGTTTTGTGGGTTTCGCATAATCTTCTGCTCGGACCAAGCTACGATGTACGTCGTGCCCCTCCTCGATTTTCTTGTTGTAGAACCTCCGTATTTCATCAAGTTTCCCATGGCTCTCTAGAGACTGCCTCGAGCTCTCTTCTTTTTCCGATTCCAGTGCCCTGGTGTACGTTCAAGATAAAAATGGAGACTCTCCTTTCCAATTTTAGTTCCCTTCGCTTTTTGATAGCAAATTTGTACAGTAGTGTCGGTTATCACTGACATAATCCACTTCAAGAAACAAGTGGCATCTTTTCTTCTCGCTAGGCTTAATCCCGACTTGTCTCGAGCAATATGTTGCACCAGCATTTGGAACACCTGGAGATTCTCTCCGCCCAGTTTAAATTTATTGTGCGAGGTCAACGCTTCCAATGCCACTCCCGCAAGACTCCACGTGAACATCAACTATCCTGCCGTTCGGACAAAAGGATTCGCCATCAATGGCAACTCATCGCATCTTCAAAATACTCAAGCAGCAGGTTCTCCCAAGATCGCCCCAACTGGTTTCCCAATTCTAGTTTGTTAACTTCGGCCTTCTGCTGGGTAGCCCAATGCCGCCGCTTGCTGGATACCCTGCGATCAAGCTCCTTCAGGCGCTTCTCCAGTTCTTTCGTGGTCTCCAGAGCTATCCACCAAGTCCGAGCGGTATTCCTCGTCGCATTACTCTCCAAAGGATCGCAAGTCACTTGCTTCCCAATGGCTTGGTGTTGCGTCGAAAACGACTCCTTGCGGATGCCACTTCCCACGTCTGTCCACTAGTCGAAACCTGGGTGCTGAGCTTCTCTTGTAGGCCGCTGTTTTCCCTCATGCGAGAATAATGGCAGCCGTCTCTTTTAGATTCTTCTCTGAAACCGCATCCGCCGAAGGACTCGTTCCCTCTGTCTCCCGTTTCCTCTTCCTAGACCTTTTTCCCTTACTCGGGGCGTTGTCACCACCATCATTGTTTCCACTTCTTTGTCCAGGTCCCTCTTTCCCGACTCTTGCCTCCCCCTTCTCTAGCTTTAAGAATATTAGTATTTTCAATCATATTACTAAACTTACTTTTATCATCAGTTTTCATGTTTAAAATAGAGCTATATTTACATGGGTTGGCCCCGGCATCCTGATTCTGCTTCCTTAGGCCAATCATCTTCTCGAGCAGTCCTTTACTCCCTTTCTTGTCCAGTCCAGTGGCGACCAGGACTGGCTCCATAAACTTCACTACTGTGTTCCACAGGTCTTCCTTGAAGTCATCTACTCCAACTTTGTTTTCCACCCCCTCGTTGAACACATCCAGGAAGTTTCGCCACGCCTCCTCGTCCAACGTGCTCAAGAACATGTCTTTGTTGCCTTGAAAGGTGTTCTCCTCTCTTGCTTCGTCGGTTAGGAGCACCATACCCATGTTGGATGGTTCACTCGTTAGTGGCAGCTCAAGATTCTTCCGGGGATATCCCGAAGGTGGGGTGGCCGTGTTTGCCCAGTCGTCCCCACTCAGTTTTTGTAGTAGCTCACGTGTGGTGCCGGGGCTAAACTCACTGTTCGTTGCCCCTCCGTCTGGCGTATTTCCCATCTCCATTTCCTCTCTAGCTTCACTGAGATTTTCGTCCATACTCTCCCCTCTCCTGACTCTGACTGGTTCCTCTCTAGCGCTGCAGTGAAACTGTTCTCCACTGGAAGGTTCTTCCTGTCTCATTGGGTTCCCACAGTCAGGGGTGAAGGTGCCGTCGGGTCTGCTGTCTTATAATCCGTGAGGGATACACACAGGGGTCCTGCTGCATTCAGCCTTTTCCCTTCTTGCCTCAACTCCAACGCCTCCAGACCATAAGGCGCTCGGTATTTTCTAGTGGCAAACATCATATTTACTTCAGTGCAATATGATCCTCCGCCACGATCATCCTTCCATCGTCATGAATCGGCAGTTTGTTCTCGAGTCAAGCCTCCTCAAGTGTTCTCAAGACATCTCGAACCTCAAACTTAGGGGTATCGAGCCTCGCATCTTCTTTTCTTCTTTGCTTGTGTAGTCCACGAATTTATCTTAATCTCACACGTGTGAAAATACACCGCTGCCGAGTATCCAATAAGCAAAGGATCCCAGCCCTCCTTGAATTCTCTCTGTTGTCTCTCTACCGTGGCTCTCGCGCGCAGGGAAGGAACTACCGGGGGTCTGTTGATTCCAAGGTCATTCTTCTCACCGTGGCGAACTCGGGGACGGCAGCAGGGAGGACATCTCGCTCTAGAATCGTTTCCAATTCCTTCTTCGTGAATTCGAAACTTTTCGTCCACGCAGGGATTCTCAAGACTTCCCTCTTGTCCCTTGTCACTGGATTCAGGTTTCAAAACTTGGGATAGACCTCGATGGGACCCTTGCCTTTTCCTCCCATTCTCCACTGCAGTTGTCCCCTGAAATTGTATACCACTAGCTCTGGATCCTTTATTTTTCCAAAAAGCACAGTCTCGCTCATCTGCGCTCTCAAGACTTCTTGTCTGCACCAGTTGAGTGCTGTCCCATCTAGAGTGCTGATCAGGCTCACATGCACCACCGAGTGTCGATACGCAACCACGAGTGGATCCGGGACTGCATACGTCACTGCTGGCCCGTAAAAGCAGGTCGCCACTTCCCCCAAGCTTCTGATCATCCCCAGTGGATCAGATCTCATGGCCAAACACCAGTCAGTAAGAAGGGGTATGCCCCATTTGCCTCTCTCAACTCTTCTCTCGTCTTGGGGCTTCTCACCTCGCCCGTCAAGTATCGATTTGGCATCAGCAGGTTTTCCACAAGCAATGTCTTCACTCCGGCAGCATACTTGTACGAATAGGTCTCCATACTCGAGTGAGCCTTCGTTACCAATAGGGGTTCACCATACTTCATCAACCGATGGAACACCGTCATTTCCCCATGCGTCAAGAGTATCAGCGTCAGATAACCATCAACCCGGAGTGTTCTTACGCCCCTACTGAACATCTACGCCGGCCCCATATCGAATAGGTACCTGGGGTACACTAAGTACAAAGCCAGAAAGAGGTACGAACGCTTCAAAGATGTTGTTTCCTGCGTAGAACTTTTTTCAGATACTTTTTTCCCCAGCATGAAATCAAGAATCTCAAGATCTCGTAGTCCCTCCTTGTCTTCACCTCGCCTTCGCATGATTTGTCCAAAAATCACCAACAGTGACTTCATTAGCTGCTGTGACAAATCTTCCCAACGTCATCTCCCTCTCTTCTGCCACCTCTAGCTGCTCTTCAATAAAATTCCATATTTGTTTGATGAGGGGTGAAGCACTCTCCCTCATCTAGTCCTTCGCATTCTCAAGCCTCGGGTTCAGAAACGGCCATCTCCCTCTTTCTTGTGTTAAGCGATATCCTATCGACCCTCATTGTTTCTCGGCCGCGGCCACATTCTTTCTTTTCTTATTTGGTCCACTCGCACTGCTGGTGGAGCTCGTGATTGTCAGGCTGGCTGTAAGATGGGTTATCGCAAGATGATCGTCCCCAATATCCGGGTTGAACTTCAGCTGTCTGGCGAGGTTCGACACCTCAAGGAAGAGAACCTCATCCAGCACAATCAAGATATCTGCTAACTCGCAGAATCCCCTCAGAGCATGAGATACATCTGCCCATGCCGCTGCCTGTCCAGACTTAAAGAGTCTCAAGTTTGTTGGCTCCAACTCAAGATTCGGAGCGGCCATAGGCATCCGCCACGCATTGCCCTCCGCTATCAAGAATAAAATTGCATATACAAACTGGAATGCTGGTGGCATGCTCGCGTAGCCTGGCGATGAAGTGAAATGTGGACAACCGAAGTTTTCCAATGATCCAGCCCAAAAACTCATTTCTCATGCTGATACTTATTCATTTAAAACTCCTCGAGTCGAACATAATTCCTCAGTTATTCTAGAGTTGCTTGTTAATTTAGTTACTCCAATTCTAGAGTGTGCCGGTATGTGAGTACCCAATTTAAATTTCTTGAGTGTATTTTATAATGTTATGTTGAGGAAAGGAGAGTTTTTGGTTGATCCATCTGAAACGAACCAAGGTCCACTGTCTAATAAAAATAAATATGCGGATTGTTCCGACCCTGTTTTTAATGGCGTTCGTGTGTTTTAGTTATTTTGAGACTTATGGGGACGTTCTTATTTTCTAGAGTTGGGGGTACTTTGGTAGTGGCCTTTAGGCTGTAACAAATGTTTTAGTCTCATGTCGCAAGTGAACCAAATTGGCTCCGATCGTTTGAGGTAGAATAACACAAGAGATAGTGTCCCTGACTCTTGCGCTAATGTTATAGGGCCTATTTTTCCTTAGCCTCATATGTGACTTAAGTAGGCGACTGTTACATAGTGTTCTTATGGCGCTCCTGGGTATATTTACGACATCAAGACTACAGGATCAAACCCACTTGACACAGCTCCGGGTTACTTGCCCATTCTAGAGTACCGGTGGTACGGTTCAGCGGGAATAGGTAAACCTTCCGGTTGTACCGTGATAGCTTTTTAAGAAAACTCGAGAAAGTTTCCTGGCACGCTC
Organism: Symsagittifera roscoffensis; assembly: GCF_963678635.1. Taxonomy (NCBI): domain Eukaryota; kingdom Metazoa; phylum Xenacoelomorpha; order Acoela; family Convolutidae; genus Symsagittifera; species Symsagittifera roscoffensis. Next base: position 20,117,599 of record NC_087069.1, read on the forward strand.
TCCGAACGAGGCCTAGCTAACCGAGTAAGGGAGGGGTAACTAGGGGGACAAAAAACGAGCAAAAGACAAAAAGCAAAACAAAAGAAAACAAAAAAGAATAGAAAGAGGAACAAAAAAACCATAAAACTTGCTCACTTCGAATTTTTGAAAAATGGCATTTCGCCTTAAAATCAAGACAACATTTTTCTCAAGGTCAAACTTCCAAATATGACCGACTGACACATACTCCCCGGACTCAAGATCGATGTCCTCATCGCGTGTCGTCGTCTGTCAGTGAGCCCCCAGAATGTTGAAGGCGGCTCAAGATACGGCGCCAGTGGTCATTTACAGAAGTTTGCAGGAAATTGAAGTTTAAATGCACCACGAAATTCACAACCATGCAAAATTGTCACATTATCGCTAAACAGTGATCAGAATCTGCATACACCGGCAGCCTGAATTTCCGTGTTGTAAGCTAATGATTGAAAATTCTTTTGTTTTACCCATTCAGAAAATGTCATGCAGCATTTTGATTTATATAGTAGGCATATTATACTAGTAACAATAATTTTTCATTGTAATTTCTTTTCCGTGCCCTCAGATTTTATCCGAGTTCACACTCAAGCCCATTTTTCTTTGTACCACTTACGACTCAAAAACCAATCTTTGAACACCCTCTTCAGTTCGTGCTCCTTGTCTTCGAGGTACTGGGTCCTGACACATTCGACATCGTAATCTGCCTTGCCAGTTCTTCTTCGTCATCGGAACTGATTACGATCTCTTCCCGTGCCTTCAGCTTTTCTTAGGACCCTATTCACTCCCTTTGCTCTTCTGGTCTTTTCTCCTGATTCGGTAGTTCTTTCACTTCAGATTCCCTATTCCTGTCAAGTCTTCCTCCGATATCAATTTCCTCGCTTTGGTATTGTCTCGAGACACTCAACCAACTCTTTTGCAACCGGTGGTTATCGCATTACGACGGTTTAACATGGGCCCCTTGAAAGCTTCCGGTCAAATTTCGGCCAGGAACTGTCGATACTTCTTCTGATGTTTCTTCATGTGATCCTTCGTCACCGTGTATAACCAAGACGTCAACGTCGCTCGAAATCAAGGGAAGAATCTTATGCGACTCCACACGTGCCTCAACTTCATAGGTATAGAGAATATTTTGCACGCAGTCTCAAACAACTCAAGCCTCCGGTTGTAGTCAATGGCATGTATTGATTCCGCTGTAGGTGCTCTCGACTCTCGATATTTTGTCACATTTTCCTCGATCCATCGCAACGCCAGCATCGAGCTCACCACGAAAAGGGTGACCTTTTGCTGATGGTCAGGTAATCCGACTGACCGAATTTCTTCCACGTCACATATCAAGCAGAGGTTCGAATGCTCTGGATACCACACTGTCTGCGCCAGGCAGTGACATGGGCATTCACCATGTGTCAGGTTGATACTCCGGATGTTGCGTTCTCCGGAAGCTTCCAACAGAGGCTCAAACTCCATCATCTTCTCATGTGTTACGTCATTCCCTTCCATAGCTGAGGCACTATTCATCGCTTTCCCGATCGTATTTTGTCTCTCGAAATCACTCGTGTTTTCGTTTTCCAAGCTCATGAGTTCCTTCCACCAGATCTCACTCAAGTTCGCTCTTTGGTCCTCCGGCACAGCTCCCAGGACACTTGGGTATCGAGAACTCTTTGTCAATTAACACCCTCTGACTGGATGCTTCCACCATCGCCATATGTAAGGGGTAGTGGCTTCCACACAGATTGGCCATTACCGATCCCAGTAGAGTGTTTGCATTCGTTGGCAAACTGTAGGCTTCACTCACGGGAAACGCCATCTCCACCTCAAGAACCATCTTCCATCCTCTGATGTGCTTTTGGGCCATCTGCAACACTCCAGGCCATGATTCCACGCTAAACGCCGTCACTAGTTGGTGTTCGGTTTCTAGCATCTCCAGTGATTGCAAGCTGTACGTCCTCGAGAAGAATCCCAACGCCGTCGCTCTGTTCACCGTGGTGCTCGTATAGCATTCACCTACTATCTGCACCTCGCTTTTCTCCTTCTCCGTGATGTCACTAAACCACGTGTTCATCCTTCTGAAACGATTTTATTCTGACGCAGGATCGTCCATCACGGGCATGTTCTCCACCTCCACACACCAGGTCCAGACAACTACCCGGTTCCATCTTCTGCACTAGCTTTTCTTGTTTGCCCGTCGTTTCCTCGATTCCTTTCGCTGAGGTAAGATTAGTTTGTGCACCACGTTCAGATTCACCAAATCGTCTTCCTTCGCTGGTGACAGTCTCACTCGCTCCGTGATTTCTTCAATCAAACTCGCGTGTGGATGAGGGCACCAAGAGGGTCAGAGCAACTTACAAACAATCCCCAATTTTGTGACCAACATGTCGTTTCCTTTTCCTATCTTTAGTTCCACCCTCTTGTTAGAGTGCGGCCTGCTGATCACCCCTAGCTTTTTCTTGAGTAACAGACATAGGCTTGGCCTTTCCCTTTCCGTCGGATCGATCTCGATGGTTTTCTCCGTCCACAACTTCAACAATTCTGCCACCTCAAAATTCATGTAGGCACTTCCGACCTCCGAATCCAAAAAAAGGTTGTAAGCTATTCCCATTACTCCAGACACATATTGATATTCTCCACGTTTTGTGGATTTCGCATTTTCTTCTGCTCGCGCCAAGCTAAGATATACGTCGTGCCCCTCCTCGAATTTCTTGTTGTAGAACCTCCGTATTTCATCAAGTTTCCCATGGCTCTCTTCTTTTTCGATTCCAGTACCCTAGTATACGTTCAAGATAACAGTGGAGAAACTCCTTTCTAATTTTACTTCCCTTCGCTTTTTGATGGCAAATTAGTGTCGGTTATTACTGACAAAATCCACTTCAAGAATCAAGTGGCATCTTTTCGTCTCGCTAGGCTTTATCCCGAGTTGTCTCGAGCAATATGTTGCATCAGCATTTGGAACACCTGGAGACTCTTTCCGCCCAGTTTAAGTTTATCGTGCGAGGTCAACGCTTCCAATGCCACTCCCGCAAGACCCACGTGAACATCAACTGTCCTGCCGTGCGGACAAAAGGATTCGCCATCAATGGCAACGCTGACGACGGTGCTCTCATCGCATCTTCAAAATACTCAAACAGCAGGTTCTACCAAGATTGCCCTAAGTGGTTTCCCAATTCTAGTTTGTTAACTTCGGCCTTCTGCTGGGTAGCCCAATGCCGCCGCTTGCTGGATACCCTGCGATCAAGCCCCTTCAGTGGTCTCCAGAGCTATCCACCAAGGCCGAGCGGTATTCCTCGTCGCATTCCTCTCCAGAGGATCGCACGTCACTTGCTTCCCAATGGCCTGGTGTTGCGTCGAAAGCGACTCCTTGCAGATGTCCACTTCCCACGTCTGTCCACTAGTCGAACCCCTCTTCACATTTGTCTTCTGGGGTTTGAAGTCATCCTCCGTTCCCGGAGTCGTCGAGGCTTTCATTTCCCGCAGCACCTCGGCTAGACTCCTGGGTGCTGAGCTGCTCTTATAGGCCGCTTTTTTTTTCTCATGCGAGAATCATGGGAGCCGTCTCTTTCAGATTCTTCTCTGAAACCGCATCCGCCGAAAGACTCGTTTCCTCTGTCTCCCGTTTCCTCTTCCTAGACCTTTTTCCCTTACTCGGGGGCGTTGTTACCACCATCATTGTTTCCACTTCTTTGTCCAGGTCCCTCTTTCCCGACTCTTGCCTCCCCCTTCTCTAGCTTTAAGAGTATTAGTATTTTCAATCATATTACTAACCTTACTTTTATCATCAGTTTTCATGTTTAAAATAGAGCTATATTTACATGGGTTGGCCCCGGCATCCTGATTCTGCTTCCTTAGGCCAATCATCTTCTCGAGCAGTCCTTTACTCCCTTTCTTGTCCAGTCCAGTGGCGACCAGGACTGGCTCCATAAACTTCACTACTGTGTTCCACAGGTCTTCCTTGAAGTCATCTACTCCAACTTTGTTTTCCACCCCCTCGTTGAACACATCCAGGAAGTTTCGCCACGCCTCCTCGTCCAACGTGCTCAAGAACATGTCTTTGTTGCCTTGAAAGGTGTTCTCCTCTCTTGCTTCGTCGGTTAGGAGCACCATACCCATGTTGGATGGTTCACTCGTTAGTGGCAGCTCAAGATTCTTCCGGGGATATCCCGAAGGTGGGGTGGCCGTGTTTGCCCAGTCGTCCCCACTCAGTTTTTGTAGTAGCTCACGTGTGGTGCCGGGGCTAAACTCACTGTTCGTTGCCCCTCCGTCTGGCGTATTTCCCATCTCCATTTCCTCTCTAGCTTCACTGAGATTTTCGTCCATACTCTCCCCTCTCCTGACTCTGACTGGTTCCTCTCTAGCGCTGCAGTGAAACTGTTCTCCACTGGAAGGTTCTTCCTGTCTCATTGGGTTCCCACAGTCAGGGGTGAAGGTGCCGTCGGGTCTGCTGTCTTATAATCCGTGAGGGATACACACAGGGGTCCTGCTGCATTCAGCCTTTTCCCTTCTTGCCTCAACTCCAACGCCTCCAGACCATAAGGCGCTCGGTATTTTCTAGTGGCAAACATCAAATTTACTTCAGTGCAATATGATCCTCCGCCACGATCATCCTTCCATCGTCATGAATTGGCAGTTTGTTCTCGAGTCAAGCCTCCTCAAGTGTTCTCAAGACATCTCGAACCTCAAACTTAGGGGCATCGAGCCTCGCATCTTCTTTTCATCTTCGCTTGTGTAGTCCACGAATTTATGTTAATCTCACACGTGTGAAAATACACCGCTGCCGAGTATCCAATAAGCAAAGGATCCCAGCCCTCCTTGAATTCTCTCTGTTGTCTCTCTACCGTGGCTCTCGCGCGCAGGGAAGGAACTACCGGGGGTCTGTTGATTCTCAAGGTCATTCTTCTCACCGTGGGGAACTCGGGGACGGCAGCAGGGAGGACATCCCGCTCTAGAATCTTTCCAATTCCTTCTTCGTGAGTTCGAAACTTTTCGTCCACGCAGGGATTCTCAAGACTTCCCTCTTGTCCCTTGTCACTGGATTCAGGTTCCAAAACTTGGGATATACCTCGATGGGACCCTTGCCTTTTCCTCCCATTCTCCACTGCAGTTGTCCCCTGAAATTGTATACCACTAGCTCTGGATCCTTTACTTTTCCAAAAAGCACCGTCTCGCTAATCTGCGCTCTCAAGTCTTCTTGTCTGCGCCAGTTGAGTGCTCTCCCATCTAGAATGCTGATCAGGCTCACATGCACCACCGAGTGTCGAGACGCCACCACGAGTGGATCCGGGACTGCATACGTCACTGCTGGCCCGTAAACGCAGGTCGCCACCTCCCCCAAGCCTCTGATCATCCCCAGTGGATCAGACCTCATGGCCAAACACCAGTCAGTAAGAAGGAGTATGCCCCATTTGCCTCTTTCAACACTTCTCTCGTCTTGGGGCTTCTCTCCTCGCCCGTCAAGTATCGATTTTGCATCAGCAGGTAATCCACAAGCAATGTCTTCAGACCGGCAGCACACTTGTACGAATAGTGCTCCATACTCGTGTGAGCCTTCCTTACCGATAGGGTTTCACCATACTTCATCAACCGATGGAACACCGTCATTTCCCCATCCGTCAAGAGTATCAGCGTCAGATACCCATCAACCCGGAGTGTTCCTAACGCCCCTACTGAACATTTACGCCGGCCCCATATCGAATAGAAACCTGGGGTACACCAAATACAAAGCCAGCAAGAGGTTGGTGGGCATACTCAAGAGCTCCTGTACGAACGCTTCAAAGATGATATTTCCTGCGTAGAACACCTCTTTCAGATACTTCTTTTCTCAGCATGGACTCAGGAATCTCAAGATATCGTAGTCCCTCCTGGTCTTCACCTCGCCCTTCGCATGATTCGTCCAAAAATCCCCAACAAGGACTTCATTAGCTGCTGTGACAAATCTTCCCACCGTCATCTCCCTCTTCTGCCACCTCTAGCTGCTCCTCAAAAAAATTCCATTATTGTTTGATGAGGGGTTGAGCACTCTCCCTCATCTTGTTCGTCGCATTCTCAAGCCTTGGGTTCAGAAACGGCCATCTCCCTCTTTCTTGTGTTAAGCGATATCCTATCGACCCTCATTGTTTCTCGACCGCGGCCACATTCTTTCTTTCCTTATTTGGTCCTCTCGCACTGCTGGTGGAGCTCGTGATTGTCAGGCTGGCTGTAAGATGGGTTATCGCAAGATGATCGTCCCCAATATCCGGGTTGAACTTCAGCTGTCTGGCGAGGTTCGACACCTCAAGGAAGAGAACCTCATCCAGCACAATCAAGATATCTGCTAACTCGCAGAATCCCCTCAGAGCATGAGATACATCTGCCCATGCCGCTGCCTGTCCAGACTTAAAGAGTCTCAAGTTTGTTGGCTCCAACTCGCGATTCGGAGCGGTCATAGGCATCCGCCACGCATTGCCATCCGCTATCAAGATTAAAATTGCATATACGAACTGTAATGCTGGTGGCATGCTCACGTAGCCTGGCGATGAAGTGAACACTACTCCCGTTTTTGGTCCAAATCGAGAAGCTACAATTTCCTCCACCTCATTCATTGCTGCAAACAGCGTCTGAGTAGCTTCTCAGATCTTCTTGGGGGTTGGTTCCACGCGTTTCAAATGCTCTAGAAGTCCTGCCGCATGCAGGAGGTCATTCATCCCCGCGAATAGCAGCAGCTCTGGTTCGCACGGCGTTTCCGATTTCATAGCCGGCACCATGGTCAGCATCTGGTTTAGTTCCGATCCAGGCAGCAGGCACATTAGAGTTTCTGGCCAAAATAATTTCGGTCTCGAAACCCTCGAAATCCGATCCGGCCACGTTGATTGCTCTCGCTGCTCCGGGATCTGATCGATCGTACACTACCAAGGTTTTTGCTAGCTGTGAAGTCCCACAGGATCTACCATACCTCGGGTCTTCAGCGTGCGCCAGCCCAGGTATCCGTTGTCCAGGATCCCCATTTTCTTCGGCTCAAGAAGTTCTTCGACCATCCTTAGTTGTACAGGAATTGCCACTCTGATCCTGGCCATACCCGATCGATGCTTGGGAGGTTCCACGATTAGTCCGGACTCTCTAGCTGCTTGAGGGGTCTGTAATTGACTGGCCCATTATCAATTACTGTGGTATTCTCGTTACATCTGCAGTTTCCAATGTCTTGGCTATCGAGAAATGCGCTCCTCTCAGTGATGTCTGCTCAAGTCTTTGATCGACACATTCTTCAGCCCCAGAACCTCCACTAACTCTTGTCTGCATGCCAGGTCTTTCAGTTCCAGATCCTTCATTCTCTCAAGATATCGGACTTTGCTCGCCTCTCCTGGTTTCTCCATCTTCTTATTATCCACCAACAACACCACCGAGGACACTACCGAGCACTGGGGTGTGGATGACTCCTCCTCGTCTCCTTCCATTGGCGTGGCGCCTAGTAGCCTACTCCTGCTGCTCCTTGAGCGTTCTCTCGAGACGGTCCTTCCTCCCAAACGATCGGACAAGGGCCTAACAGTGAAAAAGGGAAGTATTGGGGGTGGACCAAAGGTGAACTGGCCTGTCTCCAGCAGGTCTGACTCCAGAAGGTTTATGTGTCTTTGGAAGACACTTTTCAGCCATTCCGTACCCCTGAGCCAATCAAAGTGGATGCCATCCAAAGACGCATCATCCGGCTGGGAGTGCTCCATCATGCTTGCCACATCGAGTAGTTTCACGGGGAGTACGCTTCTTTGCTGCATCTGCCTGATAATTTCATTGAGGTTGCGCACCCTGTCGTTCATCTCGCTCGTGTTCTGATCAGCCATCATGTTGTAAGGGACGGCGCAAATAGTGAGTATGGCTGGATCTAGATAGATTCTCAATTCCTCAAGAATGCAACTCATCTTCTCCTGAAGCTTCCTCACTTTCCTCTGTTCGCCTCTGGACACGTCATTGGTTCCTAACATCAGCGTGACTGTGTAGATCCTCGTCATATCCAGCATCTCCAGCGACACCAGCATCTGGGGTGCTGCCGCACTAGAGAAACTCAAGATCCCCACCTGCCAATGCGCCTAGATTCGTGTCAACACCCTTATCAGGCTGTCCTCTATTTTAAAGTGAACTGCACCCTCGGGTATCCTGGGATGTGTGAAATAATCAGCCCAAGAAGTATCGTGGAAGACATCCCTCCTCGCGCGGTGCGCCGCTGTCCAATCCATCCGGTTATGCCTGTGATAGTTATCCGGCTATCTTTTTGTAACTTGCGATGATTACGCTCATCACCGGGTGTTCCCTCCAGGTCAGTGGTTGCTATTCTCGTGCTGAATTCTCTCGATCCCTTGACTGCAACCTCTCTTGCAATTCCCTGAGGTGCGACGTACCCGTCCCGTTTTCACTACTACAGGTTGAACTGGGCGTCCATGAGATTTCCATTAAAGGCCTAACTGGGTTTGCCTCTAGATTGCACAGGGAAGGAACCGGTTCGGTAGTCGTCCATGCTTCCACGGTCCATGTTGAAGCAACCGCCCGCTCGCGGAGCTTCGTGTACCTCCATTCGCGACTCCGGTCTTGATCTCGTGACAGCCGGTTCAGTCGTAGTCCTCTTTTTCTCTTTCCAACTCGCGACCGCTTGCTGCCTCCTTTGTAGTCGCTCTAGTTCTGACTTTGTTTGGTCACAATTTGCTACGCTTTCTTGTAGCCTCTGCTCTTGTACTCGTTCTGCCATCAGGAGATCCCGATCAAGAATCGCCTTATCCCGCTCAAGTATTGCCTGCTCGCGATCAAGCTTGGCTTGATCACTTTCAAGAGTCGCCTGATCCCTTTCAAGATTCCTGAATGCGAGCGGAACTTCGACGGTGGCTTACTTGTGGACTGAGTCGCTGCTCTTGCTAGAGGTCCGGTCGGAAGTTGAAATTCTCCCGCGCCATATTCCGTGTCGCTACTCAATCCAGGGTTTCTCGCAAGGTCATACCCTCTCAGGTCTCTATCCACATTCCAGGATATCCGTGTGTTCTGCTCCTGATTTGATATTCCGTCTGAAGTGTATCCCACCATCATCCTTCTAGAAACGATCCGCCATTGTTGATTCTTTTCTAGCGATCTCACGTGTCAACCAGCTCACAAAATATCCTTTACCAAACCAACTCAAGAAATGCCTTTCCAGTTAAACTCAAGAAATATTCTTTACCAAACCAACTCAAGAAATGCCTTTCCAATTAAACTCAAGAAGTATCCTCCTCTAGTAGTGCTGGTGAAGAAATGTTCGCAATCTCTCTTGTTCTGTTCGAGTGAGTGTAGTTTGATTGTCAATTCAATTTGCAAATAAATCTGAAAAAAAAAATTTGTTTTTAGACTAAGATGCTTTCGCTCATGCCTAGCCTAAACCTCCCCATTAATACCTTTAAGACATTGTCCTAACAATTCCATTAAAATGATTCTTTTCCGATGTTAAAAACATGCAGATTCATTTTATGTTTTAGCACCAATCCTTCTCCAGATTTTAATTGTCATGCCAATTACATTAAAATTCATCTATTTGACTGGTGCCTTCTTTTACCTAGCTCAAGAACCCTGTGCCTCCCAACTCAAGACTTCCATTTCCATTCAAAGCTCAGGCGATACTCAAGTAGTACTTCTTGTGTAGGTGCACCATTATCTCCGTTTCTGCAAAGACCACGTGTAGGATGGCGTGTAATTCCCTAGGGTTCAACCTGCCCCTGTTTGGATTGTAAACCGGCATTGAGACGTCATGTATCCCTCTTTCGACCATGACGGGACGTGAGGTTTCAGATTTTCGTAGTGCGCCGCACGCCCTGTGCCCAACCGATAGGACCAGCCCTGCTCGTGTACCTCTGTTATCCAAACGGTCCTCTCCATTTCGTCAGTAATTTATTAGTCACTTTTGGGGGTATGACATTCTGGAACACCCAGACGTATTGTCCCACAGCATACGGTTTCGCCTGAAGTATTTTTTATCGTACTTTTTGCGCTGTCTCATCTGTGCCTGCGCCGTGTTCCTTCTACAGAGCTCGTTCAGTTCTTGTTGTCTCCTGGCCGCTTCCTTCACGTACGCCTGCGGCGACGTCTTCTTCCCTTCGTATTCCGGATAGAAGAATGTCAAGGGCATTGCTCTCTCTCTCTCTCTCTCTCTCTCTCTCTCTCTCTCTCTGCCAGTCAACATCATAAAAGGACTGATCCCTGTTGTCGAGTGCTGCGTGCTGTTATACGCCCTTTCTAGTTGTGGCAGATATTCGTCCTAATCTGTCATGTATCTCGAGCAATATACCCTGAGCATGTTCACCAGAGTTCTGTTCTGCCTCTCCACTAATCCGTTCGTTTGAGGATGGTAGGTTGTCGAATGCGCGACCTCGTTCAATTCCGAGCTTTCCATGGATTTAAGTGGGAATTTCAATTTTCTAGGTTCCTTCACTTGCAAACACGACAAAAATGCGTTCACCCACCTTTCGCAAGCCTTTCTCAACGCTGGCCAATCAAACCTGTGAAGTAATCTTTGTTGTACCTTCTCTATACCTTGATGTCCCATCTGTTCGTGCGATCTGAACACCACTTTCGCCTGATATAGTTGGGGTAATATGATGAGATTATGCTTAAGTAATATCTTTTCCTCATCTTTCCTCTCGCAGGCTACGACACCATCAGCTGTGTGATAGAGTAAGTCGCTTCTCTCCTTGTAGAACTGGCTCAAGATCTTGTAACTATCCCCCTCCAGGTCTCCATTCTCCTTTTCCCCAGTCCGGATCCATTTGGAGAGTTTGCGCGTCATCTTGTCATTCTCCTGCTCTCGTATCAGATCCGATAGTCTGTATCTCGCTTTGACGTGTTCCTTCAATAACATCATTTGACCATTCAGTTCTCTGGGACTGTGGATGTCGTCTTGTAGTTTAACGCAAACTATCCTTCTCAAGACCTCCCTGTCATCATCCGGTTCCAGGTTCGTCCTGAAGATTGAGTTGCACGATAGCTCCCCGAAATGTTCTCTTGACACCGCTTTTTTCTCAAGCTCTTCTCCTCCGAACTCATCCTGTTGCTCTAGGTTGTAGTTCCTGTGGAAGAGTCAGTTTGTAATTCTCTGTCGTGGTGCCTCATAGTCTCCTCTGCTAAAATCATGCAAATACTGTCTTGATCATCACCCCTCTTCTCTGAGTCATCCTCCCATTCATCCGACTCCCCGGACAAATTCTCTTCCTCACTGTCTCTCTCTGATTTTGACCACTCCCCGGACTCTTGATCTGGTCCTATGTGTTCGGCTTCCTTCCTGAAAGTCACTTTCTTCTTCCGAAGCGTAATCTGTCTTAGTATGTCCTCTGAGATCTTCTCGACCAATGTCCCCACAACTTCTTTGCCGTCAAATTGCTTTATTGTTGAGTCCTCGCCTTGAGCCGCTTCCGCTCTTTTTAAACTGGTGCCTTCCGGTTTATCTTTATCGTTGTTCCGGGCTACCGGTTTATCGTCGGCTAGTTTCTCGAATAGTCTCCTCAGATCTTCTCCTATCGTCAACCTTCTCGTCACTTCGTCGTGGTCATAGCCTTTTGCTTTTAGTGTTTCCTTTACTATCTTCGACTTGAGCATCATTTCCATTGGCATCCCTGTTTTTCTCTTGAGAATTTCTTTCGTCTCATGTTCTGCTGGTAGCTCGGGATGTTCCTCTATTGGTTTCCCTGACTTGTCAAGCCACCTCGTGAGTGGAAGACTGTCATACGTCTCCTTGTGCAGAAACGAGAAGCCATCTTTGATCTCCGGCCTTTCGGCCTCCTTTTGCTCCTTTTTCTTGTAAAACTCCGTCTTTTTGCTCAAACTGTCGGCGTTCTGATGTTTGTGCATTGTTCTGTGCTCGATTATCATATCAAAATCATCGAGGCGTACTATCCATCTCCCAATGTAGCTCAGGTCCATTGAAAACGACTCGTAGCTTGAATGGCTCGCCGCCCAGGTATGATCTATATTTTTCTACAAAGGTCACTACCGCAAACATTTCCGCTTTGGCTGCTCGGTACTTCATCTCTGTATCATTCAAGACTTTGCACTCAAAAGCTATTGGTCTCAAGACTGTCTTTCCTGTCCTTTCTTGTTCTTGGTGGAGTATTCCAGAGATCGCTACGAACGATGCATATGTGTCCAGCACGTTCATTCCCTTTTCTGTGGGCATCTCCAGCACTGATGCTTCGCACAACTGCGTTTTTATATTTTGGAATGGTTGCTACGCTGCGTTATTCCACGTGAACTTCTTACCCTTGTGCAGGAGGAAGCGCTGCCATTCCTCCTAACCCTGGTCTCTGCCTGAAAAGAAACTCCACTTTCTGATATTATCATATGATGTCTGCTTCCAGTCTCGTGTTGAAGCTCATGTCCGCTGTTATAAAGATTGCACTAGTCCTATCTGACATAATGAAATCGCTGTCTGTGCTCAGGATGTTCTCTGAGTACTCATTCGGTATCTCGAATTTTGTAGTAAGTTTCTTCCTATGGTAGGCTCAGCTTCCTCTTGATCCAGTTCCAATCCGTTAGTCTCTCTTATTTCCCTGAGCTTCTTCTCATCAAAATTTTGGTGTGAGTAAACCCTACCCCTACTCCCTGGACAAAATTTTTTATCGACGTCCCCGTCGATGGTGCTGGATTCAAGTTATCCAGTGGTATTTCTAGTGGGCGGTCTGTGGCTGTCCAACCAAATAGTGGATTCCGTGTCTTCACATGTTTCATTGCTGATACGTCTTTTTGTTGGGTGTTTTGCCCTTCCTTTTCTTCAGTCCCAAGATTTTGCATCCAATCCAGCACCTCAGCTTTGTATTTTCCCTTCTTTCTATCTCGCTCTGTTCCAGGTCTCTTTCTCGTTCCGGCACGGAGTTGTCGGGGTTGTCTTCTTGCAAGGAGTGCTCGCTGTCGTGGACGATCTGCCATTCTTCATCGGCTACCAGGTCGCCCACGTTCACCAACTCCTCTCCTATCTCAGCGGTTTGTATGTTGTCAATCAAGAAGTCGTCATCATACCTGTTGTATCTCATGCCTGTCCGTTTGTGATCGCCTTTCCTCGTCTCTGTGGTCATCGGCTGCTCTGATTCTGTCCACTTTGCTAGCTCGTTTTGCTCTGGATCATTCCAATCTTCTTCCACAAAAGATCCTTCGTCCGAATCCACCTCTATCTTCTCGTTATCATTCATGATCACGTCCTCATTGCCGTCATTTTTCTCTCTGGTGCCTTTCTCGTTCACCTCGCATGCTGGTTCTACTAGTAGATACTCTAGTCCTTTCATGTTTTGTGCTACCAACCAGTCTTCCGGAGATGGGACGTGAGGTTTCAGATTCTCGTAGTGCGCCGCACGCCCTGTACCCAAGCGATAGGACCAGCCCTGCTGAAGTACCTCTGTTATCCAAACGGTCCTCTCCATTTAGTCAGTAAATTACTAGTCTTTTTTGGGGGTATGACATTCTGGAACACCCAGACGTATTGTCCCACAGCATACGGTTTCGCCTGAAGTATTTTTTATCGTACTTTTTGCGCTGTGCTGTCTCATCTGTGCCTGCGCCGTGTTCCTTCTACAGAGCTCGTTCAATTCTTATTGTCTCCTGACCGCTTCCTTCACGTACGCCTGCGGCGACGTCTTCTTCCCTTCGTATTCCGGATAGAAGATTGTCAAGGGCATTGCTATCTCTCTCTCTCTCTCTCTCTCTCTCTGCCAGTCAACATCATAAAAGGACTGTTCCTGTTGTCGAGTGCTGCGTGCTGTTATACGCCCTTTCTAGTTGTGGCAGATATTCGTCCTAATCTGTTATGTTTCTCGAGCAATATACCCTGAGCATGTTCACCAGAGTTCTGTTCTGCCTCTCCACTAATCCGTTCGTTTGAGGATGGTAGGTTGTCGAATGCGCTTGAGCAATATGCGGACTCCTCGTCAGTTCCTTTAGCAGGTCCCCACGAAGGCTTTCTCGTTGTCCGACTGGAATGTCATCGGACAACCATATCGTGATATCCAGTGTTCTATCAAATGATTTCAGCTCTCTTCCGCTGAGGCCGTCTGACATGGTACCGCTTCTACCAGTTTCGTGAAGCGGTCTAAAATTACCATTATCTGATTGTATCTCGAGTCCGTCATGCAGATCTTCTGATGGTCTATCTGCACGAACTCGTTTAATTCCGAGCTTTCCACGGATTTAAGTGGGAATTTCAATTTTCTAGGGTCTAGGGTCCTTCACTTACAAACACGACAATCATGCGTTCACCCACCTTTCGCAAGCCTTTCTCAACCCTGGCCAATCAAACCTGTGTAGTAATCTTTGTTGTACCTTGTCTATCCCCTGATGTCCCATCTGGTCGTGCAATCTGAACAACACTTCCGTCTGATATAGTTGTGGTGATATGATGAGATTATGCTTGTGTAATATTTTTTCCTCATCTTTCCTCTTGCAGGCTACCACACCATCAGCTGTGTGTTTGAGTAAGTCGCTTCTCTCCTTGTAGAACTGGCTTAAGATCTTGTAACTATTCTCCGCCTGGTCTCCATTCTCCTTGTCCCCAGTCCGGATCCATTTGGAGAGGTTGCTCGTCATCTTGTCATTCTCCTGCCCTCGTATCAGATCCGATAGTCTGTATCTCGCTTTGACGTGTTCCTTCAATACCATCATTTGACCATTCAGTTCTCCGGGACTGTGGATGTCGTCTTGTACTCTAACGCAAACTATCCTTCTCAAGACCTCCCTGTCATCATCCGGTTCCAGGTTCGTCCTGAAGATTGAGTTGCACGATAGCTCCCCAAAATGTTCTCTTGACACCGCTATTTTCTCAAGCTCTTCTCCTCCGAACTCATCCTGTTGCTCTAGGTTGTAGTTCCTGTGGAAGAATCAGTTTGTAGTTCTCTGTCGTAGTGCCTCATTTTCTCCTCTGCTAAATTCATGAAAAGACTGTCTTGGTCATCAACCCTCTTCTCTGAGTCATCCTCCCATTCATCCGACTCCCCGGACAAATTCTCTTCCTCACCGTCTCTTTCTGATTTCGACCACTCCCTGGACTCTTGATCTGGTCCTAGGTGCTCGGCTTCCTTCTTGAAAGTCACTTTCTTCTTCCGAAGCGTAGTCTGTCTTAGTATGTCCTCTGGGATCTTCTCGACCAATGCCCGCACAACTTCTTTGCCGTCAGTGTGCTTTATTTTTGAGTCCTCGCCTTGAGCCGCTTCCCCTCTTTTTATTATGGTGACTTCCGATTTGTCTTTATCGTTGTTCCGGGCTACGGTTTATCGTCGGCTAGTTTCTCGAGTAGTCTCCTCAGATCTTCTCCTATCGTCACCCTTCCTGTTTTCACTTCATCGGGGTCATAGCTTTTTGCTTTTAGTGTTTCCCTTACTATCTTCGACTTGAGCATCATTTCCATTGGCATCCCTGTTTTCTCTTGAAAATTTCTTTCGCCCATGTTCTGCTGGTAGCTCGGGATGGTCCTCTATTAGTTTCCCTGACTTGTCAAGCCACCTCGAGAGTGGAAGACTGTCATACGTCTCCTTGTCCATAAACGAGGAGCCAATTTGGTCTCCATCTGTCGGCGTCCTTTCGCTCCTGTCTCTTGTAAATCTCCGTCTTTTTGCTCAAACTGTCGGCGCTCTAATGTTTGTCCATTGTTCTGTGCTCGATTATCAAATCATAACCATCGAGGCGTACTATCCATCTCCCGATGTAACTCAGGTCCATTGAGCACTTTTTTAACCAATTGAGCGCTCTGTTGTCGACTCGTAGCTTGAATGGCTCGCTGCCCAGGTATGATCTATATTTTTCTACAAAGGTCACTACCGCAATTATTTCCGCTTTGGGTGCTCCGTACTTCATCTCTGTATCACTCAAGACTTTGCTCCCCTAAGCTGTCGGTCTCAAGACTGTCTTTCCGGTCCATTCTTGTTCTTGGTGGAGTATTCCAGAGATCGCTACGACCGATGCATACGTGTCCAGCACGTTCATTCCATTTTCTGTGGACATCCCCAGCACTGGTGCTTCGCACAACTCCGTTTTCATACTCTGGAATGATTGCTCCGCTGCGTTATTCCACGTGAACTTCTTACCCTTGTGCCTCATGAGTTGTTGCATTGGATATACTTTGTCTGCATAGCCCTTGATGAACTCCCTGTAGTAGTTTGCAAAACCTAAGAAGCTCATCGACTGGTGTTCAGTTTTTGGCGATTTCCAAGTCAGTACTGCCTCTACCGCATCTGGTTCTGGTCTAATACCATGTTTGTCCACCATTCTTTCCAGGTATTTGATCGAGTCCTTGAGAATTTCACACTTCGATGGCTTGTACTTCAGTCCTACTCTCTTCATACAAGCAAACACCTCGTCCAGTCGTTCAATATGGTCCTGCAGTGTGCGTGTGTTGCAATCACCGTGTCATCTATGTAGCACAATACTAAATTGCCATATTTCTTCGTTACGCTCGTCAGCGCTTGTGCCATTAGTCGTTGCAAGGTGGCTGTCGCATTGCAGAGGCCAAAGGGCATCCTCTTCCATTGAAACAATCCAAGTTCGCACGCAAAACCCGTCTTGTCTCTGTCTTGCTTCCTCAGTGGTACCTGCCAAAAAGCCGACCCTAGATCAAGAGTTGTGAGAAGTTTTGCGTCACCTAATTTTGAGAGACTTTCATCTATCCTAGGTATGGGATAGGCATCCTTCACCGTGACTGAGTTTAGTTATCGAAAGTCACAACAAAACCTAAGTTGGTCTCCTTTCTTTTTAGCCATCACTACTCCACACGCCCACGGTGATTTGGATGATTCTATCATGTCTTACTCTAGTAGGGTCTCTATCTCTTTTCTACAAGCATTCGACTTCTTTGGGGTCATACGCCTCGCCCCCTCCCTATGCGGCACCGACAATTCTTCTAACTATATTTCATGTTCAGTAAAGTTGCAGCATCCAATGTCTGCCTTATGTCTCGAAAAAACGTCCTGGTTCCGTTCTAGTACGTCCTTGATGGCTTCGAGCTGTTCGTATGTTACCTTCCTCCGCCTTAAATGTTCAATCTCTGATAATACTGGTTTATCCATTTCATATTCCTCTGGCGTGGGTCTTTCTGGAAAATTCGAAGAGCTCGACAGTCCATCGTCTGTCTCTGACGTAAGTGACTTCACAAGACCTGATGATTATTTTGTTTTCTTCAATCGTCTCAAGATACTAATTTTATCCCTGTGATTCGGGCAATCAAGAACTTCATCTTCTTTCACCTTTTCATTCAATTCATATCTAGTTTTCACGGGCAGTACGTATCCCAGCTTCCTTCCCCTCTGGATTGTGATTGGTATATCAAGCGTATTCAACAAGACACTATTGCAGAGGCCACTCTTGGTTATCGAGAAGGATCTTTCTAAAATAGCAGCACTTTGACTGTTTGGATTTGGTACTATACATCCTTGTTTGTTGTCACTTAATTCATTATAGTTCTTCATCCGTAAACTTACTATTGCCGCCTCATTCGTTTTCAGCCTTACCCTCCTACTCAAGAAAATTGGAGCCTTATTTTCATTCGCCATCATCAAATTTACCAGTTTAATTACGTACTTCCTTCATGTTCAGGCTTCCGAATCCTGAACATCGCACTGTTTAGATCAATTGTTACATCGAAATTCCTGATGAAGTCTCTGCCTAAAATGAATTGGTCAGACTCATCTAGATTGTCCGCCACGAGAAAGCTCATCCACAAATTGCGTTCCCCAAGCTTAGGGCTATTATAGGTGTCCTGCCTAGTACCCGCAATGCGCCTTTGTTTGCTGCCGACAGCCGTATTCTCGAGTCAATCAGGTCATCTTTGTCGAATCCCATGCTTCTCCAAGTCTCAATTGGTATTACACTCAAGACGGCGCCCGTTTCCAACAACCCACGCAGTTGTGTCTTCTTTCCGCTTATGTCTAATACGTGTGCAGAGTGTGCAGACACGTCTGCTTGCGTTCCCAGATGCATGGCATCCTCCTACAGCATAGCACAGTGCCCAATGGATCTCACTTTTAATTCCTCTCTACCAACATTGATTTGCCCGGCTAGATCCTCATCACATGTTATTATCGTTTTTGTGTAGTTGTTTATACCATCTATATTCAACATGAACTCATGTGGTCCATAGGCTTCCGTGTATCTGTTGTCTATGCGAACTGATTTACTACCACCTCTCGTGAGTAACGCCTTCAAAGCTCTAGAAGGAGTTTGCGGGCTTATTGTACTCAAGTAATCCGCGTACACATCTATGTGCATTATTTTCTAATCACTCGGTTCACTCAGATTTCTTGTTACTTCGTGGCCGCCCACTGTAA
Organism: Symsagittifera roscoffensis; assembly: GCF_963678635.1. NCBI lineage: Eukaryota > Metazoa > Xenacoelomorpha > Acoela > Convolutidae > Symsagittifera > Symsagittifera roscoffensis. The sequence goes on from NC_087069.1 coordinate 20,135,877, forward strand.
TTATTGACATGATTCTTGCCCTATTTTTCCTGATGCCAAATGGTTTTCCAGTCACCATCTTCAAAGTGTTACAATTGCCCCTGCTCACCGAGTTCTCTCCGGTCTCTGATTCTGGTTTTGTCATACAGAGCGTTTCATTTAATCTCAGTTTTTTTATTTACTGTTTCAGCCGTTGTTCGATTTCTTTGGTCGTAGTTTATCTCTAGAGCATTTCTCTTCTCGGCTCCCGTGGCATCCTTGTTTTGCGTCACGGCTTTTACTGTCTTTGTTGATAATTCACCACTCGCTGCGTCTTGGTTGTTCAAATCGTTTTCGGCTTGTCTGTTCCTAGTGTTTTGCACTGCGGCCAGTGCTAGTTTGTGTTTCGGGTTATTCTGATTCTTCACCGCCTCTCAAAATTAGGGACAGTCCATTCTGAAATGGCCTTCTTGATTGCGGAAAAACACCTCGCACTTATCTTGATGATCAAGCCACTGTAAAACTCGTGTTCCTACGTTTGATTCAGGTCCTCTACTTCCGGTGCGTATCCCAAGCTCTTCATGCCCTGCTTGTATGTCGTGCAATCCGCCGCATGATGATCCGCTTATCCACAATTTGAGCAAGACCTAATTTTGTCCATGTCGTCTCTAGGTTTGTACCATGACGATCTTTGTGGCTGGCTTCCCCCCTGCATGTTCCTGCCTTCTTGGTTTTTTTTTTGGTTTCATTAACATGTACTCTCATGATTTTGTCTCATCACTTCTGGAGTCGGTGCAATATCCTTCGATGGGGTACAATACGTTGCCAGCATTGTCCTCAGGTCGTCACTTCTAACCCCGTCAATGAACTTCTTCTTTCAAGCTCTCGAGATCATCTAGGAATCGATAGATTGACTCGTCTTCCATTTGTCTTCTTTTTTCAAACCTCATCATCGCTTGATGGCCCTTCATCCATGGTCCGAATCCGTTCAATAGTATCTCGAAGATCTTGTCTGCTGTATCACGCTCCTCCTTCTCTTTGCTACCACGCATTTCAGTTCGTAGTGCAGTGCCTTCTAAGTTGCTTAGTATTGCCGTGCATGCCTGCCTTTCTTCGTTCAAGTTATCTTGTTCTAAATGAAGTCTCATTACCTCTACCCATGTGTCAAGGCAGCCATCCGAATCGTCCTTGAATTCCTTAGGTTTTCTTAAAGTTTTCCGGGATTTGCCACTTCCTCTGTCACTTGAGTCTGTGTTTTTTGTTACGAATGCTTCAAGCGTCTTGTTCATCATTTCCCAGGTATTGGCCCACGTCATGGCATCTGGTTGTACACTCGTATGTGACGTTGACTCTTCTTCCGTCATTGTCGAGTTTGAGGCTCCCACCTTCATGGCGGTCCTTATCCCTCCTGGTGCCATGCTTTTATCAATCCGTGCTGACGGTGTAGATTCTAGTTTCTTTCGTTGTGGTTCCACGAAGTCAACTCTAGTTCCGGATGGCTTTTCGACCACAAATTTTTTTTGGGCTATTGAGTTTCTCAAGAGAGCATCCAGTTTGGACTGTATGGCACAAGAACTTTCAGCTTGATCCTTGCCGATTGTATCCATTCTCGTCTCTAGACTCCCCAACTTCTCATTCACGGTATGATGCCGTTTCTTCATTTCTCCATATATTTCTTGATATGTTTCTCTCGCTCCTTGTCGGTAGCCTCTACCTTGTCCGACATCTGTTGTAGTTTCTCTTCCGTCCCACTTGCCAAGACAAAGTAGTTGGCTAGGTACTCATTCTTGTTGTGTCGTACTTCCCTTTTTAGCTCTTGGCGGTCTTCCTCGCTGTGTTTTAGCGTCTTGTCGATTTGTTCCAACTTTGCCATCAAGTCGCCCAGCTTAAGTGAAGTTGTTTTTTCTTGACTTGCTGTTGCTCCATGTGTGATCTGTTCCTTGTCTTGTTTGGCTTCTGTTGTAGTTGCGGAGACTGTTCTGAAAGTTTTGCCCTTCTCGGTCGTTGTTATCACCTCCTCTTTCTCTTTTGGTTTCATTTCGACCACCTCTGCAATCCTCTCTGTGAACGACGTTCTTTTTGTTTGAGAATAGTCTTTTATCGTTTCCGGCGTGTTGCTTGTTGTTTCCTCTACATTGTCAATCGGTGAAATTTTTATCGTTTTCTTTTCTTGTTCTTCTGCATTTGGCTCTGGTGTTGATTCCGTGGCTTTCCTTCCCCCCCGTCAATATTCTGATCTGGTGTCTCAAGATCGATTTCTCTAGCCGGTACAGTTGGTTTTTCCATAGCTTTCTCCTTGGCCTTATGTTCCTTTACGCTTCTTGTATTGACCATGTTCAATGAAATTTTCTTTCTCATTACTTTCGGATTAGATAGTGTTATTTTCCGTTGCCACGAGGCTTTATACCTGTTAAATTTTTTTCAGTTATTGATACCTTATTTCGCTTTATGATTTTATATACACTTTTTTTTTATTTACAAATTTACAAGCTACAAGTCCCTATTGTAAAATCCGATTGCAATTATATACATAAAAAAATTCTAATGTATTTAAAGCTAATATCAGTCGAAATTAGTCTAAATCAGTTTTGAATCTAAATCAATTTCTAGTTTTGGGATGCTGAGAACGAAGGTTTCTACTAAATCCTCGTTCTAGTTTTGGGAAACTTCGTTACTGTCCCAGGACTTTTCTGAACCCTCATAGGACCCTTCGCTCAAGTGTTGGGACACTTCGTGCTGTTCAGGACTTTTCCGAACCTTCCTAGGACACTTCGCGCAAGAGTTGGGACACTTCATTACTGTCCCAGGACTTTTCTGATTCTTCCTAGGGCCCTTCGCTCAAGTGTTGGGACACTTCGTACTTTCCCAGAACTTTTCCGAACCCTCGTAGGACACTTCGCTCAAGTGTTGGGACACTTTGTGCTGTTCAGGACTTTTCCGAACCTTCCTAGGACACTTCGCTCAAGTGTTTGGACACTTCGTACTGTCCCACGACTTTTCTGAGTCCTCTTAGGACCCTTCGCTCAAGTGTTGGGACACTTCGTACTGTCCCAGGATTTTTCCGAACCGTCCTAGGATCCTTCGCTCGAGTGTTGGTCCACTTCGTACTGTCCCAGAACTTTTCCGAACCCTCCCAGTAGACTTCGCTCGAGGGTTGGGACAGTCGGATTTCTTGTTCCTTAGGGTTGGGACAGTCGGATCTCCTGTTCCTTAGTGTTGGGACACTTAGATCACTATCCCAAGACTGAGTATTGGGTCACTTAGATCACTATCCCATGATCGTAGGCTAGACTCTTTACACTTCTTCCAACCTCGTAGCTCAAGTGTTTCTTCGTCTGATTGATGATTTCCCCTGTATCTTGTGTCGAAATTTGGAATTTCTGATCCACTATCCCAGTACCACCTCTAGAGCTCTAGAGTTAAAAAATCCCCAAAACCCAATCTTGTTAATCAAAATTTTACCTGCTAACCACCCTGAAACTATTTTCCTGTTATTAATCCGACGCAAGTCGAAATACGACTTGTTAGCAAGTGCCTTATGATTTCCAGTTCGTTAAAGGCTTATTAAAGGCTAATTAATATTGATCCAAAAACGTAAAAATTTATCTGAGAAAAAAAGAAAAAACATTAAAATTGTGGTTAATACGACCGAAATTCAAAGGCGACCAATGTGATTTTTTCGAAAAAAAATCCTGGTACTTGATTGTCACGCGTTTTTCCTCCCCCTATTATCGGTCTTATTGGGTATTCTCCTCTTGGGTTCCACAAACTGTCTATTTTCCGATTCCCCCACCCGATACGAACAGGTTACCTACTACCTTAATTCGATCTTAAATTTGCATATTCTCGCGTTGCAACTTTTATTCTGAGTCTAACGATGGATCGTACCAGACTCTGCGTCTATTTATGAAACTAAATCGACGATATCGATGGTTTAGTTACTATATTGGTTCCCCCTTTTTACAATTTTCAACCACCAACCTCTATCTTAACCAGCCCCCCCGCCCCTTACCCCTATCTAGCCCCCACTTAAGCCGAAAATTACCCTAGGCGCGATGTGTGCTAAACCTCTCGAGAGAAAACCGTAGTAGCTGTTTCCAAGCTCTGCTCAAGTAAAAACGTTTCCTCAAAACGATGGGTATTTGCTTATTCATTTTTACCCTTATTTCCTAAAATGTAAAATGGATTTTAACGATACCCGTTTGACCAAACAGAACCTCTGTGAACCTTCTTCCGTTTGCCCTGTTCTGTTGTGCTTCGATCACACTGCTGGCTGGTCACCTGCCGGTTGGTCACACTTTCTCCCTGTGTTGGTCACACTTTCTCCCTGGGTTTGTCACCTGTTCCAGTCAAGTCTCCCAGTGGTCGACCCTCCTTGTTGTCCACTTTCCCACATCGCTGGGCACCTCTTCCAGCCAAGTCTCCTAGTGATCCGCTGCTATCAAAAAGTATCTGAAAACCCTTACAACGCCCCACACTTGGGCACCTAAAAAACGTTGCTTGTTTGGTCGATAAGATTGGACTTTTTGAAAAACAGTATGGGTATACTATTTTAATTATTTTAATTAAAATAAAGGTTTGATCCATCTAATTTGGAAGTCAAAGCCACTGTCCTTTTTGTGTTTTATGGTTTTTTGTTCCTTTTTGTATCTTTTTTGGTTTTTTGTTTCGCTTTTCCAGTTTTACTCGTTTTTGTCCCCCTAGTGACCTCCCTTACTCGGTTAGCTAGGCCTCGTTTCGGAAAGCGCAACGCGAAATTTTCACAGGTTTTCTTAAAAAGCTAACGCGGTAAAACCAAAAGGTGAATACGTTCCCGGTGAACCGCACCACCGGTACTCCAGAATGGGCATGTAGCCCGGAACTGTGTCAAGTGGGTTTGATCCCGTAGTCTTGATGTCGTAAAAACATCCAGAAGCGCCATAAAAACACTATTTAACTGTCGCCCACTTATGTCACATATGAGGTTAAAGAAAAATAGGCCCTACCACCATTGGCTCAAGAGTCAGGGACATTATCTTTTGTGTTTTTCTACATCAAGTGGTCGGAGCCTAAAATCCTTGTTAGAGATTAAAGGCCACTACCAAAATACCCCCACTCTAGAAAATAAGCTCAAGAAATAAGTTTTGGGTCCTTCTTCCACCGAAGGTTCACTCTGGTCCTTCTGAATTTTACTCTCCTTTCACCCGCCATTGTTTTCTGTCTCCTGCCACAAATAAGACAGCTCTACTCTCGCTCGCATTAAGTCTCGGAAATTGCGAATAGCAAATTCCAGCTGCTTTTTTGGACTACTTTCACGAGATTGTAATTCGAATCTTCTGATCTTGTTTTTTTGATATTTTCAGTTGTCACGAGAAACTTGAGCATGACATGCTCAATTCGAATTTTTGAAAAAATGCATTTCTCACCAAAATCAAGACTAAACGTTTTTCTCAAGGTCAAACTTCCAAATCTGACCGACTGGCACACAATGAGGACATCAAAAAGTCACTGGAGATCATAAAATCTCGTCCTAAGTGCAATCCTTCTCCTCCTCAACTGGAAGCTAAATATTCTAGTGTCGTTAAATCTAGTTCTGATATATATCAAGAATTGCGATTTAGTGGTATGCTGGAAATTAGCATGAGTACTGACAGTAAAATTGATAAATCGAATATTTTTGAGCACGATGAAAAAATGATCAGTGACACAATGAAATTTCTTGGTGCAAATGCAGAGGACATTTCCTCTCTCCCCAGACTCCGAAAATTTAACGCAACCAATAAAAGACCAGGACAATTTTTGGTGAAGTTTCGAAATGTTATTACGGCCGATAGATTATTTGCGCGAGCAACCATGTTGAAAAATTACGGATATAAAAATCAGAAATAATATATTATACCTGAAAAACCAAGCAGTAAATTGCACTGAATGACTACCAAACAAAACCCGAGAATTAAGGGCACTATGTTACAATATAGGAAGTTTATTCAAACTAGAAAGAAGAAAAACTTTTTCGAACAGTAAAATTTTAAAGACTTTTGCTATGATTTGCCTGTCTGAAACATGGCTTGCAAATGGATTCCGCGAATCCGAGATTTTTTTTGGAAATTACAACTGTTTTCTAACAAACAGAAGATCTTTGCTGCAATCAACATCTCACGGTGGAATATTAATTGGCGTAAAGTCAGGCTTAATGTCAGTACCTGCAAATTTTAGTTTTAGTATCAACGGAGCGGCAGTAGCGTGCTACATTAAGCTAGATTTTAGTTTTAATACCAATGGAGCGTTGCAACTCTTATTCTGAGTCTAAAGATGGATCGTACCAGACTCTGGGTCTATTTATGAAACTAAATCGACGATATCGATGGTTTAGTTACTATAATGGTTCCCCCTTTTTACAATTTTCAACCACCAACCTCTATCTTAACCAGCCTCCCCCTCATCCCTATCTAGCCCTCACTTAAGCCGAAAATTACCCTAAGCGCGATGGGTGCTAAACCTCTCGAGAGAAAACCGTAGTACCTGTTTCCAAGCTCCGCTCAACTAAAAACGTTTCCACAAAACGATTGGTATTCGCTTATTCATTTTTACCCTTTTTTCCTAAAATGTAAAATGGATTTTAACGATACCCGTTTGACCAAACAGAACCTCTGTGAAGCTTCTTCCGTTTGCCCTGTTCTGTTCTGCTTCGATCACACTGCTGGCTGGTCACCTGCCGGTTGGTCACACTTTCTCCCTGTGTTGGTCACACTTTCTCCCTGGGTTTGTCACCTGTTCCAGTCAAGTCTCCCAGTGGTCGACCCTCCTTGTTGTCCACTTTCCCACTTCGCTGGGCACCTCTTCCAGCCAAGTCTCCTAGTGATCCGCTGCTATCAAAAGCTATCTGAAAACCCTTACAACGCCCCACAATTGGGCACCTAAAAAACGTTGCTTGTTCGGTCGATAAGATTGGTATTTTCTAAAAACAGTATGGGCATACTATTTTAAATAAAATAAAGGTTTGATCCATCTAATTTGGAAGTCAAAGCCACTGTCCTTTTTGTGTTTTATGGTTTTTTGTTTCTTTTTGTATCTTTTTTGGTTTTTGATTCGCTTTTCCCCTTTTACTCGTTTTTTGTCCCCCTAGTGACCTTCCTTACTCGGTTAGCTAGGCCTCGTTTTGGAAAGCGCAACGCGAAATTTTCTCAGGTTTTCTTAAAAAGCTAACGCGGTACAACCAAAAGGTGAATACGTTCCCGGTGAACCGCACCACCGGTACTCTAGAATGGGCATGTAGCCCGGAACTGTGTCAAGTGGGTTTGATCCCGTAGTCTTGATGTCGTAAAAACATCCAGGAGCGCCAAAAAAACACTATTTAACTGTCGCCCACTTATGTCACATATGAGGTTGAAGAAAAATAGGCCCTACGACCATTGGCTCAAGAGTCAGGAACATTATCTTTTGTGTTTTTCTACATCAAGTGGTCGTTGCCTAAAACCCTTGTTACAGATTAAAGGCCACTACCAAAATACCCCCACTCTAGAAAATAAAAAGCCTCTTATTTCTTGAGCTAGTTTTAGCTCAAGAAATATGTTTCGGGTCTGGACCATTGGGAGACTTCGGTTGTCCACCTTTCCACCGAAAGTTCACTCTGGTCCTTCTGAATTTTACTCTCCTTTCACCTGCCATTGTTTTCTGTCTCCTGCCACAAATAAAACAGCTCTACTCTCGCTCGCATTAAGTCTCGAAAATTGCGAATAGCAAATTCCCGCTGCTTTTTTGGACTACTTTCACGAGATTGTAATTCGAATCTTCTGATCTTGTTTTTTTTTATATTTTCAGTAGTCGCGAGAAACTTGAGCATGACATGCTCAATTCGAATTTTTGAAAAATTGCATTTCACACCAAAATCAAGACTCAAAATTTGACCGACTGGCACACAATGAGGACATCAAAAAGCCACTGGAGATCATAAAATCTCGGCCTAAGTGCAATCCTTCTCCTCCTCAACTGGAAGCTAAATATTCTAGTGTCTTTAAATCTAGTTCTGATATATCTCAAGAACTGTGATTTAGTGGTATGCTGGAAATTAGCATGGGTACTGACAGTAAAATTGATAAATCGAATAATTTTGAGCACGATGAAAAAATGATCAGTGATACAATAAAATTTCTTGGTGCAAATGCAGAGGACATTTCCTCTCTCCCCAGACTCGGAAAATTTAACGCAACCAATGAAAGACCCAGACAATTTTTGGTGAAGTTTCGAAATGTTATTACGGCCGATAGATTATTTGCGCGTGCAACCATGTTGAAAAATTACGAACCAAGCATCAAGGGAAACAAATATTCAGTTTTTCTACCAAAATTCTTAAATAAAGATGACCAAGAAAAAGAAACGAAACTTGTTAAAGAAAAGACTTGAGCTACTCAAAAACGGAAACTAAGCAAAGGATATAAAAATCAGAAAAAATATATTATACCTGAAAAACCAAGCAGTAAATTGCACTGAATGACTACCAAACAATACCCGAGAATTAAGGGCACTATGTTACAATGTAGGAAGTTTATTCAAACTAGAAAGAAGAAAAAATTTTTCGAACAGTAAATTTTTAAAGAACTTTGTTATTTACTGCCTGTCTGAAACATGGCGTACAGATGGAATCCGCGAATCCGAGATTTTTTTTTTGGAAATTACAACTGTTTTCTATCAAACAGAAGATCTTTGCTGCAATGAACATCTCACGGTGGAATATTAATTGGCGTAAAGTCAGGCTTAATGTCAGTACCTGTAGACTTTAGTTTTAATATCAATGGAGCACCAAAAATAAATTGGTGCACTATGTCATCAATTAAAGAAACCGAAATAGAGAATCTTGAAGTTCATCAAAATGTTAAGTGTAATACTGCCTCAACTGGTACTCTCGATTTAATCTTCACAAGCAATAAAATCCATGTAACAGATTTTCATACCTTAGGCAGTAACGATAAATATGGAAAATGATCTAACCAATATCCGGTCGAAATCTCTTTCAATGTAGAGTTATCGGGTCTTATGCGTCGTAAGTTTATTATAGAACCCATTTTTAGTTATTGCAACGGTGATTAAGATTTACTCATTGAGTAAATACTAGAAAAATTTTTTGACAATTACTGTTGGTCAAATGTAAATATGATACTAAATCATTGGTATAACTGGTTATCCTCGCTTATTAAAAAATTTATTCCAAAGCGCACTAAATATAGAGCATCCTTGCCGCCCTGTATAAGTCAATCGACTTCGAATATTATTAAACGTTTACATACAGCTCGAAATAAATAAACCGAGTCTCATTTTAAAGTTTTGCCCTCAATTGAGCAGACAGAAACGAGCGCCAAAATGGACAGAGACGATTATGATCATTCTCTTGCGTCAGAGCGAAGTTTCTGTCTACGGGAAAACTTATAAAATACTCTAAAGATTTTCATAAGTCAAGCTTACCAAGTTTACTGGAGTACAAAGATGATACCGCCGAAACCGATTTATTAAAGGCTCCGACGATTTACGCCCGATTAAAAGTTAAGGCCACGACGATTTATCGCCAGTACTGTTCCCTAAAACACAAGCATCTCTATCTCAATCTATCTATCAAACATTTTCTAAAATTATTCAAACTAGGCGTTTTCCAGATTACTGGAAAGCAGCTATAATCAGCCTTATTCATAAAAAAGACGATAAAAGTGACATTGAAAATTATAGATCCGTCTCACTTCTTTGTATAATTTCAAAAATATTAGAGCGTTAAATATTTAGGAGATTACACGAACATCTATCACCTATGTTTCATAGTTCACAATATGGGTTTCGGAAGAATAAATCCACAGGTTTTAAGCGAGTGATATGGAGACGGTTTTCACGGACTTTAGTAAAGCGTTCGACCGTGTTGACCACGGCATCCTCTTGATGAAGCTTTTCAAAAATGGAGTAGGTAGAGATGGAGGTCCCAATCTGTCAAAGTGAATAGCGAAATCTCAGATCCACAGCCCGTAACAAGCAGAGTGCCCCAATGCAGCATCCTCGGGCCATTGTTTTTCCTAATTTTTATTAATGACTTGCCTTCTCTTTGCCAACATGTCACACCTTTACTTTTCGCCGATGATGCAAAATTCATCAGCCTAGGATTAGCTAAAGAAGAATTTCAAAATGAACTTAATGTGATATATAACTGGGCAGTTCAAAATAATATGCCATTCAATGTTGATAAATGCATCCACGTGAGCTTTAATAAAAGTTCAAACTAATTTTGCTTCAACAATACGGAAATTAAATTAGTGGACACTCACAAAGATCTAGGAGTTATAATTTCAAATTACATGAGCTGGAATCTACACATTGACAAACAGGCTTAAAAGATATTAATAAAACTTTTTTCGCGATCAAAAGAAACATATCGAATTCAAACAGAGAAGCAAAACAGAATTTGTTCAAATTCATGATAATCCCCGTGATTCTTTACGCAAATCCGTGTTTTGGTTTAAATAAGTACGTCGTTATGAGGCATGTAATCTAGACATATCATATTACACAGAGTTCTCGCGAGCAAAAATGTTTCAGGTGAGACGTCCATGGAAAGCCCAATGCGAACAGAACTTCATGTACCAAACCTGTCGACTTGCAAATGTGTTAAAAATCGATTTAAGAGAAGGGATTGGCTTGAAGCAACGACTTCTAAAAACCTTCTGGTCAAATTTCGAGCAATACAATGAGAGCGAAAAGTGCCCTCGGAAATAAGCAAGCGATTGTACGGCGAACAATTGCAGAAATAGAACTGTTATATGAAACGAGAAACTGACGGGGTCCAAACCCCTTGTGTGAACCACAGAAATCATATAACTACTACTACTATTACTACTACTATTTAAAAAGACTTCCGTTGGAACAGCAGCTTCTGGCCGGTAAGCAAATTATACTGTGGCGCAATGTATTGAACAACAGCATATCAGCTCATCGCACCAACAACTATACGCCCTGCCAACTTGACGAATTAATTCTGTATCATAAGTCGGGAGGGCCCTTTCTCCCGTAGTAGATAACAAATAAATGCGATAGTCTAAAGCATACCGCAGGAGAACAGGTACTCCCAATATCTTTGAGGCTTTGTGGAGAACGGAAGATTATCGTCATCAAGTCAACGAGTTATCTCATTTCTAGAAGCAAGAAACAGCATCCCGCGATCCTCAGAGCATATCGTTAACTAAATCAACCAAGTGAGCAACAAGCTGGAATATCTTGATTACTAAATATTTCAGCTTGTTGTTCACCATCAAAAGATAGCGCTTCCACTGCATGAACAATTTTGTCCGAATTCGGAGTTTCAGTGATACCTCTTGCATAGTATTTGAGCCCAACCATGTCGATCTTGTTCTTGCCAGGATAAGCTATTACAGTATGCTGAGGAGAAAATACTCTTCCCGGTTGAACCAATGAATATAACATTCGCCCGGAAGTATATATCGACGGAAAATAAAGCTAGGTTCTGAAACGACTGGCTAGCGTCTAAACACAGTCCTACATGCTTTTCACCGTCTCTGCCAAAGCCAGTTTTTTTGGTGGTCTTTCTAACCTCGGGTCGACAAAAAAAGTTAATTTTTCCGGCTTCGATCAGAACGCTCTAATTAACTCAATTACATGCAAAAACAGTGAGCTCATGGATTGGTCTCAGTCTCCCCAGACCACGAGGTCACTCCTAAAAGCAGGGCTACTACTCATTTATTATTTTACTATTGCTTTTGTTCGGTAGATAAAAATCATCATCTCCATCGAAGATAGATCAACCCTTTCCCTTAACTCCTAGCTTCTCATTGTCCGAAAATGAATTTGGAGGTTATTTGAATTCAACTCAGGACATCTCCAGAAAATTAAAAACCTATAAAACACAGTTTGAGTTCTCCTCCCAAGACCCCTCCGGATTCTGGAATCCCGGGAAATAACGCTCTCATTTCTTTCTGGAAGGCTGGACACGTCGTTCCAACACCCTTCCTTGTTCTCGGGATTCGCGTTGTAACGATTGTAGCGGCACAATTGTTACAACTTGGAATGGTCTTCGTAAAATTGTTTTTTCTTCAATCTTGATTAGTATCACACAATTTCCAGTTACTGCTTTTCTCTACGAATTCCCTTGATCTGTTTCTTTTCGCAGTTTTTGGTTGTCGCAAAATTTCGACGTCGTTAAATGTTTTTCTTTACGAACGACTTTCCAAAAATTAACATGTCAGTCCAAATTAACAATTCCGCGTTCGTCCAAATGACCGACTGTCACAGTGCCATCGAACAGAATTTACAAAATGCATGAAATCACCTTCATCCACGTCACATCAACTAACTGCAAAATACAAATGGCATCATACTTCACTATTATAGCCTCCCAAATTCTTTCACTAATCTCCACTTTCGAGGATATGACTTAAGATAAAACATTTTGCCTGACTTCTAATGTCTATGTCCCGATTTAAAACTTTTTCACCTAGGTTTAAAAAGTGTTGGGACGCAGAACGGTCCTGCCAACCAACAGACTAAAATTATCCTACTGTGCTTCTTCCTTTCGGAAATTTAGTTGTTAGTGCTCCTGAATATTGAAAATAAGGAACTCGGTGGTTAGAAAGAACAATGAAATACTCTCCTTCTTCAGGAGATTACCAAAGCCTTCAAAATCACGATAAAGTGATCAGTCGTCTTATTTGATTAAAAACAATCCTGCAGGCTGGAATATTTATTATACTCTCCACTCAAGCCTTTCTAAATAAATAGTAAGTGTCTCTAAAGCCACTAATTAAAACCACAACGCAAATTTGTAGATGCAGTAAACTCTTCAATCTTCCAAAATCAACTAAATGTTTTCTCTTCAGTTTCAGTTGCAAACCTAGTTGATTTGTTTCTCAATTAAGTTTTTGTCACATAAACAATTCTCAGTTTTAACATCTTCTCCTTCGTTGCTTCTCTGAGTAGTTCCTTGTTCATTCCTTGATTTCGTCGTTTAGAAGTACTAAAACTTCTAATGTCTTCTAATTTTTCTTCTTTTTGCATCTTGTGTTTCGGCTATTTGTCAATGTTCCATCTCCTCCTCGTGCGACATTGAGTCCGCACTTTCAGTCTCAGTGTCTTGCAACACGTCGGTAGCTATTCTGACACTGTTGGAGGCAGTCCCCCAACACTTCTGCTCTTCTACTCTTTGTTTGCAACAAGGTAGAGGATCAACGTTAGTTTCCCTGTTTCGGAAGAAGCTGTTGTGGAGGCAAAACGTCACGTTTCTCTGCAAGTCTTCCTTCAACACTTCTTCTTTTTCTCTACCGTCACATTCACTTTTCCTAGACGTCCTTTTCACTGCGGTGGTCACTGCTTTCCGATGATTTACAAAAGCTCGCTTGAAAGCTCGCTTGAAATTCTAGCGGATACGCGCTGTACACTCTGCTGTGTTTCTTGGTATATTCGTACAACCATGCAATCATCTTGGCTCTAAACAATTGAATCAGTCTTCTTCTGGCTCATTCAATCTTCACTTCCATCGGAATGCTCAGATTTTTGCACGTTGTCACAAAAAAATCTAAATCTTTTAGACAATCCAATTCCTGCAATTGCTCTTTCGTGGGAGTTTCTTGTCGATTGTTCTCTTGCAAATGAGCTTCCAGTCATCGTATCGCCATCATAACTCTCACTATCACTATCGTTATGGCCTGTGATGATTCTGGTAAACCGATGAGAGCAGCTCTCAACAGTCCCAGATCAACACCAGATTACTACGCCCGGGATACCACCAAGTTTGTAGCAAGCAATTGCAGGGAACTCATCATGTGTCTTCATGATGCTCCTTCAATTACGCTTTCCCGACGCTTCCCGCAGTGGTTCTACTTCCATCATCACTCGGTGGATTTCATCATTCTCGTCTACAGCATTGTAATCTGTGGCAGTTGATCCTTTCTGCTTCTGTCTTTCAAAATCACTGAAGTTGCCACTGGCGTATCCCATAAAACTTTTTCCCAGTATCGGCTCTAACACTTCTTTGGTTCTCTCTGGAACTGCTGAGAACATCCTGCAGAATGACTCGTAAGACTCTTCTGACATCCTCGCTAATCTAACGCACTTCGGCACTGAGAAGACTTGATCCACGATCGACTTCGTACTTTTCACATCCACCGCTACAAAATGCACTGGGTATCTGCCCTTGCACATTGGAGCTAATGTTGATCTTACTAAATATCACGCTCCCGACGGTCTGCGATAGGTTTCACTGTGCCGGATGTTCATTTCCGCCTCGATCGCTTCCCTCCACTTTTCAATATACTTTTGCTCAGTTTGCAAAACTCCCGGAAACACTTCTACATCATGCTTTTGTTCTAGTCCTCATTCTGGCGGAGCCAATTCGGTTCACTTAAGACTACATTAATGTTTTACACCTTAGAGCCCACTGTCAAAATAACACCCCCCCCCCCCCCCTACTCTAGAAATTAGAACGCCGCTAGGTCTCTAAATAACTAAAACACCCGAACGCCGTTCAAAACAGGGTTGAAAACTCAAGTATAAAATTAGTTTTTATTGGACAGTGGACCTTTGATCCATTTCAGTTGGATTAACCTAAAAACCACCCTATCTGAACATAATCGTGTAAAAAACACTCAAAAAATTAAATTCATTACTCCTATATTGACATGACTCTAACTCAAAAATCTAATGTAAGTAAGATAACTCTGGATGTTATAAGCAAATAGTTTTGACTCAAATAGTTTTGTTCTCCGAACCATTGGGTATTTGGACTCGTTTACCTGCTCGATCAAGTTTTTCTCTGGCCCAGCTATGACACACTCTGGAGTTCGCGATGTTCTCTGTCAGGAACCAGACAGCTCTACTCGAGTTGATCATATCAGTTAAATTGCCAATAGCAATTTTACTTCAGCACAACTTTCATCAATTTTCCCGCAATTATGACTCAGATCTTCTGATCAAAATTGCTTCTCATTTCAGTTGTCGCACGGTCTGTGGACCTTGTGATCTGTTCCGCTCCTTCGCCGGCTTCCGTTGTTATGGCCGAAAGGTCTTGCTCTTGCTCGTTCCACCTGTTATTGTTCTTTATGTTTTGGCCTCATCACCACCATGGCGACCAACCTCTCCATGAAGGAGGAATTTTTCGTTTCTGAACCTCCTTTTTTTGTATCCGGAGTATTGCCAGTGATTTGGTCCCCATTGCCAAAGGGCTGAAACCCAAATTTGTTTGCTTCCAATTCTTCAGCGTTTGGCATCGGCGATAATTCTGTCGTTTTCTTCTCGACGTCGTCAATAGTTTGATCAATTGTCTCTAGATCGACGTGGGCGACAGGTGCACTCTTTCGTTTCGTAAACTTTTCTTCAGTTGTGTCCTTCATCTTCTTTTGCTTCTAGTGTTCACCATTTTGACTGAAACATCTTTCTTCTTTAGTCTTGGTATTGTTGTTACGGTGTCTGTCTTGGCTCCCCTATTCAAAGTTTTTGCCTTTGCACGACTCTGACTTTTTCTGGTAACAATACTCTTGTCCTCTTCATGTTTTTTAATTTCAATCGTCACTTTCGTCAACAAACAGGTGTTAATAAAGAAATATGAAAAAAATATATATTTAAACAATCTCCAGAACTCATCTTATTTTTATAATTCTTTTAAAACATTTGTCAAATGGATATCTATTTAACA
Organism: Symsagittifera roscoffensis; assembly: GCF_963678635.1. Lineage (NCBI taxonomy): Eukaryota > Metazoa > Xenacoelomorpha > Acoela > Convolutidae > Symsagittifera > Symsagittifera roscoffensis. The sequence continues at coordinate 20,151,487 of NC_087069.1, forward strand.
ATCCGACTCAAAACTTAGATTCTCTAGTGGTCTTTTAATTGATCCTCTTCAAAGCGTTTAGTTCTCAACAAAATAATTTAACTTCCAAGACCAACAAAAACCCAGGTGCAGTACAGCTTTTGATGTCTTTCCAGAATTTTTTCTTTTGTTCTTGAGCAGTTTAGTTTTTTTAGCTCCCTAAACTCAGTTCTTTCAGTGTGGGGCACCTGTCGTAGTTTCCCAATACTCAAGGTTTTTAGCGTTGGTTAGTTGGTTTGCCTTCCCAAAACCAAGGGTTGGTCAGTTGATTCACCTTCGCAGGACTCAAGTAAGGAGCAGTTGTTTTACCTTCTCAGGACTCAAGTGTTGAGCAGTTGATTAGTCTTCCCATGACTCCAAGTGTCGGGCAGTTAATTTGCCTTCCCACGACTCAAGTTGTGATCACCAAATTAGACGTCCCATGACTCCAAGTGTCGGGTAGTTGATTTGCCTTCCGAGGATTCAAGTTTTGGGCAGTTAATTTGCTTTCCCAAGGCTCAGGTGTTGGGCAGTTGATTTGCCTTCCCATTACTCCAACAAGCCAGTGTTGAGCCGTTGATTTGCCTTCCCAGTACTCAAGAAAACCATCGTTGGCCCGTTGATTTGGATTTCCAATAATCCAGCAAACCAGTGTTGGGCCGTTGATTTGCCTTTCTGCGACTCAAGTAGACGTAGTGTTGGGCAGTTGTTCTAGCTTCCCAGGACTGTCTCAGGAACCCGTAAAAAGCCCCTACTCTGAATTTCTCAATCCTTTTTCTGAATTTCTCTAAAATGTCCTGATTTTGCTAAGTCAATTGCAATTGTGAAATCAGATCGGGTTTCCTACACCAGGTTGTGATTGAAATCGTTTAAAGTTTGTCTCAAAATGTACCATTTTTTCGAAATTATCTGGTACCTGGTTTTCAAGCGTTACCCCTGTCACTTTCGTTGGTCTGGGTTCTTCACTTTTTTAGTATCTAGTAAAATTATCTTTTTCCAATCCCCCCACCTTGTCCGGCCAGACCACCTCCCTTGTCTCGAGTTTATTATTGGGTACCCTCACGTTTCAACTCTTGTTTTCAGTCCAATTGTGGTCAGTCTTGACTCTGGTTAATATAGTATAACCAAATCTATGATTGTACCCGAAAACCTAATTGTATAGTTACAGTAATATGGCCCCCCTTTTACAATTTCCAACCACCGCCCTTTAACTTAACCAACCCCCTGTCTAACCTCGCCCCTATCTAGCCACCACTTAAGCCGAAAAACTCTTTATTGATGAAACCGTTAAAACCTGCTTCTAAGCTCTGCTCAAGTAAAACTTTTCCTCAAAACAATGGGGTGCAGCTTCTTTATTTTTACACTTATCTTCTACTGTATAAAATTAGATTTTAACGAAACCCGTGTGAACAAACAGCCCACTAGTAACCATTTTGTTGTCACACTACGCTGTTCACACTACTGGTAGTCCCTTCCCAGGAGCGATCTCTCTTGATTCCCAGATCTCGGTCCTCCAAATCAATTTGCTATCTGACCGGTCACCTCTTCCAGTGAAGTCTCCCAGTGGTTTTCCAAGGTTGCAAGACTGCCTGAAACCCCTTTTAACGCCCCGAACTCTGGCACCTGTTGTATACTTGCTG
>NC_087069.1:20153323-20223834 GCF_963678635.1 Symsagittifera roscoffensis
AGTACCATTCGAATGGGAAGATATATAGAGCATTCAATACCACAGAACACTCAATTAGAAATTACATTAGAAACTGAAGGAAAATTAACGCTTTTTCAAAATAAAATCCAGAAATAGTAGCTGTTAAACAATGCGGCAATTTTTTAATCAAAACACTGTATGAAGAATTTTTGCTGAAGTTAAAACAATATGTGTTATGGCACGAGGAAAAAGACAAGATATAAAAGAGGCTTTCTACCCAAGCAAAAAATATATTGAAAACCATGGTTTTGTGTGGCCATGAACAACCAAAAGATTGAACAAAAAAAGAAGAGCACACTTGTACAATACAAGGCTTAGCAAGGATTAATACTATAAACTGAAACAATTATTTTTTGTGACACCCACCCAGACTAGAAAACATGAAGCTAGATTACTCTATAAGCAAACTTTTTGTGAAATTTCACTATCAGAGTGACAAATCGTGCACCAAACATGTGAAACTCAACGAAGAAAAGACGACAACTACTGGTTCTTGCAATACTCAAATGATTGAACGCTGGATAACCGCTACAAGAGATCAAGAGAACAATAAAAAATGGTTGACTATGCAGCAAAAATAATATGATTCTATAAACTCCCAAAGTTTTATCCTCACATAATGTTTCTGAAACAAGAAAAAATCTACTTAACCCTATGTATTGCATAAACTAAATTTATTTTGTTGACAACCTATCTAGACGAATCTTCTCATTAGACGCAAATTGAGGTAGGTTTGAATGTATTCGCACTTTATTTCCTTTATACTCAGATGCCAAAAAAGATTAGTTGTAAACACACCATCCTAATCAACTGAAAATGTTTGAACAGTTCTCAACACAGAGCATTCAAGCGATGGCACAAAATTATACTAAAAATTGAAGTTTATGGGTATACTCAAAATCAGACATCGAGTATTACATTAGGACTCAACAGCTTCAAGAAGTAATCACAAGAATGAATATCATTGAAAGACACTGCATTGACTAAAACCTCGAGACGCTTGCAACAATCGGGGTTTGTATAGCCGGATATTCGGATAAACAAACCCCCGATGACAGAGGTTTTTCTAATGATATTCAAGACTTCAATCTTTCAATTGAAAATATCCAACCCCCAGAGATTTTTTGCGGACTGTCAATTTTAAATTAATTCATTGAAAAATCATTCAAAAATTTTTAAGGATGATTATTTTATGGACCTGAAACATTGACTATATTTTATTGCAATATTTTACAGTTTTAACAATTTGCTACTTATTTTTCAATTATTAAAAGAGCATCTTACACGCATGCAGTATACGCTCAAGAAAACAACCAAGCAAGCGTAGCACGTTTTTTTAGAATATTTTCTAACTCGATAAACAAAACTATATCAGATATCCACATTTGAAAAACTTGAAGCAAAGAGCCCAATACTTACAATGAACCAATTAACCCAATAGCTAAAGCACCAAAAATTATAAAATTATCGGAGCGCATCACACAAGACTAACAAACACTAACAAGAAAACTTCCTAAGTTAATTTGACCACTACCACAAATCACCAGTACACTAAAGAATCATCCGTTATACCAAGGCTCAATTATTTATTTATAATCAGTATTCCTTGAGTAAAGGAAATACAAAAGAAACAATTTAATGAATAACTATCACCCTTTGCTAGAAAGTTTTTTTCACGTTAAGATATTTCTTGCCTATTGTTAACCACTATTACTCACTGTTAACTCATTGTTGCTCATTTAAAAGCTTAAAGCTCATTTAATAGATTATAGCTCAATTACGAGTCCAATGCTCATTGTTGCTCTATGCTAGCGCACAATCACTAGGCAGACAGGAGCCATAAATAGTTACCGGTACCTCATCGCCAAATCCCTATCCATATCCTCAAGCTAAATAAAAAAAATACCACAATTGCCAGGACCCTTAACTTTGTTGAACCCGACTAGGCAAAACCCTTCTCTTATGACAGCAATTTCATATATTTTAGTATCATGCCCATAAATTTTTTAACCCTGACAAGTTTATGGAAGTTTCTCACGATCCAATAAAGGCAAGCAAGCGTAATTTTTTGGAAATAGGTTCGACCTCAAACCACAAAATGTTTCAGATATCAAACAAGCAAAAACTTAAATTTGAGTAAAAGCATTCAGTTTACGATAAGCCATTAACACAGAGCAACAGCAACAGCAACCGCAACGCTCGAAATGCAATACATCACACAAATCAGACAAAACAGTCAGAATACTACAACTTTTTTTATTCCAATCACTGCCCCGACTCACCAATACACACAAAATAATCAACCGTTATACAAAAGTCCAAATAAATGTACACCATCTGTGACATTGAGTATTGGGAAAAACATATGAACATTTTATTCTACTACTCCATTCTAGAATGTTTCGTTCACAATAGGAGACTTAGTGATCAGTCTTAGCCACTATTGCTCATTGTTAGTTCATTTTAGTTTATTTAAGGGACTATAGCTTGTTTTAAAGACTATAGCTCATTTAAGAGACTATTGCCCAATGCTTGCTCTTTTTAATGCTAATGCTCATTGTTTCTCATTGTTAGTCAACAATGAACAGACATTCAGGAGCTGTAAAAACAACAGAGATACAGAAGGAACACAAGGCAGATGAACACAATCTTAAAAAAAGTTGTAAAAAACGCACAAAACCGTTATTCTTTACACATTATGAAGCATTTCCAGTTTAAAATGAGGAAACATTCTGGCATCAGGAACAAGCCAAGATAAACAAGGGCGTAAGCTGGCCAATTACTCAGAACATTGAAATGAGACACGTTCTTCGAGTAACCTTTGCAATTCCGTACAGTACTCAAGGAATCACAAACAAAGACTACAAGACTGCTCATATCAGGGCGAAGCCTTGAATGTTCCGACTGCCTCCTAATGTTTATGTTTATGAAGCAGTAATAACATTAAAGAATTAAATGTAACAAAACAGAATTAAAATCACAATTTTGAGAATTTTCGTGAAAAATCTAATACAATTTTTAAGACTGACGCGTTAAAAGCTCGAAATATATCGCGCAATAATTGTCCCAAATTAGCTAAAATGGCAAGGTTTAAAATCCGATAACTTTACAAAAACAAAAAATGATCACAGGTGAAATATCTTTTCAAATTTGAGCTCAGGACAACAATACCTTTCGAGTGATATCAAAAATTGCGCCAAAAATAGCTAGTTAAAATGTCAAAATTTTTCGTTACTTTCGTTGCAAAAAACGGAAGAATAATAATAAAAAGTTAACAAACTTCAATTTCTTTCAAAGTTATCACAAATTAGGAACAATTAGCCCACAGTTATCATTACACAACTCTTCATCAAAACCCATTTCCCCACAAATGAATCTTATTTTCATTGAAACGCTACCTTGCTCAAAGATCAAACTCTCTATCAACCACGTATTATGATCATCATTTTTGCCGCTACAATCGAGATAATATAAATTTAATTATGATCGTAAGATTATCAAACAAAGTATACAGAAAGTTGTTTCGTAAGTAATGACGACTAAATCTTTCATTTCAGACAACCTTACCGTTATAATTTATATCTATAAATGTGCAAAACCATAGACATCTTGTCTCACATAATAGTGGCCATTCTACTAACCTACATTTTCCTAACTTCTCAAGGAAGAAACATTAATCGGACTAGTGAAGTACACACTCATACTGTAGTTTTCATCAAAAAGATAACTGCCTACTAACAGAGCCCAGCAACTAACGCAGCCCGATAAAACATTGTATTTCAGTACATCTAGCAATTTTTCCCTCTTCTCTCTTAATTTCACACAAATAATCAGTTTCACATCGGGGATCTATTTATAGTTAGATCACATCGCACAAAATTATTTTTGTCTATCACTAAAGTCCCCAAAACTCTGTTTTATAGTCGCTCACAAATAGATAAAGCCCATTGAAATGACACTCAATATGACTTCGATACTTAAATCGACTACTTCTCGTATAACCTAAAAGAATATTCTAACTGCCTCTTCCTAAAAAACAATCAAATCATGTGCTGTTACAGAACACTAACTTTGTCATGCTTTATATTAAACAATCTTTATCATTTCAATTCTTTTCTATACTAAATCAAAAATCCCCCAAAATTACTAACCTCATAACGAAATGAGTTTTTCAAAAACAAAAAATACTCAGCTTACTCAAAATTATTTCAAATTTTTCGCATAATAACTCTTTGAAAATATTTTTTGGCAGGAAATCAATTAATCATGAAATAAAAACAGAAATACTTGGCCTGAGATTTGACTATTCAGACAATTTAACGGCAAAGACGTTCTAACCCAGCAGAGAAGGATGATTGAAAAACATACCACAACCACAATTTTCCAATGCCACAAAATATTTACGCGTCTTGAGGTTTCCCTAAAACCGGCCACCATTAACGAGCTAAAATGATCATTAAAACCCATACAACTTTTACCCGGAGTGGTACGAGTGTAAGCTACTCTGTAAAATAGCAAAACTATTCAGACAAAAAATTTGCTAAGAAAACTTATAATTTCAACCTAAAACTTAACTCAACCCAATGAAAAAATTGGTTGGCAAATATTTCTGGACACATTTTGAAAACATACGACTTGGAACGGAAAAAAATCAACCAAATCAGAGTGAACGCTCTTAGTACATCAAAAAATGACATTGTCGTCTATAGGATTTCCACACACGGTCTTGCGAAGCTATCCCTTTTACTGTGCTAAAGCAGGGGGCACTAGGGCTCGGTATTAACGATAATCCCGAAAGGGTTATTTTAGTGGTGAGTTGTCCTCTACTGTATTCTATTGCTCCCCCTTGGTTAGTGATGCTCTTGCTCGCTATATCTCGCTTGAAGTCGCGTATAACGAATTCCTTTCTCTCAAATGAATTCAATATATATAAGTCTGAATGAATACAAAGGGCCTACTAGTTCGGCCAGCGTATAATTTAATAATATACAACAGAATGGTTTGCGATCTGTACACGCTTAACAATTTCTTCAGCGTACTCGGTCAGTACACGTGTCGACTAAGCTCTCTGACTTAAGCTAGCTTCTGCTCTAACTAATATTCCACAAGGCACTTCGACTTGCGTTCTTACTTCACTCGCTGTGAAACAATTAACTGATGAGTTCAGATAGCGACCACAACTGGAACCTACTGAATCTGACGTTCGTTAACTCGTTCTACTTAAAATCCGCTCTCTAACCTCCCATTCTTATCTCTATTTGTGCTCCGTTTTTGTTAAAGTCACGCCACTTCATATCGGTGCTGTCATCCCCTTAAGCACAACCGCCCCCTATGGTTTTCCCTTTTACCTACTCCCCCTGTCAAAGCTGACGGGTCCCAAGTCCGGGGTTTTTATCGACTTGTTCACGTTTCGTAAATACATCCCCCTGCGGTTGGCATCGTAAATCGGGAAAGTAACCGAAGTCGTATGATTCTTATCAGTTAAATCCCCCTTCGCTACTTACTTGAATACCAACTGACTTTGGTGTCAAATCTTGACCCAAGCAACAAATGTCATACGATCCCAATAAACTAACCATAACCCGATTTTGAACCAAATTTACTAATATTTTCCCTATCATGTTAGGATAAAATACACGGTCGGTAAGTCAAAAATTTGCTAGAATTACCGATTCTACAGTCTTCCCTTCTAGTCTATTATTCTCCCGAATAATGTTAGTTTTTCTCTCCCCCTTTTTCCTTCATTAAATACTGAATTACTGACTATATACAATCTATACTTTATTTAGGTGTAAGCTATAGTTAAGTTTAAGTTTAAGCTATAAGTTTAATCAGTTCCTTCCTTTATAAATTCCTTGGTTAAAAGCGAGAGTTTATAAACTGTCCTGTCCTAACTTTCGGCCCCCGAATTGGTTGAGGATTCTTCATATTCGTCTGACCAATTCCCTTCTCCCCATTGGGCCTGGAGCGCTCGATATTCTTCCTCCCCAATGGTATGTCTGATTTCGTCAAAGAGGTCCCTAATTTTGGGCCTATCGCTGGGCCCCCTCCTCCTAGCCGTTGCTCTGTCGGAGAGGGAAATTGAGTGGTTGCTTGCAGAGTCCTCATCACTCTCCCAAGTGAGAAATCTCTCCCGCCCAGACTTCTCCGAAGGCGGTTGACCCTCGGTCGAGCAAGTGTCAGTTGCCAGGTCCAGGGCGGGCTCATGTACATGAAATTGGCCCGCAGTTGAGCCACTCTCCAGATGGGGCTCCCCCGGATTGAACTTCCAGAGAGCTGTGCTCACATCCGGCACCGTCTCTTCGACTCTAGGATAGTGTCGGAAAGGCCGTGGGGCACCCTGCCCCCGCAGAAACAACCAGAACTCATGCCAGGAGGCGGTGTCTGCCAATAGGTGCAGGGAGGCACCACTCTTCAGTGAAAGAGTTATACACTCATCTTCTTCCTGGTAGTCTAGGATGGTGAAGAAGGCTCGGAGGATGAAGGATTTCCACACAATTGTCATTTTGGCGACTTTTTTTTCTTTTGTAATTTAGAGAATTTATTAAAATTTGACGGTTCCTTAACGACTGAATTTTGATAGTAACAATGCACGGTTTCAGCCTTCGTGGTTCTCTTTTTCCCTTATCTTCACCTGTTCAGATGTTCGTATCGAGGCGACACAACGGCCCGTCAATCAATCGGTTGCTTTTACTTAAGATTGTAATCTGTCATGTTCGTCGGTTAACCTGCAAGCCTGGTCACGAAAATCTTGTATGCAATGAATTGGCCTGAGCTTGCGCTAAATTAACCTGATTAAGTCTTTAATGACCCTCAACCTCTTTAATGTCGCCTAACGCATCCTACTAAACTGTATCGTGTGATCGCAAACCTCTAGTCAGTCCCCGTCAAAAAAAAGCACGTATGGTTATACCATGAATGAGGGGTCAGCTGAGCTGACTCGGGGACATGACTGCTATCAAGTTACTCCTCACGGTGTGATCCAATCTCATCCAGTTAGATAGATATGAATGTTTGAAACGAAGTAATGATATCCATGAGGTGGGGTCACACCCTAGTATAGTAGCACCGAATACGATGAGCATTATAATGAGTTCTTGAATATATAAAATGTTTTGAACTCACAACCGGTCGGACTGGTTCTCACACTCCTGGTCGCCTCATCCTCCCCTCCTCACAGACTGGTGTCCATCAGCGCGCTTGTACCGATCCGGGGTCCACGTCCAGAAACCCCCTTCCACTTGCCTCGCATATAGTTAAAGCCTCGTCCCATCAGCGGTGTGCTCGACGCCCCACTTCCCTCTGTGGTCCTGGTAAGGTTCACTTCATCGAATGATGAGCTAGCAGGTACTCTGGGGGGTAGATATATCTGCCCAGAGAACGAATCATCTCTGGAGGGTCCCTGGGGATAACTGTTGGGTCTCTGTGATCCACCCTCGTAGTTGGGATCGTATCTAGGTGGCGACACCCCTCGATGTCGTCCTGGTGGCGCACAACAGTAGGAGTCCTCGAAGTCCGCGCCTCGTTGGCGGCGCCTATTAATTCCCAGTAAACGCGCCCTCCTTGAAAAACAACGCCAGTACACGCAGCCTAATATTAAAAAGACTGCGACCAACAGCCAGATCACCAGTCCCAGTTGCACAGGTCCACTGCGCATCATCTGCCAATGAAAAGGGGTGTGTTTGCGTAAAATTTCATCAGCAAAGGGCTTGGCAATCTCCGATAGGGCTTCTTCGTCCACCGACCCCTATGGCAACTTGATCAGATTGAGTCGGAATGCTTCGACCATCTCACTCCTCGCCTGCTCTCGTAAGATCTCCGGTATCATGACTCCTGGGAGGTTCTTTTCAGCTTCCTCCAAAGTCGCAAACAAGGTCCGGATCAACGGGTGTTGTCTGATCGTCACCGTTAATCCAGTCTCGTACTGGCAGGTCCGTGGGTCTGGCACTAGGACCAAAGCACCGTCTGGCGTTTCGATCCTACCATCGCAACTAGGTCGTAGAAGGCAACTTCTGCAACCGGATATGGGTTCACCCCTCTCCTTAGCTCCTCTGCTGTAGTTGAAAAGCGTATAATCATCGTCCCGTGAAGTTACCAAATAAGTTGAGTCGTCCAGGTACACAGGGGATTTCTGGCAGAACAATTACCTCCTGAGGGCACAACTTCAACGCATTTGTAGGCAAGTCGAAGAAGAGACTCGCTAGACAAGACGATTCACTACTTCGGGACATCGCGAAAGGTCGGAAGCAAAGCTTCAACCGGCTGCTTCCACTGCAATGAGCTGAGATCACTTCTCCAGATACTTCTGCAAAGTTGTCCCGTCTCTCCGACACCAGCAAGTGTGTATTTACCAACTTATACTGAGTCGCTGTCGATCCACCATTCGCCGGCTGGGGAAGAGGAGTCGTCCGATAGACGTCGTGCAGGCCCATCGTGTGGTGTACAGGAATTTTAATCAAAACGTTGATCCCCGTTTCCGTGATCACCGTCGACTGCATCAACTCGAATCCATAGTACGTCATCAGTTCGTTCCTGGGTATAGCCTCTTGCATCTTATCCAACTGAATTCCATCTAAGATACTCGTCAGTACTTCCGGGGGAACAAGAGTAGCGGGAATATATCCTCGCGTCAATGAACTCAACGCATCGTCCAAGATATACCCGTAACTGTGTACTGCCATTTTGAACGCTATCAGTTCGGCTCTGATGGTGTCAAAAGTCGCTGAGTGGTTCGTAATCACTGTGGAGTACTTCAATGTTTGTCCATAGAGGGAGTTCCACCTATACATCTTACAGGCACTTTCCTCCTTTCGTTGGTCGTCAGTCCCACCTAGAACATGCCTCAATAATCCCCTGAACAGTTCGAAGTTTGCATTCGAGTCGTGCGATATCAATTTCGGCTGGGTCTGCGTCTTGTTAAGAGAGTGGCCCAAAAGATGCAACCTCTCCCCAGTCTCGAGTACGATGGTCCGGACAGCCCCATCCAAGAACGAAGCTTCCTTGCCCAGCTCATCCGAGTTCGAGTCTCCGTCACAAAGACCAAAGAAGGAGAAGTAGTGACAAAACCCTTCCTTGAGTATCGGAGCTAACACTATGGCCGCCGCAACTCCTCTCAGCGCTGGCTTGATCCACCTTTTTACTCTCGTGGAGCTCCTTTCGTGCTTGTCGACGAAGGTCGTAGCTCGGTTCTTCATCTCGTAGAGCACGGCCTCTATTTCACTAATTTCGTAGTCAATGCCTTTGAATGCCAGGTAGGTTAGATTCACAAATGCTTCCGTAGTGATGTTGTCACTGCAGATCTTGCCATCCCATTCTTTCCAGCGATCCGCCAACATATACTGATGTTCCTGGAAGGCTATATCGAGGAGTGTCTGATTAATCGCAGGGACCACGGGGAATGGTACCGAAACCCAAGAAGTTTCCATTGCGCTCGCAATGATGAGGAGAGTCTCCCCCATGAACACTGCTCCGGCGGTATGGTTGATCGTCACTGCCGATAAGGGCCATACTCCAAGTAGCAAGAGGATTGCCAGCCCGACCAGCCATGAGTTCATATGTAGATTACAATTTACGATCTAAACGGCAATAATAATAAAAAGAAAGACTAAATGAATAAGACCATCGCATCCCTAAGTATCTGAATTTCCCCTGGAATTTGGAAAGCCTATAACCATTGAAGTATAACCATTAATTTCATTAAAGATTTCCCTTAAGTTTTAAGTTTTGGTCTCCCCCCTTATGAAGTTATAGCAAAATTTTTTTTTTTGAATGCCCTATTTTTAATTTTTTTTGTGACGGAAAGAAAGTTTTATTAGTGTTTGTCTGATTGGGGTTGGAGTTAGCTCCGCTCGAACTCGTCAATCCCAAAGCGAACAGGTGGTCGCCGTCTACGACTAGGTCGGCCCTCGCCCTCTGCCTCGTGCTCTCCCCTCAACTCCAAGGATTCGTTAGGTTCTGGTGGAGCAAGTTCCTGGTCCGCTGGCGCGTTCCGATGGTCATCTTCCCTTCTGGTCTCCAGTTCGGCTGCGTCGTAAGTCTCCACTACTTCGGCTTCGATTTGCTTCGGATCCTCTATTGGGTTAGGGCTCTCTAGGGGTTTGTCGTTCAACCGGGCATTCGGAGGTAGTCGTGGGGTAGGTAACCTCAATGGTCTTAACTCGTGGGTCTCTCCAATAGCCATTTCCAACTCGTCGTCTCTAATTCCAGAGTCGTCAAAGAATCTGACCGACCGTGAAGGGGCCGGACTCTTAGGGTGGGAAGCCTCGTTGGATTGCGGGTTCTCCTCTACATACGGTTTCAACATGTTAAAATGCAAATACCGGACCTTTGCGGGGGTGGAGGGTTTGGCCACCTTGTAATTCACTTCAGAGACTTTGGCCAAGACCACGTAGGGCCCATCCCATGGTAGGAAGAACTTCTTCGACTTTATCTTCTCTTTCGCCCAAACCCACACTTTGTCTCCCGTCGCGTATGGTTCTCCGTGAACTCTTTTCCGATATTGATCCTTCTGGCGTCGCTGATTAGTTCCCAGTAGCTCTCGAGCGCTGCTATGGGCGTCTCGGAATTGTTCGTCAAGCCATTCTACAAACCCATCCTGTGTCGGAACTTCGTCGTAGGGTTTTGGGTAGAACAGGTCGATTGGGTACTGGCATTCCTGTCCATGTACTAGATTGAAAGGGGTCGCACCGGTTGTTCGGTGGATGGTAGTATTATAGACGAAATTCAAGTAAGGCAATACTGTATCCCATGTCCGGGGGTTGTCCGCGCAGTACTTTGAAATGACGTCCGCAATTACCCTATTATGACGTTCTACCTGTCCATTGCCTTGGGGGTGGTACGGGGAAGTGCGGGATTTATCGATCCCAGTAGTCGGCACATTTCGAGGATGAGATTACTCCCAAAGTTCTTCCCTTGATCGGTGTGCAGGATGTTCGGTGCCCCAAACTTGAGTACCCAGTTCTCGACTATCTCCCGGGCCACCTCTGCCGAATCCGTGGATACAAGTGGGACGGCAATTGCATACTTCGTGAACAAGTCCGTCATCACTAAGATGTGCTTCGCACGAGACTTTGCTGCCAATGTCACGGGCCCTAGGATGTCCGCCGCCAATGTGTTGAATCGGATCCCCACTTTAAACAGGACAAGCCCAGCGACCCTCTTTTTTCCTCCTATGCTCCGCGCTGCACAAGTGAGGCACCATTGTAACTTCTTCTCCACGTCTGTCCTCATGGTGGGCCACCAGAACCGTTGACGAGTTCGAGCGAGGGTCTTCTCAACTGCAAAGTGTCCGCCGCTAATCTGCGAGGAGTGCAGCTGGTTGAGGATCTCCTTCCGCCCGGTTGCGGGAACAATCGTCTGCAATACCGGACGCAAGTCATCCCTTGGGAACCATTTTTTATAGAGCACCCCCCTCGGATATTTAGTTCGTTCCATCTAGACCAGTAAGCTAGGGCCTCGGGTCCGTACTGTATCGCCTGCTCTTTGGGAATGAGGTTTGTCCCCAGAGATGGCATATCGCCCGCATCGCCTACAAACTCCGCCCAATAGAACACCTGAGACATCGCGTCATCCTCTCTTTGCAGAGTCGATATTTCAGAGGGCGTCCGTTCCCAGGTAATCGTTTCTTCCTCGTCCTCTTCCTGGGTCTCGTTGATCATTGTGACAGTTTCGACTTTGTGCTGCTTTGCTTTCTGTAGGGCCAATTCGAGAGACATGGGCTCTGGGCAAGACCCGAATGCCTTCTCCTTCTCCCCTGGCATCCAGTCGGGCCCTTCTTCTAGCATCCTTGAAAGGCCATCCGCATTTCCATTTTTAGCCCCAGCTCTGTGGACTACATTGAAGTCAAACTCTTGAAGTTGCTGTTGCAATCGGAAGGTCATTCCATCGGGTTCCTTCTGCCTAAAGAGCCATTGAAGGCTGGAGTGGTCGGTGCGAAGGACAAATTTTACCCCCCAGATGTAGGGTTTGAACCATTTCACCGCTTGCACCACAGCCAAGGCTTCTCTTTTTGTCGTTGAGTAATTCGTCTCTGTTTTTGATAGTACCCTGCTAGCGTACACAAGTGGTCTCTCCTCCCCGTTGATGACGTTCGAGAGTACAGCGCCCATGCTGGTATTGCTCGCATCCGTGTCCAATATAAAGGTTCCCGTATAGTCAGGAAATTCCAGAACTGGGGCCGTAATAAGCTCTTTCCGTAGTCTATCGAAGGCTGTCTGACATTCGTCGTTCCAGATAAAGGGCACCTTCTTTTTCGTCAAAGAGGACAGGGGACTCGCAATCCCGACAAAGTCCTTCACAAATCGACGGTAGTAATTGCAGAATCCGAGAAAAGACCTCACCCCCTTAACTGTTTTGGGCACTGGCCAGTTCTCAACCACTTCAACTTTCTTGGGATCCACTTGGATACCTTCATTTCCAATTATGTGGCTCAAATAAGTCACCTCCCTCTGTACCAACCTGCATTTCTTCGGCTTCAGTTTCAAATTTGCCTCCCGTTGTAGCTGGAAGGCAGCCTTCAGGTGTGCAAAATGGTCGTCTTCGCACTTGCTATACACCAGCACATCATCGAAGGAATATTAGGGCCCACTTCCACAGGTGGTCCCGAAACAATTCATTCATGAGCCGCTGGAACGTTCCTGGAGCATTGGACAGCCCAAAAGGCATCATAACGTACTCATAGAATCCTCCATCCGGTGTCACAAAGGCTGTCTTGTGTCGGTCTTCCTCGGCTACAGGCACTTGCCAATACCCACTCGCCAGGACGAGGGAAGAGAAGTACTTCTGCCCGTTAAGAGCATCGAACGTTTGATGTATCTTCGAAATCGGAAATGCGTCCTTGACCGTTACATCATTCAGCTTCCGATAATCCACACAGAACCGCCAACTCCCGTCCTTCTTCGTTTGCAAGACAATTGGTGCACTATAAGGGCTTTTTGAGGGTTGAATCACCCCTTTCTCCAGCATGCTCTTAACTTCGTCCCTGATGATCGGCATTTTTGCGGGAGATGTTCGATGGGGGGATCTTGATAGGGGCCGAGTCTCCAGTATCAATCCGATGTGTCACCAATTTAGTTTGGCCAAGTTCGGCATCTGTCAAAGCGAACACATCTCTATAAGTACTGATCAACTGTTTCAGCCGGTCCCTCTCCGTTCCTGTCACCTCGGGAGCTGCTAGTTCTAGAATCTTCTCTATATCTTCATCTAGATGTCGTTTAGCCTGTACTTGGAAGTCCATCGACCCTTCCTCTTGCATTCCCTTCACCTCGTGGTCCTGACTGACGGGGGGCAAACCTTCTACAACATCCCCCATTGCATATGATGACTCAACGTTTGACCCACCAAGAGGAGTGTGTGGTTCGGTTAAGGGGGTACTATGCGACGAGTTTACGTACCAGTAATTATCGTCCTCTGGCGCGTGTTTAGGGTATGAGGTCCCCTTCAAAATTTCATATTGCAGGGGAACTATAGATCCCTCTTTCCGTCCCGTCCAGAGGTTGTCACACTGGAAATCTAACGAGCATTCATGCTCCTTTAAAGACCGAAGTCCTATGATCATTTCCGCTTTCAGCTCAGGCACCACCAGGGCCTCGACCTCATCGTCGATTGACCCTAGCTCCAAATTAGCCGTCACCCATCCCTCGACTCCCACTTGCCTTCCATCCGCTGTTTCTAGTGTCCCTTTGTAGGGCCGCAACGGTGGACGGTGGGGCTGTAGTCAAATTATGGTACACCTCGCTTCGTATTAGGTTGATCGTAGCTCCCGTATCCACTTTTACTGGTAGCCCGCCCAAAATCGCTTCCGCTATTAGCCCGAATGGTGCTTCGGGCACTCGGCAAACACTCACGAAATCCAAGGAACTCTCTGTCTGACACTGGATACTCGTGAGTTGTTTAGGTTCTTCCAGTCGACTGGGGGTCGTTTGGTGGAATAAAGTCTGAACCTGCTCTGTTCCTCGAAAGCCTTCACCTCTCATTTGCACCTGAGGGCTCGTCGTGGGGTCCACGCGGTACATAGAGGGGTTAGAAGTGGGGGATGGGTGATTTACTCGCTGTTGATTCTTTATCTCGGCCGGGACAAAACCTCCCTGATGCATATTCAATGCCCCGGCCCTTGGTAGTTTAAATGATCCGAGTTTTTCTGGGGGCACTCCTTCGCAAAATGACCCGGCTGGCCGCAGCCAAAACAGTTCCCACGGGGTTACTGGTTTTTCATTCCGTAACGACCTCCAAGGCCAGGAGATAAGTTCGATCTATTCTCGCCGGGTTGGGGTTCGTATAGTTGTCGGGGTCGTTGGGAAGGTTCCGACCGCGGTAAGTTTTCCGGGTGGGGAACGGGGATGATAGAATTAACAAACCTACCCATCATGGCCGTCATGTTCTGCATCTGAGCTAATAGATCATTCTGGACACTCACTGTTAAGATTCAGAGTTAGAGCAAGTAGGACTAGGGGATAGAGGTTTGAGAGTTATCTGAGGTTTCAACTGAGGAGAGAGAAGAGATACTGATTGTTGAAGAATGAATTGAGATTGTGTTTATAAAATGACACGACAAACTGAGCATCAAATAGTACCAGTTAATTAATTACCAGTTAATTAATTAGTTTATCAAATACCAGCAGACCAGTTGACCTTGTCTGAGTGCATTGAGTTTTATACCAGTTGACCTTTAATTAGGTTTCTATTGCTCAAGTCTGACCTTGAGTTTGGTCTGGTATTTCACTAGTCTGGCATTGAGCTCGTCTGTCCTCAACACCCCCACTCAGGCTGAATTGGCTTTGTCCAATGTCAGGCTGCAACCCATCAGCGTTCGACGATGTTGATCCACCTTTGCCTTGCTCAGGGATTTCGTCAACAAGTCAGCCTCCATGTTTTCGGTTGGACAGTACTCGATCGCAAATGTTCCATCCTCGACCCGCTCTCGGACAAAGTGATACTTGACATCAATGTGCTTTGTACGCTTCTGCATTACGGGATTTTTGCACATCTTGATGCAGCTCTGGTTGTCCTCGTTGATCACAGTTGGACCATCACACGTCATATCCATCTCATTGAGGAGGGATCGTAAGTAGAGGCCTTCCTGAACAGCCGCTGCCATTGCTTGATACTCAGCTTCGCTGGTAGATATTGCTGCAGTAGGTTGCTTCTTGGTACTCCAGCTGATTGCTGCTCCTGACCGCTGCACATGAAAACTGTAGCCTGTTGTTGACCTTCTGTCATCAACGTCACCAGCCCAGTCAGCATCTGCTGAACCATAAAGGTTGAACCCATCAGGATCTTTGATGTAGCACAGCTCCAGATCTTTGGTTCCTTTCAGGTATCGCAGTACTCTCTTAGCAGCCACCCAGTGTGTTCTCCCAGGATTCTCCAGAAACCGTGAAAGTTGAGTCACAGTAGCTAGGATGTCTGGCCTCGTTTGCTTGGCTATGTACAATAACGAGCCCACTATGCCTCTGTAGTCCTCACGCTGCATTGCCACTGCTTCTTCTGAGCCCGCTCCAGGGCAGTCCTTCTTCGTCAACTGAGTGCTGATATCAGCTGGTGTCCCTACTGGTTTGCAGTCAGCCAACCCAAAGCGCTCCAAGCAGTCTTCAATGTAGCGAGACTGATTCACAGTGACAGAACCAGGTGCCCGTTTGACCTGCATTTTCAAAAACCAGGCTAATGGACCGCGATCATCCATCTTGAATCGGTCAGTGAATCGGTCCCTCACCCTGTCAACTTCTGCTTGCAGTTTGCAGCCAATGATGATATCATCCACCCATACTAGAACATAGATCATAGCATCATCCATTCCCCTCATCGTGAACAAACAGAAGTCATTGGTGCTTCGAGTGAAACCAGTCTCCAGAAGAAACGTGCTCAGCGTCTGGTACCAGTCCCTTCCTGCCTGCTTCAGCCCATAGATACTGCGTTGTAGCAAACACACTTGGTTGTCCCCGCTGCTGAACCCCTCGGGCTGTTCCATATACACAGTTTCTGTTAACGGCGAGTTGAGGAAGGCTGACTTCACGTCCATCTGATGAAGTACAAGATCATCTTGCGCTCCCAAAGCCAGTAGTATTCTCTTTGTTTCTGGTTTACAGGTTGGCGCAAAGGTCTCATTGAAGTCCAGTCCTTCCACTTGCATAAAACCCTTCACCACGTATCTGGCTTTAAACCGCTCCACTTGTCCCATTGCATCTCTCTTCACAGCAAGCACCCAGCGTCCAGGAATGACCTTGCGAGAATTTGGTCTATCAACAAGTGTCCAGGTGCCCATTGCCTTCAGTGACTGCACCTCCAAAGCCATAGCTGCTAGCCACTGCTCCCTTTCTGGTCCAGATACTGCTTCCAAGTAGCTTCTTGGCTCTTGTGCTATCACTGAAGCATGAGTGTAAGCCAGTCCGTATCGGATGGGAGGGTTCCGCGTTCTAGTTGACCGCTGCTCTGGAATCTCTGTTGGCCTCTGCTCTGGAGGCTCTGTGGAAGGTGGTTCCAATTCTTCAGTCTCGACTGGGTCATCTTCCGTAACCCCCACTGAAGCTGCTGCTCCACTATCATTCGCTTTATTGGTAGACTCAGTGATGGTCTTCGTGCTAGTTTCCTCTACATCAATGCATCCCTCGATTGATAGACCCAGTGTTTGTGACTGCTCACTGTCTACCAGAAAGTCGTCTGGAATGATGTCTTCATTGAACGTCACGCTTCTTGCTCGTACCACTCGCTTTGTCTCCAGGTCCATCAGCAAGTAGGCTTTGCTCTCCTCGTCATAACCAATGAACTTGCTCTTCTTGCCTTTCGGATCCAGTTTCCGCCGGTTTCCTCTGTCCAGGTAGTACGCCAGGCATCCGAACACTCGCAGGTAGTTGACTTTCGATGGCTTCCCATAATGCATCTCCATTGATGAAATGCGATGCTCATTGCTGGATGTAGGACACAAGTTGCGAACCCTGACTGCCGTTGACATTGCTCGTACCCAGAACATCTTTGAGAGCTTTGCATCGGCCAGTAGACATCGAGTCATCTCAGTTATCACCCTGTTGTACCTCTCTGCCACGCCATTCTGTTGCGGAGTATTAGGTACTGTAAACTCCTGTTTCACCTGCATTTCTCTACAGAACATCCGAAAAGCATTCGACGAATACTCACCTCCGTTGTCAGTTCTCAAGCACTTCGGTGTTCCGTGCTCAGCTACAAAGTCTTTGAACTTCGAAAGAGTATCGCTCTTCTTAACCAGGTACTTGACCACTGCCAGACGGCTGAAGTCATCAATGAAGCTCACGGCATAGCGCGCTCCATGCATGCTCGCAACTTCAAATGGTCCCTGGATGTCGCTGAAGACCCGCTGCCCCACTGCAGTTGCCCTGTTCTCTGTCTTCTTTGGCATTGCTACTTCGTGCATCTTCGAAGCTGTGCACACTTCGCAGAACCCTAGCTCGCCGACATCAACAACTGATATTAGATCATGCTTGTTGAGATGCCCCAGCCTTCGGTGCCACAGCATTGCACTACTTGTCTCCATCTTCGCTTTCGTAGCTAGAGTCATCGCGTTCCTCTTGAACTTGCACTCCAGGAAGAAAAGCTTGCCGCGCTGCTTCACTGGTAGCCGTCGACCATCCGGTGCCACAAGATGAGAAGAGTCTGATGTAAAGCTGAAACTAGACCCTCTAGCTATTGCTGAGCTCACACTCATCAGATTCACGTTGTAGCTCGGCACAAACAGCACATTGTGGAAAGTGTAGCTCCTCGTCACATCTTGACAGTCTCGTATGTCCACTTCCACCGAGCCTATGCCCTCAATCTTTGATATTGTACCGTTCGGATTCTCAACTGTTGTCCCCTCATCCCATTTCTCAAAGCTTGAGAAGACAGCCTTGTCGCGCACTACATGATCGGTGCATCCCGTATCCACAATGAGATCATCTCCCTTCATTGAGGTTGTTGCACAACAACTGAAGAACCCTGTCTTTGCCTGCTTGCAGTCCCTTGCAAAGTGTCCTTGTTGTCCACACTTGAAGCACCCTTGCTTCCTTGAAGTTGGACCACTTGCTTCATTCGAGCCACTGCCTCGAGCACCAGATTGACCACTGTCACTTCTGAATCTGCAATCTCTTGCCAAATGACCCTTCTGACCGCACACAAAACAGCCACCACCCGACGCTCCTTTCTTCTTCCTCACAGCTTGCATAGCTATGTGTCCATTCCCAGTCTTCTCTCCACATCGAGCTCGTCTCGAGTCATCATAGTTCCTCAACCTCGTTCTCAGCTCTGTAAAAGTCTTGGCCGGCTGGAAGCTCTCCTGCACCACGAAATGCTCAAAGCTGTCAGGCAGTCCGTTGATCACGAGCGCATTGAAGAGTGTGTCCGTAATTGCTTCCCCAGCTTCACTCAGCCGCGTCATCAGCTCTTGACTTCGAACGAAGTAGTCATCGAGATCCTCCTCTGATCCTAGGCGCAGCTTCGCAAGATGGCCTACTAGACTGACCACTGTAGGCCTCTCCACACTGCAAAACTTCTCTTGCAGCAGTCTCCAGGCCTTCGTCCCATCGCCATAGCCATCCGCAGCCACGCAGTCGTTCTTGATGTACATCAGTGTGGTGTTGTTCAGGACCAGAGCTAGATGTGACCACACTGTGTTTCGGTTGTCTTTCCTCTGCTGGATCAGCACAGCTCGCTCCTGCATCTTGGTGTTGTACGCCGTCATCTGGTCAGCATTCGGATTCTCAGGTAGCGTAGGTTCAGCTTCTGGTAGATCGTCATTGCCCATCACAGTCCTGAACAGGCCTTTGGTATGCATCAGTGCCACAAACTTCGTCGACCAAGCTGGAAAATCTTCAGACTTTCCACTGAATCCAGCCAGTTTCAAGTCCATCTCTGCTTTGCTAAAGGCTAGATAAAAGCTAAAAAAAACTCTGACAGAAATCAAATAATTATTAAATCAAAAAGTTTAGAAATCTGGGCCCATAACCTGTTAAGATTCAGAGTTAGAGCAAGTAGGACTAGGGGATAGAGGTTTGAGAGTTATCTGAGGTTTCAACTGAGGAGAGAGAAGAGATACTGATTGTTGAAGAATGAATTGAGATTGTGTTTATAAAATGACACGACAAACTGAGCATCAAATAGTACCAGTTAATTAATTACCAGTTAATTAATTAGTTTATCAAATACCAGCAGACCAGTTGACCTTGTCTGAGTGCATTGAGTTTTATACCAGTTGACCTTTAATTAGGTTTCTATTGCTCAAGTCTGACCTTGAGTTTGGTCTGGTATTTCACTAGTCTGGCATTGAGCTCGTCTGTCCTCAACACTCACCAGTTAGTCGATGCGGGGGTCATTGCTCGCCTGCTGACGTCCCTGACTAGCTCCCACTGGTTGGTTTCGAGGGATCTGTCCGCCTACACTCCGACCAGCTTCAGCACCTGGCTCTGGGACATTTTCAGCAACCCTCGCAAGGTGCATCTTTCTCCGGTTCCGGGCCCTGGATGTTTTATTCACAAGATCCAAGGCGTGGGCACGGGCAACTGCTTGCGCTAGGCTTCCAAGATCTTCTCGCAGAAGTAGGTCTTGAAGGTCCACGTCAAATAGCCCGTCTATGAACTGTTCTCGGTTCATATCGTCTCGAGCTTGAGCTCCCACATTTCCATTAGCAACATCTCCAAGTGATCGGATTCGCCGAGAGAATTCCCTCAAACCCTCCTTGTCTCCTTGCATCAGACTTTTGAACTCCGCCCTAGCCGCTGCATGAGTTTGGAAGGGCATCATACGCTGGTCTAGTTTGGCCAGCATCCGTGCAAGTGTTGGCGCTGGGAAACCGTCTTCCTCCTCTCTGAAGTGGGCTGGCATGCTGGTAAATTCATCCAGAGCCCATACGAGCCTGTTCATCTTCCCATCTGTTAGCATCCGCAACCCAGGCGAAATGCTTCCTCCAGTCGGCCCAGTTTTGATAGCTACTGGAGGGAAACCGATCGGGGCGAATGGTGCCAAAGCCAAAGACTTCCTGCTGCCTGTCCAAAGCGTTCGCTGCCGCCACAGCAGCCTCTGCCAATGCAGCTCTATCGTTGTCGTTCATCATCGTGTTTGCTCACGGGATGGTTGTTCGTTCGTTTGCAACTTCAGTCTAGGATAAAGCCCACCCAGGAGCGCCAATGTCGTCTATAGGATTTCCACACACGGTCTTGCGAAGCTATCCCTTTTACCGTGCTAAAGCAGGGGGCACTAGGGCTCGGTATTAACGACAATCTCGAAAGGGTTATTTTAGTGGTGAGTTGTCCTCTACTGTATTCTATTGCTCCCCCTTGGTTAGTGATGCTCTTGCTCGCTATATCTCGCTTGAAGTCGCGTATAACGAATTCCTTTCTCTCAAATGAATTCAATTTATATAAGTCTGAATGAATACAAAGGGCCTACTAGTTCGGCCAGCGTATAATTTAATAATATACAACAGAATGGTTTGCGATCTGTACACGCTTAACAATTTCTTCAGCGTACTCGGTCAGTACACGTGTCGACTAAGCTCTCTGACTTAAGCTAGCTTCTGCTCTAACTAATATTCCACAAGGCACTTCGACTTGCGTTCTTACTTCACTCGCTGTGAAACAATTAACTGATGAGTTCAGATGGCGACCACAACTGCGACCTACTGAATCTGACGTTCGTTAACTCGTTCTACTTAAAATCCGCTCTCTAACCTCCCCTTCTTATCTCTATTTGTGCTCCGTTTTTGTTAAAGTCACGCCACTTCATATCGGTGCTGTCATCCCCTTAAGCACAACCGCCCCCTATGGTTTTCCCTTTTACCTACTCCCCCTGTCAAAGCTGACGGGTCCCAAGTCCGGGGTTTTTATCGACTTGTTCACGTTTCGTAAATACATCCCCCTGCGGTTGGCATCGTAAATCGGGTAAGTAACCAAAGTCGTATGATTCTTAGCAGTTAAATCCCCCTTCGCTACTTACTTAAATACCAACTGACTTCGGTGTTAAATCTTGACCCAAGCAACAAAGTCATACGATCCCAATAAACTAACCATAACCCGATTTTGAACCAAATTTACTAATATTTTCCCTATCGTTTTAGGATAAAATACACGGTCGGTAAGTCGAAAATTTGCTAGAATTACCGATTCTACAGACATTTTCATATAGGAGACAAATGATCCCAACGTCAATAATCAGAAGAGCAACGCTCAATCTCCTCGCCCATTCATGTAGGATCTATTTAAATCAAGATAGCCTAATCCAAGTTTTTTTCAAAAAAAAAAAAAATCTCTCAGAGAAAAGCCGTGAAATTCAGCCCTTGTAGTCCTAGCCAGTCGGGTCAAACAATGTCCACTGAACAATCACTGTAAACAGAAAATCAAAACAGGAAAATTTTGAAATTAACTATGACGTTTATAATTTTAAACATATTTTAAAAAGAAAAATCATTATGTAAAAACAACTTTTACATTACTTGTATGATCTATTGACACCTAGAAATTAGGAGCAAAAATAGGACAAGTAGTTGACTACTAAATGCAAAGAACTATCCAGTCGACAGAAGATAGAGCGACAAACAGGCATTATGAAACAACTATATTAATTGTCCACATGTCGGACCAATTAAACACTCAAAAACATATCATGAGAGACTTTCACTTGACTTTCTTAGACTTTTTTGAATGTCGATTTTGTAGCATGGATTATAATGCCTCTTCTTTGACCTTTAAAAATCATCACAAACTGTGAATTTTGTGATTTGAATGCGAATTCTGCAACTTGTCGAAATCAATTTTGTCGCAAAACGCTGATACAGAATCCATAAACAGCTAAAGCACTATATAACTCAAAACTGCTCCATAACGTGATTTTGCTGAATCCGCGACAAAATTAGCAGAACCCGGATCAGTTTGTGCAATAGACAAACAAATAATAGCCTATGAGTATGGAAAATTTGCCTTGTTGCGGAATCCATCCAACGTAGTAGCGGAGTTTGCCTATTTTAACCAGAATATGAATTTTGTTTGCAGAATCCATCAAACGGAATCTGAATTTTGTAACCGGAATCTAAAATTCGAATGCAGATTCCAGCAACTTATGTAGTTACATCTTCACATTAAATCCGTTTCTCACAGAAGCTGTGGCTCACCAGCGATTTCAACCTCAATATCTGTTTTACATTCGAACCTATTTCCCGTCAACGTTTTGAAGTCACTAGCTGAAGCCACCGTTCCTTTCCGATCATTTCAAACACCGATACGGAATTAACTAAAGTTCTTGGGAATGGACAGATACAGAACAAATGGAAGTAAACTAATTCGTCATTCATTAAGCCTGCTGAATAATAATTAAACTAAAAATAATCAAACAATCTTTTCATTTTAGCCATTTTTTTT
This sequence comes from Symsagittifera roscoffensis, assembly GCF_963678635.1. Taxonomy (NCBI): domain Eukaryota; kingdom Metazoa; phylum Xenacoelomorpha; order Acoela; family Convolutidae; genus Symsagittifera; species Symsagittifera roscoffensis. The sequence continues at coordinate 20,175,694 of NC_087069.1, forward strand.
TCAGATAAAGTTTCAGATTAAGCCCGAAGTTTTAATGCGAACTTTATTTGAAACTACGGAATAAGAAACTTGCAAATTAATTTGAATAGATAATCTGTTTTGCTGTTTCAGGTCATCGGGTTAAAGGAATAATTACACAATAATGCTGAATATGCATAAACGATTTTACCTGCAGTACACTACACCATCAAAGCATAGTGAAATTTCAATTTTTAACGCTGTTCTTACACTTTGATTTAGCTTATTCGGTGCGTTTCCGATAGTCACAAACACAGCAATTTGGAACAACAAGCTATATTTGCTGTTTTCCTAATCCGCAACAAATCTAATGAGCCGATAAAATTTACATTAGCCGTATTTGTACGCGGGTTTTATGGAAATTTTGAAACATGATTAAAGTCTTGTCTTTGGACTTCAGTGACTTACAGACAACAAGTTGGGAGCCTAACCAGCTTACAGTTGGCCTTAAAATGACTGTCTCTTAATTTGCAGTTAGAGTAAATCCGACTATGTGTAAGTAAATTTGAAAAAGCTCTGTGTTATTTTACATCAAAAATAGAAGAATTTCAAAAGAACATTTACAATATTTGTTTATATTTACAGCGCCAAACACACAGTTTTAAAATTGAAATTTGCAGAAAGTGAAAACAGGAAAGATTTATGAATATGGGTTCCAAAAAGATTAAATACAGCTCGATAAGAGTTTTCATTTACATATGGGTAGTTTTTGTCCAAATAAATTCATGAAACGTAATTTTTTTTCAAAAAAATAGGAGACTAAATAATAAATCGGTAACAAAAATTCAAAACTTAGTTAGTACTACATTGTTACAGTTAGTCCGAAGTTATGAACTCAGTTTTGAATTGAGACTCAGCATTTCAGGTTGACGCCAACATCTTCACAATCATTCCACCATTTCGATTCATCCAGCTCAATCGGTTGCATGTCACTAACTCGTACCATCAGTCCGTAGATTATTACCCCTTCTCTCATTCCCAAGAACTTTCCATTCTCGTCCTGGGGGCTCAGAACATATTCGAGTTCCGAATTAGCGAAATTTGGATCAACTTTAACTGAGTTTTTCTTTTCCTCTTTTAAAAGAGTTTCAGCTTGCACGGTTGATATCACCTTTGGATTAACTCTGACTTGCAGAACTAATTGCCCTATTCGGCCATCTGGTAGCTTAAATAGCCGAGCGTAGCTGAAAAAATAGTGAATGAAAATACTGACTAAAATCGAGCATGTTTATTACTTTACATCAATACCCTCCCTTATTTAGTAATTTGAAAATTATTGTAGGAGCCTAGAGGTTATCAAATTTTGATTTTCAGCTTCAAATTTTGATTTTCAAATGCTAAAAGCGGAGAAATAAACACAGCAAAGTCTAACTCGAACGTTTCATCATTGTAATAAAACTAAAGTATACCAGATTTCATATCATACCAGAAAGGAAAAAAATTAAATGATCAAGTAAGCAACAATAATTTTGTTGCCATCTACCGGCTACTTTTCGTTATATATGTTTTCTTTCTAAAAGAGTTAATTTCAATGTCTTAAAATTTCAAAGTTCAGATCAGGTAATTCTTATATTTACCGTGGGTGAGCAGTGTAGATGATTGAGGGAGAAAGGTAAACTAGACCTTTCTGCCATTTCCACTTATTTTCATGGAATAACACACCTTCTCCTGACCGCAAACCACTCACAAGAATATCGAGTGCAAGTTTTCCTTCAGTTCCGTGATAGGCGATGGGCCAGTCTGCGTATTTTCTGTCAAACTCTGCTCTGTCACGTGCTACATTCAATGAGATTCGATGCCAACCGTTTGGACAGTAATATGGCTTTCCACCTCTGCCATATTCGTCATCTAGAGCTCCTGTCCATTTAGCCAGCTCAAAATTTCCCGCAATTGACGCTTGTTCACTGTCGATTGGGTAATATTTGTTAAACTTTTCATTCAGCACATTTGAACGAAGCTGCTTCAAAGTGAAATCTCCTATGAAAATACCACCAATATCTTGTTTCTGCAGCTCATTGTATTTGCCAAGATATTCTTTCACAACTTCAGAAAAGTCATTCGATGTGGCGTTTGAGTTGGTCCAGCGGCCTGTTGTTTTATTTATAAGATCTATAACTCGGCACCATTTCATCACCTGTACTTTCTGGCCGTTTTGTGTGTTGTAACCTACTGACATAACCAGCTGAGCATTAGGCTTTAACCTCTCCGTTGCATCTTTCAGCATTTGAAATTGCAAGCTATGCTCCTGAATACTCTCTGGTTTTTGGGTCAAAACAGCTTTAGCCAAACTCCACAACTGTTCCAACTGTAGAGCTAGTATATCAATGTGGAGTTCATAATTTTTGGCGAAATTTAGCTTGTCTTTTGTCTTCGTTACCCAGCTCAGAATATCGGTTTTTATTTCCTTCACATGCTCGTGGGTGTCTTTTTTGAAAAGAGCTACACGCAAAGTGATCGAATTTTTCTGCGGTTTCTCCAGAAAGTCTCTGAAAGACTGTATTAGACTTTGATACCAATTTGATGTTATATCATCAGCGACGATCTTGGAGCCTTTTTTAGCTGCAACCCCGCAGCCAACTGCAATGCCTGCACCAACCAACCAACCGATTGGGCCCGTAGCAACCATAGCTCCTGCAAGGATCCCGCCTCCGACTACTGCTCCCACGCCACTAGACGCATTTGTCGCAACTTCTTTGCTTTTTCTCTCACAGCTAGTGAACGATTTGATGACCTCGTCTCTAAGGTCACCAATTTTTACTGATTGAACAGTACCTCCACGTCTCTCTTGTATTATCTTTTTTACAAACTCATCTGGGTCTTCGGAAGTGTTCGGGTTTTCGAAGATGTATGCCGGAATATCTTGAGACAGGTCTGCTGCGCTCTCGCCCAGATTCAAAAATTCCACTATTCCTGAATCGTAAAGTAGTTCATGAACTGACTCAGCGCATTCGATGTATTGATCGTATATAAGATGCTTCGGTGTATCTTTTGATAAAGGCTCTAATTGAGCTTGGATATTTGACAAACATCTTTCAATTTTACTGATGTAGTTTTTGAGTGGTTCAACTGCGCCAAGAACAACTATTTTCCCTGATTGTCTGGAAAAATATTGCCTGACAGGATTGATTTGATTTTTTTCCGTATCAGAAATTAATTTTTCAACAAAAAAAGTAGGAGACAATTGTGTCTGAGCTGTCATATCGATGTTCTCGGTAAGTTTTCAAAATACAAAATAAATTCTGAATTTGAAGGTAAACTGACGATAGTTAAAATGCTAGTTGCAGACGGTTTCTGTGCTACGTAGAATCACTTCTGAGCAGCGCAAACACATAATTCAAATGAAGTTTTTGCATCGGAGCACGACTTGTACAAAACGAAACCAGATTTTTTGAGGGCTAGTAACAACAATAGTAATATGGTGATTTTCGTCAGCAATAGTTTGCCAAAAATGTTAGTTTCGTGAACAAGTATCACCTGATCAAAATGACATCATAATCACATGGCTTGGTGTAACAAGCCTAACGTAATTTTATAAAACCACGCAAAATTTTTTCACCGGTCCAAATTACGCATATATTTATTGAACGGCCATATTCTACTTTCAGCATTCAGAGTCTAGAAATTGCATGCGCTTGCAAAAATGTGTGGTAATAATCATAATAAAGTAGAAGATAAGCAAGATTATTCGCATCAGATCGAAGTCCTAAATGTTTCGACTGACTCCCTTTTAAGGTCTATGGAGCAGTAAAATCATCAAAAAGTTGTAAAAAAATCAAAGATTTTTTTTATTTTGAGATTTGCAAAAATAATCCCCCCACACGCCATATAACCTACAAAGTGATAAATTTTGCTCCTTGTAACTAATCAATTATAGCAAATGAGCTTCATTCAACCAAGAGAGAGAGAGAGAGCAAAGTGTGAGAACGACAATCTAAAACATTGTGCTCATGAAAACTGATTTAGGAAAGTTTGAAAAGTTCGATTAAAATTTTTCAATTCGGTTACTGGATTTTAACCTGATTCTGCTCGAGATGGAAATGCTTGCGGTGAATTCATTTTTAAGAGCTGTCAATGGGTCAATTGACAATATCAAAATTTAAATTTCTTTGAAAGTGCTGGACTAAAAAATGACCTCTTCTAACATTGATGAAGTTCTTACCCTGTGACAGCAACGTGTGTAGGAATCACTCAACAAAATTTTTGCAGAAGAAGAGATCTGAAGCCAATCAACACGCGCTGAAAATTCACAACAACACCACCAACAACAACAGCAATTATAATAACAGCAATATCATCAGCAACGACAAGAACAACAACAACAACAATAAGAACAACAACAACAACAACAACAACAACAACAACAACAACAACAACAACAACAACAACAGCAACAACAACAATAACAACAACAACAAAAAACCAACAACAATAACAACAACAACAACAACAGCAACAACAACAACAACTACAGCAGCAACAACAACAACAGCAGCAACAATATTAAGAACAACAATAGTAACAGCAACAACAACAACCACATCTAATGCAGACTATTGCCAAAAAATAGCAGTTTAAATTTTCAGAAAAAAAAATTGAACTTAACTTACTTATCATAACAAAGTATTTCATTAAAACTGTGTTCAATTAAATTTAAACTCGAATTAATTTTCAAAAGCTAAAACATTTGGGTATCAACATAAAACTATCAGTCTTGCCTTACATCGGCGAATATCAACAATCCCTTTAAAGTTGCATTTAGAAACGTTAAAAAAGTATGAAGTCATTCACATAATTAATTTCAGGGCAAGCTCAAAAAATTCCGAACTCCTCTGATTCTTTTCGAGTATCTTATCTTACTCGTTATCTTCTTCTAGCTGTCCTTTTGACCTTTGGTTTTATCTTTCCTTTTGTTTTGAGCCTTAAGGGTTTTTTATGGCCATGTGGTGCACATTTTCTCCTATCAATCGATTACTTTCATTTTTTTTCATTTGGTGAGTTCCACTCCACTGGCTGCGCTGTTTTCACCCCGTGCTTTTTATCGTCAGCTCCAACTTTATCGTCGCCTATCAAAGCCGATTCGGCGAATATGTTGCCCAATGAATCAGTTGCATTATGTAGTTGGATTATGTAGCTTCTTGCTCTCACGCGTGGTTCCTTTTATATAAAGTTGCTATTCAAGAACAAGTTAGCGCTCCTCACTATCATTCCAGTCCAATTTTTTGCAGTTTAATAGCATAATCAACCAGATACTATCGAATAAACAACCGAAATATCACTGACATCTACCTGGTCCGATCTCGTCTCCTCATGAATGGGTCCCACCTGACTCATTCCCAACCAAATCGTTTCCGCTTTTTCCCCCACCAAATCTCAGTTTCTTTCTATCCCCAGACCCGTTTCTTTGGTCGGTGATTTCAAATATTTTGACCAGTATCATGCTGACACTCTAGTCTTGTCCGTTGGCTTTTCGTCATTTCACCTTTACACGTTTGTTTTTGAGATACTCAACCTGTTTCTTCCGTCGAGTCCTCGGCAGTCGTCCCATCATAGTCTCCTGAAGTGTCTACCTCAGATGCGTTTTGTAGTTCCATGTCTGTCCGTCTAACTTGTTAACTATTTGAATTTTGCCATGACCTTCCATGCTCTGTTTTAGTCTCTCCACTTGTCTCTATATCTTCCTCGATTTGCATGCCACATCGTCAACAAATACCACATTACTTGTTCTTGGTGTATTCTTTTGGCTAGCTCTTTCCTTATCTTCGACACAACTCTGGGCGATGATGAGCTCCCAAGGTAGACGTATGATTGTTGCTCCAAGTCCGAAGATGTCTTCAAGAGGAAGTGTACTGCGTCATCGCTCACTGATGTAATGCTGCCGCCTGTTACTGGAAATTCGTGGTGTGCAGCTTGAGTTTTCGTCTCCTCCCCGCACTGAAGTTTCATGGATAGTAATCGATTATATTAGATTTTCATTGTCAGTCTCTATAAAATAACAAAAATAATCGATTATAATCGATTGAAAAGGGATTATTATGATAATATTTTTCAAGCAATAAATTCCCAGTATAATCGATTATAATCGATTATTTTCAAAAAAATGTATCAAAAAAAATAATCCATTTTAATCGATAATAATGGATTATAATCTTTTTATTCAGATCTTTTCGTGTGTTGTTTTCATTTTTCATAGTTTTGTTAAACCTAAGTTAGTTATTTTGTTCTCTCGCTTAATTTATTTTTTTCCTATTTTCAATCGTGTTTATGAAAAATTACATAAAGTAACCTATAGATCCCACACCTACTCCCCCCCCACGCTTACCCGAACTACAGTTAATTGACCCCTAACTAAGGGGGTTACGTCGTGGGTTGGGGGGGGGGGGGGCTAATCTTCCTTTTTGCTTTTTTCAATTCAAATTATAACAATTGTTCATATTTTACCGTACAACACATTCCCGTACGATGCAAACCCTTAAACCCTTTAAAACACTCAATAAAAACTCCAGCTCCAACTTTTCAGACGGAAAACTGTCTGTTAATTGTCGAAAAACAAAAAACTAATATGGAAATAAAATACTACGTGCGACTTATACGTGCGACTGATAAAATACTAGATGCGACTATTGAAAATGGTAGGGAAAATTTATCGAAAATGTTAAAGAAAAGTGAATTAAATTTAAATGTTCAAAAAATTGTTTAAATGTCTAGAAAAACTGATTTGATGTTTTTGCTGTTTAGTAACCCGAGCAATAAATTTATTTTTAATCCAAAAAAAAACTTGTTATGGAAGCTTCATTGAGTTTTTTTGGAAAAAAATATTTGGTTGAATAGTTCATACGAAATCTGCAAAAACTATTCAAATGTCTAAAAAAACTGTAAACATTTTTTTTCTTCATTTTTTCCCCTTTTTACTTTTTTTTGTGATTAAAAAATATAGCTTTGTATATAGCTTTGTAGCTTTGTTTCGATTCGTTTCTGGTTGTTTTCATTGTACCGAACTCGACAAATGGCAAAGTTTTGAAGAAAAAAAGGGGTTTTCAGGAGATGTATGTGCTTCTTGCGTAGCAACCGACAACTTTTATTACAAAAAAGCGTCTGAAAAAGTTATTAGGACGATTTAAAATGGATTGCTTTGTTTTTGCTTTGTATTCTTACAATTTCAATTGAATTTATCGGCCCGAATGAATTTTTAAGAGCTGTCAATCTAATATTTGTTATATTTGCAAGCTTGATTGTCTATTCAATTTTCTGTTTAGCTGCAACTTTTTCGAAACTCTAGCCCGTTCTTATAACATATTTATCAACAACTGGCTTCTAAAAAATCAATTTCTATTAAAAAAGAACAAACTTTAAAATTTTACTTGATTTGCCTTCAACTTTTCATTACAAATAATTGAATGTTCTTTGCTATATTTTTACAATGAAGAACAAAAAATTGTTAAATTCGTTGTAAACTTGATTTCATTAATGTTTTTTTTTCAGATTTTTTTCTTAAATTGAGATTAATATATGGTGAACTTATTTGGGAAGTAATTGGCAAGAAAAAAACTGTTGAAAATCAAAGCATATTGGACCTGATCTGATTCCAACTGAAATCTCCGGTACAAATGCATTCCTAATAAAAATGGATTCAAATCTCTCAACCTCAATAGCATATTAAATGATTTTTGATGCAGTTTTTTTTAAAATAATTAGAAAATGTTATCGCTTCTTCTCGAAACCTCAAAAATTGAAAACTCCAGTTTTTCAAAAGCAAATAGTTTGGAGTAAAATGATTCTCCATACTAAAGTTTTGTTTGTTAACTGTGGGGGAATAAATGTCCGCTTGAATTTAAGGAGTTTTACAAATTTAACTTCCGCTGGGTCAGCGATTAGAACCAACGCAGGACAATTACGTTACATTAAAAAAGACACTTGGGATCCATCAGACAAAAAGAAGAAATAGTTTCTTAAATCACGGGCAATTGAATCTCCAGTTGTATTCAGTTCTTCACAATAAAGAAACGCAAGACGAAGTAGATAGTCACGATATAATTCTTAGAGTCCAAAATGTTGCTGTGAACATAAAGAGGGCTCGTGGCGATCAGCTATACAGCAAAGATAAAAGCAGCAAAGAGAAAAAAAATCCAATGATCTCCTGCACAGGGCTTGAAGAAATACCAATTGGAATTTGATGTCTATTACAAAATACAATTGTCATCGCACGCAGAGTTTTCAGACTGGATCCCAACTAAATTAAAGCCCCCGATTATTTGAATGGACTCGTGTTTTTTTTCGCTGCCTGTGCTGCTGGGCTACTTTCGAAAAAGCAACTATTTTCTCTAACGCTCGGTGACGCAGACTGGTCCAGCTACACAAGACCACTTTGGTGTTGTAAATCAAATATGATCGAGACTTAATTTTTTAAAAAAGGACTTTTTTCAGGAGAGTCAAATACGAATATTTTGAGCATTCATATACAGTTTATTAACAGATAACTCCTTTTTTTCAATTTTGCCGGCGACTTTGGTCTTTTTTACAAAAATAAATGATTTTTATGGCCGATTCCAAACTGTATACCTGCAGAACTTCCGTATCATAAATTTATAATAATTTTCAAAATTGAGCCTTTTAAAAGCTTTAGTTTATACGTAAAAATTTTGAAATAATTTAAAATAACATAATAAACCCTGCCAACCCAAAGGGTCCCCCCTTTGGTACTTTTTAAGAAATCCATTTTTGGCCCACCGACCCTAAACTTTTTCTGAAGGCGCCTTCGGCGCCAATATATAATAATTTTGAGGGGGAGTGCGCGCCAAAAAAAAACTTGTTTTTTTTGTCAAAATTTTCCAAAAAGTGCCCAAAAAAGGCTTTTTTGACCTGTTTTTTTCAAAACGTTTGGCCAAAACAGGGTATTTTTACTGCTCTGGGAGAGCTTGGAAAATCAATCTGATCGACCTAAAAAAAGGTCGTCAAAGTTTTCAAAAGTTTTTTGAAAATCCGCACCCCCCACTCGAGAAAATCCTAGATCCGCTCCTGAACATAATTGCAATGTTCAGCATGGTTTCCTACACTAGAAAATTTAGTTTAATGTTCCTTTTTCTATTCTTTTGACAAAAATTTTGCGTTAAATCTATAAAAAGTTTTCTTCAAACTATTAAGAAAATTTAAATAGAAAAAACACAAAAACGATTTTTTAGCAAGGGTTTTTAAATCTGGCAAGTTTAACTTCTGTTGCTTGTTGCTAACATCTGTTGTGATATATTAACGCTTGATTGTTTCTCCTCATTACTTGAACTAATGAAAAAATACTTGAGCGTTTACTATATCTACTGAACCGTGCTTCATTTATAAGCTATTTTCATTTTGATTTAAGCTCGTTATTTGCTAGCACCGTGACTCATAAGTTTTTAACATCTTTTCATGCTGTTCAACGGGCGTTTTTATTAATGATTCAAACTGAGCTAACCTATATAACTAAACCTTCGAAGCAATCTATATACTCAAAAGTTTGGCCGATCTTAAATGAACAACTTAAAATGCCAAAATGATTCGATGGTGGAACCAGATCTAAACTATATTTTATTATTGGATATTTTATTACTATTCTTCATATTATTATAAAAACAGCTTTGATGACTGCTGATTCGGTTTCATTTTTGATTACAGGACATTACACGCTACTGTTTCGTATACGACGCAAAGCTCAACAAATTCACGGGTAGAATTTGATACTGCAGAAATGGTGTTCGAAACCGGCTGTGACTTTTTGTAGTAAGCTACATAGAGATGGCTGCTCAGCTACAAGACAAACTTGGTTTTAGAGAAATAAGCGCATCTGCATTTTGATTGACATTTGATTGACTGCAACTTAGCAACTTTAGTTCTAGAGGCAAAAATGAACAAATCAGCCAAGTAAATTGTTTTTCAAATATCAGCTCTAAAATTTTTTTCTTACAATCTTGCAAATTGACAATAAAACAAGTTTTGATTTTCATTTTTTCTATTTAAGAAATTGCATAACTCAATTGTTTTTCAAAAAGTGTGTTACAGATAGCCAAACTAATCTTTAAAACACAGGGTAAAAGTTTTCCATAGTTGTTTCTTCAGTACTTTAATTATTTTACAAACCAAAGCAAGACAAGTTGGGGATGTTTTAGAAAGTATGACCTCAACAGTTTCCTAATTGATCTCCACTAGCTCTGGCGAACTATGGCTGATTAATCAAGGTAAGCGTCTTTAAGTGTAGCGAGGAAAGTGAGAAGGATTGAAAGTCATCAAGAAAGAACCTTTGTTCTGAGCTTGTTTTTTGCTCAAAGATTTTACTAACTACTCAAAAACAATTTGCAGCCAATTTGTCCTCAAATACGTCAGCAGGCTAATTTCCAAAAAAACTATAGTTAATTTAGGTTTTTAAGAGTGCATGAGCTTGGCAGAGAGACTGAATCCAGTCTAAAGTACGGAAACTAGCCTAGAAATCCAGTTGAAAGTTTAGTTTTCTTTCCAGCCCACACGGAGCGCCCAAGGATTCTAATCGATTTAAGTGGATTCCCGAGACAAAAAAAGTCCATTATTATCCATTGAAAATTTAAAATTCAGGCCACGAAATTGACATTATTGCCATTAAAAGCGGTTGTTTTTGAACAAAATAATTCATAATAATCCATTTTATTTTTAGAACTAAGGCCGATCATTTTTGCACGGGGGAAGTAAAGGAGCTTGTTATAAATTAGGGGAAGGGGGGGGGGTAGACTGGGGGTGGGGTAAACTTGGGCGATTGGGAGGAAACTGAGGGTAGGGGAACTGGGGGTGGGGTGGGGGAAGGGGTGTCGGTCAATAATTATCCCCCCCATTCAAAGTCTACCAATAAATAATCACCCCACGGTCAACCATAAGGTGGAGAATGGCGCTTGTGATAAGCTGGCAGGGAGGGGTAAACGGGGGGAGGGGGACGTGAAGGGGGTGTAAACTGAGAAAAATGGAAAAAGTAGAGACAAAAAATATATTTAAAAACTTTAATGTGAAATGTAACATTTAAAGAAACGTAAGACTAAGCAACTTCACTTAATAGAAATTTAGATAATCTTGGAAAAAAATGAAAATTTCATGTTTAACTTCTCAAAACAATCCATTATAATCGATAATAATCAGTGTATGGATTATTTTGGCAGAAAAAAAAATTAGGACTACGATTCATTTTTAACAAATTGTGATTGAATATAATGGATTATTTTGACATTTAAGATATTAGGATTTTAAATCATTTTTAGAGAAAATGCAATTGATTATTTCGCTAATTTTAAACGTATTGGCCAGATGATGATAAAATAATTGATTGTGATCCATGGGCGCTCGATGCTGGAAAGCTTCGCCTCTTTTCATACCGTTAGATGTCTGCCATTTTTTCTGTATAACACAAAAAAGCTCAAAAGATTTTGTATTTATCGACAAAAGTTTTTGTATGCTGAAAAAACGGCCGCATAATACATTTGCTGCTCAAAACCTGAGCAGAACAAAGAACACAAACCAATTTCACATTAATTGCTGTTTAAAATTTAAACCTCACTGTTTCAAATCAATTTCTGAAAAGAAACAAATTAATCCACACGAAAAGACAAACGATTTGGCATCAAAAAAAAATTAGAGCTACACGCTCACTTCTTCGACAGATAATCTTGATAACTTCAGTATGGAATCCTGGTCTATCGGGGGGTAGAAAAATTTTAAATAAAAACTAAAAAAGTGATAAAGTAAGCGAAAACTTAAGCGAATCCAAAAACACTAGTTGCTCTCAAAAAGGCATATCTTAAAAATTTGAATCCAATTTAAGTTTTTTTGGTCACAGTTTGAAGAAAAAATTATTAAACTGCTTAAACAGTTCATTTAGTATGCCATACCGAACAATAGATTTTAGTTTTTGTGGCACAAAAATTGTAATAAATAGCTTGTTTCAATGAAATTTGAAGTTACTACTGAGCTGAATCTGTGAACACTAAAGAATTCAAAGACAACAGCAAAAAAAAATTTTCCTTTTGAAGAAAAGTACCAGATACAATTTTAGAAGCAGGCGGTTCTGTTGGTTTCTGCAGTAAAAAAAAACAGTTGTACAAGTTGGTTTTTGTTTATCAAAGGATTATTTTGACCCTTTAAAACCGGTTGGAGTTTTTTTCAACGTAGAGTTTTTTATTCTCTTTGTTTATCATGACTCGCTCCGACTTTTTATATCTTCCAGAAGTTTTTTGTCTCGCTTAATTTTGTTTTCGTTACTAAAATGCAATTCTGGCATGATTCGTTAAGTGGCTAAAGTCTCACTAAGCGAAGCACATGCTTCAAGTTCTTTTGTCTCATCTCAGGTGCAAAAGAGAGCTTGTTCTCGATGATTAAAAAACTTTAAATTGATAAAATCTCAACTGATTTTAAAGCGTCAATTTTTTCTTGTGATATACAAAATACAAATAAAAGTGAAAACTTGTCCAACCGTTTTTTGATACTGATTTAGAAGGCTCTCCGTTTTAAGAAACAGTTGGTCAGAAACCATTAATTCTTGAAGAAGCAGCATTCAACACGTTCCAGCGCAAAAAGCATCAAAAAACGCCGAGCCAAAAAAACTGTCGCACACAGTTAACGAAAATAGGCAGCGCAAAAGCCAAACGAGACAAAGAGCAGGAGAAGATGACTCTGAATTGCATGGAACGCCCAAAAACAGTTATGTTTCGGCAATGATAAAATAATGAAGACAAAAATGAAAGTAACGCAAGGTTACTCCAATTAAAGAGAAGTAAAGTACATCATTGCTTGGTAGTGCAAAGAACATAAAAGAAGCAACAAAAATTTTACGAAGTGATTACTTTAGATACAGAGCCTGTACCTACAGAATATTGAATGGTTCTGTTCGGGCCTATGTTGATGAGAATGAAGAATGCAACAAAAATAAAAAGTATATTATGATTGCATTGGGTTGCACTCCACGCTCTCTGTGTGAACAGACGAATATATCAAACTCTGACTGCTCAATTGCAGAAGCATTCAAACAAAAGATTGAAAAAGACTGCCAAGAAAAACCAGCCGAGTTAAGAGCAGTGAAATCATTGGGTTCTCATAAGTTATCGGGAGGAAAAAGCACCGAAACTAAAGAAAAAAACAGGGAGTGAAAAAATTGCACTATAGAGGACCGTGCGATCACTAAAGACTTCGATTTATAAACAATTGGAGGACAAGTTGACGTACTCTTGCATCGATAAGCTTTTGAGTCTGTGAACACAAAAGAACTGGTGAGCAAACAGCGTCCCTAACTTAGCTTCAGAACAGTGACCAAATAAAACGTTTCAAGTCTAGTTTTATTTCAAACGAAACAATTGTTGAAACTTGGGCGCCGATCAAAGCTTCACGTTGGTGATTTTGTTAGAAAAGCGAATCTGACACTCCTTTTGAGAAAAAAGTATGCAATCGTTCACTGAAGGAGATATTGAAGCATTTGAAATACCAACAAAAAACCCGCCAGTTTAAAGTTTCGAAGCCGCTAACAACAACCGACAAAAGATAAGAGTTATGAGCTAGATTCAATAGGGATAGTGGAAAAAAAAACCAAATTAAGCGGTGTCTGAAAAATCTGTTGAGCGAAACTATCAACCTACAAGACAAACGAGAGTTTCGCACTGAATTTGAAAATGTAACGGTCACCAAAATAGCGTACAATAAGAAAAAATTAAAGCAATCCACTAACTGTCAGAAGACAAAATATCCATGCAGTAAAATGGAGGTACTGGTGAATTAACAAAAGGCGAGTAAATGAAAATTGAGAAATTGAGTTACTCAACGAAATCAATCGGATGATTTATCTAGTTGATTATAGTTAAAGCATCGTTCCCATTAGCAAACAGTTTTCAAAATTTATGCAAAATTGGGAAGGCGTTACCTTAAAGAGTACACATATTCCAAGTATGTTAGGTTTCAAGGCTGTACGAGATGGACTGGGCTAGCATATTGGTTAAAAATGAATCAGTCATTTCCGTTGCACTAAATCATTTCCTTGTTGATATCTCTGCTCAAAGCCATATGGTTCTCAGTTAAGTGAACTTCATATGTTATTAGATTTTGGGTGACGCTAAAGCACCGTTGCTAAGAGTCCTGGATAAAACTCAACGAGTGAAAAACGATAACACTCGCATTTTTGAAAGAAACATTGCAATTTTTTAGCAACTTGGACTTAAAGAAATCTTCTCAAAAATATCAAGAAACTTACAGTATCTCTATGAACAAGAACTGGTAGTGTTGAAACATTTGCGGAAGGAGTTTGAAAAATGGATTTGCTTATGAATTTTTTTTAAAAATCAGGATAGGAATTTGGAGCCATACTATCAAAATCAAATGACAATGGTACACTTTTCAAGACCTTAGAGACAACCAGCGGCTCAGTGGCTTCGGTGCTCTGGCCATGGATCTAGATTAAGTTGCACTTCCATTGCCTGTGAAGTTTATAGTATCAGCAGCAAAACGTTTTGGAAAGGATTACTTGTTCAGGCACTTCAAAAAAAAAACTGAAGAAGCAAACCATGAAAAACTTGGTAAAGAAACATGTAAACACGATTGAAAGCAATTTGGAGGTGAATGCAGCAAGTTTTAGAATAGGAAAAGATAAGAATCAGAAAAATTAAAAGTTTTAGAAAAAAAAGACATCAAAAACACTAAAAAAAATAAATAAGTTCTCATTCCATTAAAACGAACTCCAGTGAGAATTCATGCCAGTTTTTTATCAGGGTGAGAAAAGATTTCTAATTTCAAACCAACTGAAGCAACTCACAGCTCCTCAAACTTATTTGAAAACCCTCTCAACTTGTTCCGTTTGAGAATGCGTTTAGTCAAACAGTTTGGGACTTTTTTGCCTATGGTGGGCAAATAATCGAAATTGAAATGTTAGATAGAAACAGTTTTTTCATATTCAAAGAATTTATAATGCCCTGCGAATTCATGATACAGAGGCAGCATAACTGGACACATTTTATTAATGCCTTTTTCCTCTTTCAACTTAAATTATGAATGCACAAGATCCTAAATGGAGAAACTAATGCTAATTTCGAACAAAAAAGTTCATTCAGACCAATTGCTTACACAGTAACGATGCAAAACAAACAAGGCTCGCTTTCTAAGGCTAAATTTCTTCTAGATACTTGATGTAATAAATTTGTGACTGATGATTTTCTATAATGATTTTTTGTTTGATTACTTTTGTTCAACATTAACTTTAAACGCTGAAAGGCCTGCCGCTTGTGTCATCTTAGTCTCTAGAAGGGTTTCCCAAAATTTGATATTTATTTATAAAACAAATTTACAAATTTCTAAAAAGTCAGAAACATTATTCCACCCCATTTAACTTTTTCTAATTAATTGTTCTGTGGGTACATCAGTTCTCAGGTCAGTAGTATGCATATAGTGCATTAGGATCGGAGTGGTTTGCCATTATGTAAGGCCTTTAGGTATAGATCATTATGGTCACTCTGTATTATCTGGAAACCAATGGTCACCATGTAAAAATCAATAGATCATAATGGTCACTATGTATTATCTGACAACCAATTTTCACCATGTAAAAGTCCAAATTGTCACCACGAGTTATTTTATAACCAAACCAAAAGTTCTCATGTAAAGTTTCGATATATTATTGAGTTTCACCACTGAACGCTGTGATTACATATTTGGTAATGGAAAAGATTTGCTAAATCTTCGTTCTAATAACAACTGATATGTTTCACTGCGCTTTTTTCCGTTTGGTCAATTCTTCTTAAAACTTTTATTCAATTTCAATTTACGTACAAATAGATACAAAAGTATGCTGGAAACACTTTCGTTTAGCTGAAAATGAATATATCCCCGGTTAACTGGGTTCCAAAACTGGAACAAAATCTCGTACTTAAATACGCACTAAACACGGAATAGCGGTAGGTCAAATTTCATGTACACACAATTCTCTTACCAAATTACTGAATTTTATTTACTATACAAAAATGAATATGTTTTTTTTTGTGTTTTAATCTATTCGTTGATTTTTTGACCGGGGTCTGGAGTTTGCCAAGTGCTGTTGACCTGGTCCATCAATTGTCAAAGCGAACGATGTGGTTGTGTTTTTTCAACAGCAAAACTAACCTTAGAGTAGTCATCATCAATTTCAGGGTGGTCCCAATCAACGTTTTGAGTGTTAGCGAATTCTTCAGACACCCCATCTAGGAAATCGTTACAATCCCACCACACTGGCTGTTGACCATCTTCAAAAAATGGCGTCCATTTTTCCAATTCGTCATCATCTTTTAAGTCCGAATTTGCAGCGACGGCGTTGTCATCGCTATCAGCAATGCCAATCGCAGTTTGACCCAAGGTGATTTTGTGGCCGTTTGGAAGAGCCCGCTGGCCATCATCGAGTATGTAGCGTTTGTCATCAAATGCTGATAACAGGGTTTTTGTCGAAGTCACAATTTGCAGATTGTGTGGCTCGAATGCGATTCGACTGTTTTCAGTTTTGAATAACGAGCGAGAGGTCAAGGTGTCTCGATATCTCTGATGAGTCAACATCTTCTGAACAGCTTTTGATACACCTTTGGCTGACAGCTTTTGCAGTGTAAATATATATTTAAATGATTACTAACCCATTTAACGATGATAACTAATGCGTGGTGGAAAAAAAACTGAATTTTTTTTTGTAGCTGCTTCATCAACTTGAAGTCCAGATGCAACAGAAGTTGACCTGAAAGTCACGTGTGACCTTTAAAATCAGTCATCATTAAAAAAAATTCAAAAAATCAAAAATCGGTCATCACGAAAAAAATTTTCCCACCCAAAAAAAAATACTTTTTCCAGAAAAAAAACTTCCAGTCAGAGAATATTTTTTCAAAACAAATCAAGTTTTCGCGGAACGAACACTTTTTTTCAATAAAAATATTTTTATTTTTTCCCGACAAAAATAAAATTTTTGACAAGAAAAATCTCCAACCAAAAAAAAAGTTTTTTTTCAAACAAAATAAATTTTTCACCGACCAGAAAAAACATCCTTTTCGACAAAAAAAATTTAAAAAAAGCAGATGAAAATAATTACCTCTGGACAAAATGGAACAAAATTTGGGTTTGAGGGATACAAACTCGGTTATTATGTCCCCTGGAAACTCGTCCTTGAATTTTAAAACAACCATTTTGTTTTTCGGATTGTAATGAGGGTGGTTCTTCGGGTAATTTGACAGGTCAACTCATTCAAAATGTTTCTTTTTTCGGAAATTTCGCGGTATAAATCTTCACTTTTGTTTTCGTACAGGACACTGTTTCTATCAGAATAGAGAAGTTGACTTTCAAAAATTGTTTTCGTGATATCATAATGAAATTTATATTTGTGAAGTTTGCTAATTCAAGAACACTAGCTCCCACAATTTTCGGCAAATCCCAATCAATTTTTGTTGGACTCGAAGTGAACGCTGCCAAATTTTCCCCAAAAATTTTCTAGGATTTGAACTCGAATGCACTAATTTCTCGCAGGGCGCCTTGATAACCTCTAACGATGCCAACGAGCATCCATTTGCGCTTTGACTCGCATGTTTTCCCATAAACACAGTTGTTTAAAAGTTTGTACAAATCATCCTCTGCAAATTTGTTTCTGGCATGTTGGCGTTTAGTCGTGTTCAGAATGATATATGGTTCCAACAATGCTTCTTGTTAAAAATTCAGCACTTCTGGTGCCCTTTCGTTAACTTTTATTCCTAACTGAACATACAATTGCAAAAGCTGGTAAAGCAATGTATAGTTTGAGATGTCAGTCATGCAACGTCTGTATTAACTTCTTGAACTTACATATTGAACATCTTGCAGTTTCTCGATTTCTCATCTGACCAAGTAAAATTTTTTGGTAGGGACTCAACCAATCCTGGAGCACTGTTTCTTTCGTAGAAGCCAAATAGTATTCTTGATGAGTGTCATGTAGTTCTTCTGGGTACTCTAGACAAACTTCTAGAGTAAATCCAATCAGAGAGTCTTCAGACGTTTCAAGGATTTGGTTCAAAATTACCTCGTCTTCTCTATGCTCTATTAACTGAAAGTTACGCAGCGGTCTTTTTCCTTTTGTATGACGCCGCCATAGAGATTGTTCGCGTCGATCACAAACCCGTAGGTGATAGCTTGAATTGGGTTGAAGTCAGGGCATTCTTTGTTGTTTGTCAGGGCAGCTTGTCAGGGCAGCCAAGTTGGAAGCACTAAAAAAGTGCGCATAGTCCATGCCATAGATTTGGTGACTTATTTGACGAAACTCTTCAAAGACGCAAGCAAGCAGGAGTGTATCAAACTCGAAATACAAATTGTAATAATCGTCCAATTTCTGACCTTTAAACTCTCTAAAAACTTTCCTTGCATGTTCCAGATCCGCTTCTGTAACTGCAACTTTTCCTCCATTAAAAACATCGGACCAATGTTGCAAGGAAAGCAATTCTTTTTCTGCAAATTTTTCTCTATTGGCCATGTACGAATAAGGATAGAAACCTTTTTGTCGTATCAGACATTGTTGCTCCTCCGTCTCATTTGCAAAATACTCGTTTAAAATCAACATCTTTTGTACTGGTAGATTATCAACCATTTTTTGCAAGGAAGAACTTCAGAACTTGCATGAGTCAATGAACCTGAGGTACTCGAACACTTTTTGATCAGTTCCTCCTTCTTTCTTCCTTTTTATAGTTTTAATTAGAACTCCAATGCTTAGCGATATTTATTTTTGGTCGGTGCTGGGTGTTACACTTATGGTATAGGTTGGCTCGCATTCATGCAATGCGAGACAAGTATGGTGAATGTCATAGTTCTAGATGTTATGTCCAATGACTGGGGTAAAATTCACAGCTCGTCTTGCTAGATTGCATTTTTCATGTGACCATCCCAGAAATTTTCCCGAAAAATGACAATAGTCAAGACATTTTTTGTGCTCATTGGTAAAATTTATACATCAAATCCAACATGATGATGTGTTTTCTTTGTTCAACGATTCTTGGCTTCCAAGGAAATGAGGAAACTGTCGCTTTTGATCTTATATCTCTGTCGCTAAATGATGCAACTGGATGAGAAACTTTTTCATGCATTGATCAGAGCTGTCATAGTCAAAGAAGTAGGGCTGTGAGTTTCCGTGGTCTAATTTTGCACTACTCGAGTTGATGATCGCGAAGGATTATCAAGGCAAGAATTTACCAGTTTTTAGAAAAGATTGAAAGTCGAAGTAGATCACAAGTGCTACGAACCACAAGCCTTGAAGGTTTTTGATCTCGTATCGGTTTGTAGCTTTTTCTGCTGAAGGCACGACTACTAGGGCAGGTTCATGATCCTTACAAGACTGGATGTGTTGCCCATGAGCTTCTTCACTCCAGCTAATGTGAAAGCAGTTTCTACGTAAGCGCGTGCATGAACGATGCCTATATCCTTTGATTTTACAGATGAACTTAAGTAAATTGGTTATAAGTACAAAGTGATGCCTTGCAGGTTCGTACAAGAGAAGTAGGTTCATGTCAAAAATCTCATTTTTGATGTTGCTATCATTGTTTGGTCGTTTTGATAAAGACATAGGCAACAAAACTCCCTTTGATACTGGAACACATTTACCCGCACATCGTTGAGTTGTTCAAATTTTCCAATTGATGCGAAACTCCTGGGCAAATCAAAGGTACAGTGGGCTTAGTGTGCACTTGCAGCAGTGTATGAGCCAGGTTGTGTTCGCGCAGCCGCCGTGTTTGCTTTTTGTTGATCAGCCAGAAGTAGGTCAATACCATGCTTAAGCAGACTATAAGCAGCCGTAAAGCAAAATTCGAAGCAATGTATGATCGTGGTGATTTCTAATGTTTATCAAGTTCTGGGATTCTCGAATTCGAAAAAGCAAGTCATTAAATAATGATCCATGGATTGGAGAAAATTTTGCAAATTTAACAAAAACTTGAATTACGTGTTGCAAAACCCAACCGCTTCCATAGGATGCAAAAGTCTCCAAAACTGCTTGCATTTTTTCGACTATTTCAAAAAAACTATTGTCATCTTCTATTCCCAATCGCATCACTGGTTTCATGTCGAAGTTTGCATAAATGTCAAACCGCTTGTCGGGTTCTATATTACTAGAATCGACTTTTGCTTCTGGGTTTGACCAAACCCAAATTAGCACTGAACTGAACTTTTCTAGGTCCTTCTGCAACACGCTCCATTATGAGTTTTTGAATTTGATCTTTTTGGTCTTGCATAAATAGCAACAGATCAATCGACTGATTTCCATCCGTTGGTTGGTTCCCACCAATCACGTATCTTTCAAGAACACCAAAACAGCAGATTGACTTTTTTGAATGCATCTGCCGTTTATTTTGTCTCCATCAGCAGCATGCACATCAACCAGAGCAGCATCCCCAGCGGCACTTGTACTAGCTAAGTCAGCAGAGGCAGCTCTCATAACAGGTAGATCATGGATTAGTAAATGAGTTGATAAGTTTTTTGGCAAATGAAAGCCCAAATGACAGTAGTCACAAACACCTCCAAGTTGAACAGGAAAATGAAGAACATGTTTTTGTAAACTTGAAAGCATTTGAGCTGTGATTGAACGATCATTGCATTGATAAAAATCAGACTATTTTCAACAACATGTTTGTCACGCTCATGGCGACTTCTACTGCTCTTGTTTGCATATGTTAGCGAACAAAAATTGCATTTGAACTTTTTTGAAACTTGTTAAGCAATTGATTAACAGAAGTAGAGACGAATTATATCAACATAATTTATGTACAAGAAAAACTAGGAAAACGTATCGGTTCGTCTACCAATCGCAGACAAAACGGTTTGTATTTCGGGCGCGCAAGTTTGAATTTGAACTAATTTTCCCGCCAAATTTCAAAATTTTTTCAGATTTCCCCCATTATTGTAACTGCTGAAATACTATTGGCTGAAATACTATCTCACTAAAAACAATCAAATTCAATTAAAAATGACAGGATCAGAGTTCCGTGATATAGGAAATTGTTTCAAAACCGTCTACAGAGTTTTGTGTTTCATATTTCAAAATAGACGACACGAAACACGGAATATTATAAAAACACAAGTCTATACTGAGCATTTTTTTATATATGTACTGAGCATGTTGTCTTACATGTAATACCTGAACAAGCTAGTGACTTGTTTAAACACCGATTGAAAATGTCAAAAGACTTATTCAATTACAGATAGATTCGTTAAGTCAGTTAGTTGTTGTTTGCTATCAATTTTTAAAAGCTTCAAAATTCACTTCAAAATTCACAAACCAGTAAGGTTTGTAAAAGTCCAGGTTTTAAAAAACTATAACTCTGGAATCTATCATCTGGGAAATGTCATTAAAATTATATCGAATTAACAAAGGTGGGCTTGCTGTTTTATGGAGGAGTATGGTTGTTAGTATTTTCCTCCAAATTAAGGGGAAATCGTGTCGTTTTAAAAAAATACTCAAAACTATAAAAAGGTATTTAGGGGTCCTTGCTTTAGATGTTCAAGTAACTACCATTTTTCCAGTAGAAAAATCCAATGTTCTCTACTTGTAAACAAAAATGACTTGTAAAAACGCTTTTTTTGTGGTTGAAGTGTTGATCTCCACTAAACATTGCGTTACAATTTCTGAACCCTAGCTTTAAAATGCGTAGCTCGGTGAGAGCAGCATTATGAGTGGTCGTAAGCCTATGTTCGGACCTTTTTACAAAATTTTGAGTCTGTATCTCTTCAATGGACCTTTTTCAAGTCTGTATCTCATCAATGGACGGTCTGAATATAGTCGTGCGACATATCAAAATGCTTCTCAACCAGTTTATCTTTTTTGTACAGAAGTCTAAAGACTATGAAACCTCAAGTTTACGAGATAAAAATTCAGACTTTTTTCCGTGATTTGAAAATTTTGAGTTTTTTCGTATTTTTATTAACGAATTGTCCAACAATCGCGTACAAATTGGCTTATTATGCTTTCCTTTTCTTAGCAACTTGACGAGTGAAGCATTAAGAGGCAGAGAACTTTAATTTACAATTTGTTTATAATTAAAATTACCAAATGAAAGCTACTAAATATCAATCTTTCTCAGTTTAAATCTTTATAAGCAATAAATTAAAAAGAAAATGAAAAAAAGCAATGACAATTTCAAAGTTAAATAAGAACTAATCACCCCTAAGCTTTTTCTAATGTTGTTGATTTTCGATTTTTCTTTGGTGCAAGGCATAGAGAAGGAGTCAAATTTTCCATGTGATTACTCACTGTCGCTTCGTTGATGCGCGTTGGAGTTAAAGTTTCTGGTTCATCAAGCCATTGTGACACTGTAGGAGAAGGATTAGCTTTCGGGGTAACTAATAATGGTGACTCAATCGGTTCCATTCCCCATAAACTGTCAAAAAAATCAATTTCTTTAAAGTATTGTAACTGGTTTTCTCACATCGGAGCAACATCAAAATCGTATTTAAACAAAAAATTTTACTGGTTTTGATAAAGTTTAAAAATCAATCTGAGAGAGAAAAAAGGCTATTGATATGCATTTGTAACCATCATCATTGTTACAAAATAAGGAAAAAGAGTCTTCTAGCAAACCTGGAAATTGAAGCAACCACCACTGTCGAGAGCAAAAATTGCGGCTTTTTAGACAATGGTGGTGTCAAACAATCTTTTTCTGACGGAAACAGATCCTGGAACTTTTGTAATTCTGTTTCCTTTCCGTCTGCAGAAGTTTTCTTTTTCACACAAATCTGTTTTATTTTCATTTTGCTATCTTTATCTATTTCAAAATTGTCTTTTTACAACCTAAGTTTTGGCGAGACTGCCATTGGGCTTTCGATACTGTCCAGTACAGTTGGTTACATGTTACCAAATCACAAGTTGTAATAAGGATTAAGATCATTTCAACAAAAAATCGTCTGTCCATGTCCATTTCAGGTCCATCAGGATCCGGCAAAACAGATTTAATTTTTCAGATGCTTCTCAGAGGTATTTTCTATCCATCGTATAACAAGATAAATTATTTTCATCTTCACGATCACCCAAATATCGTTCCCTTGTTTCCCAACGCAAACTTGATATTGTGTTTATACAACTATCCAGCTTTGAAATTGTTAATAACTTACAGGATTGCTTGATTGTCTTCGATGATTGATACCTGTGGAGAACTTTTAAATGAAAAAGATGTTGTTGAATTAGCTAAAGCAGGTCGACATAAAAATGTTCATGTTTTTTATGTCAAGCATAACTTATTTCAACAAAAAAAACAACCGTATAATAAATTTGAATACAACCCATTTAGTTTTGTTCAAATCACCTCGATACTTTCAACAAATTGATTATTTAGCAGTCAATTGAATAATACAAAATTCCTCCGTCATGCTTATCAATTAGCAACGAACGAAGATTTCGGTCATCTGTTGATAGACTTAGATCCGACTTGAACTTCAGAATATCTTCGTTATTCGTCAAACCTAGTTCCACCATCGCCAACCATTTTCTCTTTACTATCCTCAAAAGCAGTCATAACATCTCTTGAGGATGAAAGAGAAATAATTATGTATATTGAAGCAATTGCTCAATAGTCACTATTGTAGATCACTTTTGACAAGAGCTGATTCAAACTTTTTTAAAATTTCTTTCTGATTGTTTTGTGAATAGGCATGTTGGTTCAAAGGTGAATACCCTTACTCTTATTTGGTTCAAATTTATGACAGCATTCGTTAGAGGAACCCAAACTACCAATTTTTTGCTAAAAGTGTACTAAAATCTGTTTCATTAGCTGAATACTTGAAATTACTATTGACAAACTTGGAAGATATTGGCTGTCCAAAGATTGAACAGTTATTGGGTCAACGAAAATTTATTTGTAAACGACACTCTCTGTTACTTCCCTCGCATCAATTATTAAGGCATTGTACCCGTAGAAAATCCAAAGTTTTTTTCCGATCGGATACAAAATGATCTGTTCAATGATGCAAACATGCTTGTCGCCAAAATTGGTGGTTTACGCTTTGATGACAAATCAGAGTCCTGAAAACAATATAACCCCAACAATTAAAGTTACTCTCACGCGAACAGGCTTTTTAGATCGTCGAGGAAAACGTCTCCTGCTAAAACTTGAGCAAATTACACAGAACGATATCGAAAACAATAATTTACGAAAATTCTTTACAGTTCTTGACAATTTTCACCTGTACAATATTCAGACTCCCGGATTTTTGCCATTCAATTCAGTGGTTCAATCTCAACCTGGAAGTGCTGCAACCTCAGCTGGGAAAGAGTAGACAAATCCATTTGCATGACCAACAGCTTCCAGCTGATCTGAAAGAATTAGTCAAAACTTCTATCGTTGTGGAAATACATTTAGTTCAAGCCACTATCGGAGTTCCTGCTCATTCTTGGTGTAAAATTCTAATCTAATTGTAACCATGACAACTTCACAAAATATGACTTCTTCTATATTTAACGAGGAGTTGATTTGCTTGTTGAACCCAAATGAAGAGTCACATAAACATACCAAGTTTTGTGAATCATAATAAATATATTTACGGGTTGTTTTTATTTTTATTTGACCTTGCGTGAATACTAGTTGATAACATGTCGTGTTTAAAATTTCAAAAATTCAAAAAATATTTTTGCCAAATTGTGAGTTTGAATGGGGAGAAATTATCAAAAGGATTATTAGACAAAATCAAAACCGGAAATGTAGAAAAACAGTTCGGATACATATGACAGACAACACCAAAGCAAGATATATAATAAAAAACAAACCAAACGGGAATCGGTCAGAGAGAAAAAAAGGAGATTGATATGCAGTTGTAACCATCATCCTTGATACAAAGTAAGCAAAAAGAGTCTTCTAGTAAACCTGGAAATTGAAGCAACCACCACTGTCGAGAACAATGAATGCGGCTTTTTAGACATTGGTGGTGTCAAACAATCTTTATCTGACGGAAACATATCCTGGAAATTTTGTAATTCTGTTTCCTTTCCGTCTGCAGAAGTTGTCTTTTTCACACAAATCTGTTTTATTTTTATTTGCTATCTTTATCTATTTCAAAATTGTCTTTTTACAACCCACGTTTTGATGAGACTGCCATTGGGCTTTCGATACTCTCCAGTACAGTTGGTTACATGTTACCAAATCCCAAGTTGTAATATTGATTAAAATCATTGCAACAAAAAATCGTCTGTCCGTGTCCATTTCAGGTCCCTCAGGATCCGGAAAAACAGATTTAATTTTTCAGATGCTTCTCAGAGGTACTTTATATCCATCGTATAACAAGATAATTTATTTTCATCTGCACAATCAACCCAAATATCGTTCCCTTATTTCTCAACGCAAAGTTGATATTGAATTATACAAGTATCCAGCTTTGAAATTGTTAATAACTTACGGCATTGCTTGATTGTCTTTGACGATACCTGTGGAGAAACTTTAAATGATAAAGATGTTGTTAAATTAGCTACAGCAGGTCGACATAAAAAAGTCCATGTCATTTATGTCAAACATAACTTATTTCAACAAAGAAAACAACCGTATAATAAATTTGATTATACCCCATTTAATTTTGTTCAAATCACCTCAAGACTTTCAACAAATTGTTTATTTAGCAGACAATTGAATAATACAAAATTCCTCTGTCATGCTTATCAATTGGCAACGAACGAAGATTTCGTTCATGTGTTGATAGACTTAGATCCCGAAAACTTCAGATTGTCTTCGTTATTCGTCAATTATAGTTCCACCATCGCCAACCATTTTCTATTTACCATCGTCAAAAGCAGTCATAAAATCTCTCGAAGATGAAAGAGAAATAATTATGTATATTGAAGCCATTGCTCAATAGTCACTATTGTAGATCAATTTTGACAAGGGCTGACTCAAACTTTTTTAAAATTTCTTTTTGATTGTTTTGTAAATAGGCATGTTCCAGCTAACAAAAGTTTCATCGCGAAAAAGAAAGTAACGTTTGAAAAAAATGTTGACACTAAGTTTAGTATCCGTGAAAATGAAAAATTTTGGCAAACAAAAATTCACTGGTCAAATCACTCGGAAAATTGTGTTATGTTTACCTGAAAAACTAGATCCTTAGGCATGTATGCTGAGGAATTTATTCTCATTCCTCGAAGGACATATGCTCCAGATGAAAAAACTGTACCACAATCTCAAATACTTCATAATCCATCAATCTATGTCAAATCATCTCAGCTCAATTATTTACAAAGGTTGCGAGAACGAATTGCCAGCCGTGACTATCCACCACCAATAAACGCAACAGTTTATATTCCATTAACCCCTAATAATGTCGTGCCAAACCCTCAAAAAAAAATTATCTGCTCATACTAGCTTCGGTGGAGATGGTGAGGATCAAGCAGAAAAAAACGATGAAACAGACAATTCTCTCCAGCAAACAACTTCAAAGCTAATAGAAAAAGAAAATAAAAAAACTAATGGAAAAACTGCTAAAGTATTTCAAAAGGTGAAGCAGTTATTCAGAGTTGAATCTTTGAACCTAGACGTTGACAAAGCAAATTGGAAACAAAGCAAATTTTGACAAAGATGAGCAATGATGTGTTTACTGTACATTCGATATCAACAGCATCAATGGATTATTTCGCAGATAGCACTCTGGCTAGTTTAAAAAAATTTTGTAAAGAGGAAATAGCTTTAGACGGAGATTGAAGAAATGCTATCTCAGAAATAATTTTCCCCGCGAAATTAAACAATATTACTGATCAAGAATTAACGTATTTTGGAGGATCCGAAGTATTAGCCAG
This sequence comes from Symsagittifera roscoffensis, assembly GCF_963678635.1. Classification (NCBI taxonomy): domain Eukaryota; kingdom Metazoa; phylum Xenacoelomorpha; order Acoela; family Convolutidae; genus Symsagittifera; species Symsagittifera roscoffensis. The sequence goes on from NC_087069.1 coordinate 20,202,452, forward strand.
TAAATCCAACGCTGGTAACCGGAATACAGTTTTCGGATCTTATTATGTTGAGAATAAGTTTATCAAGTCACGAGAGTACACTTTTATAGAACAATTAATCATTGAGATAAAAACAAAACACAAAAACAAAATTCACTTCGATGCAAGCCCTCAAGAAATCACGAATAGCATGAGCATTTGGATGAATGCAAATGAAGGAATCTCGTTTCCAACTCCCCAATTACCCAGTCTGATAGGCTACAATGCAAAACTTGACGAGAACTGTGAATATCACATTGGTTACAAAATGATATCCTCCTTCGATGCATCTTATGAGGCAAACGAACTGTGCAAATTTCATTTCCCATATGATTTATCCAGTGGGACAAGTCTAATTTTTGTCTATATTCACATTATTCAATACCAAACTGCTGGAGATGCAAAGGCCCCAGTGTTACGCGTCATTGATTCAAAAAGACGCATCAAAAACGTTAGTGCCTGCAGCATCGAACCTAATCATCGAAAAAACTTCACTAATTTAGACTTGAAAAAATTATTCTCTTCATCGGTACAATCAATCTCGGTTCAGTTGCGCACAGACACTGGAAGACTAGTGCCCTTTGCAGAAACTGGTAAAGTTGTGTTGACTCCAAAATTCAAGCACTTCGATTAAAAACCAATGGAACAGTATTATGCAAAGCAAGCTTCACTTCCTCATTTCTCTGGAAAGTACCGAAAACGCGGCAGTGGATTTGACGCTTTGGCTGCTGGTATTGGTCGTGTTGCTATACCGTCTGCACGACGAGTTATTCTACCGGCTGCCAAAAAACTGGGCAAAGAACTTTTGATGAGTGCAGCGCCAGAACTGATTGATGTTGCTATGAAAAAGAAGTCTCCTAAACAAGCATTGAAAAACACTGTAACAAAAAAAGCAAGGAAACAACTAGGTGGTGGTAGACGTCGTCGCAAGACATCGATGAATTGATTACGAAGAAGAAAGTCAGTAGGAGCTCGGAAAAAGAAAACTACCCTTCGAAGAAAAAACAAAACAGCGAGAAAACGAGCAGGTTTTTTCTCAAACAAAAAAAAGGATCGCTAATTTGCTATCCAATGAAGCTACTCATAGCTCTCTGGATTTTTTTGAAAAGCAACCTTTTTGATTTTTTTTCGAAAATGCTTTTGATCAAAACATTGGACCTGTCTTCTCCCCTAATGGACCGTAACAATTTTGTTGACCTGCAAAAATTATATTTGGAAATACGATGCAAAGCAATTCAAGCAAATGGAGCTGATCTGAGATACGACAACACTGATCCTACTGTGTCTGATTCACCGTTCATCGTAAACAACTCCCTGTCTTCCCTTTTCTCTGACTGTATCCTCTCTGCTAATGGACTCAAAATCTCAAACGCCAACTGTAATTTTGCGCACAAAAGCTTTATTGGAAAAGAATTTTCTAACAGCAAAGGAGCCAAGGGCTCATGGCTCAAGTGTCAGGAATAATGTTTTAAAAATTATCCCGCTGCAATAGACGCAGCTGGTTTCACATCTCAGCGAGAACTGGTACGCGAATCTAGGGAAGTTTGGTTCTATGGACCTACTGGTGTTGATTTTTGCCTATGTGACAAGCATTTGTTGAGCGGTGTTACCCTCAGGTTTCCCTGCAGACGCTCTCATGAAGACATTCCTTTTATATCCGAAGATGCTGCGAAGCATTACAAATTGCAAACACTCGAAGCGAACCTGTATGTCAGAAAAATGACTGTGACCAACCATGTGCTATATGCCATTGAATCAACTTTGCTTAGGACTCCTGCGAACTATCCATATCACGAAGAAATTACCAAAACATTTTTTGCAACAGCTGGTCAGCGAAGCTGGCATCAGGAAGATATTTTTCCTCGTGAACGGGTGAGACAATTTATAATAGCAATGAACACGATAATGCTTTTCTTGGAACAAACTGAACGAGTCCTGTTCATCACCAAAAGTTTGGATTGGAACAAATTATTTTGACACGGAACGGTTTGCCAATAGCAAGTACACCAATTAGTACACAAGATCATTAACGTCTCTTCTTCAACAAACTATCAGCGTTGGGTTTGTTGCTTTGCAGGCTGGGAATCACTCTTGATAATTTTTAGCAGCACTTTCTTATGTGTTTTGATCTCAGGAACACCCAGCAGGCAGTTCATGACTTCTTGCATTCAGCACTTACTAACTACTCAGTTTCACTCTATCTTCAATTTTGAAACGCTTTGACAGCAAACTTGAAATTTTTCGTTTGGGGTATACGCTCATCGAATTTATTCATTACATCTGACCGCAAAGTTTTAAAGAACGTTCTTCCAATTTCGAAAGTCTGAAAATGGATCCATTTCAGTTTCAGGATCTCATTCAGAATTGTAAACATCTGAAATATAAGTTTCTTGGAGTATTTGCAGCCAACAATTTTCCACCTCACATCCCAGACAATAACTTTATAATTGTAAACACTTCAAAATTGGTTTCCCCAGGCACACATTGGATTGTGATATGCAACAGAAAAAACGTTTGATACTTTTCTGATCCTCTCGGTCTTCCTCTTTGGCAGTACGTCGATCTATATAAACGAGTGAACGAGAATTTTTTTCAGGTCACTGAATTGATGACAAATTTTAACATGCAAGACTCAAACTCTACTACGTGTGGTTCGTTTTGTAATTGTATTGCACATTTGATTTATGATAAAAACTTTAATAGTGATGCCTCCAATTTTGTTCACATAAATGATCATGTTTACTAACTCACATGCTTTCCCATTAACTAACTATTAATATGGCCATTTATTTTTGAACAATACACTCTCTTAGAATTTGACTAAAAAAATACAAAATCAATCTCTGGGGGTATCACAATACCAGCAACCTTGGCCTCCTTTCAGTACAATTCCCGGAGGGGTTTCGAAACGCCGCCTTTCAGGCCGACACTCGAGCGCCGCGCATTTTCCTCTGCTCGGACCCCAAGAAAATTTATTCTATCTTCAGTTTTATAGTAACAACTAAGGTACAAGTTTCGACAGTACTTATGCACAAAAACAGATCGAACATACACAATACTCGATTATACACAAAATTCTTATATGTTACTCGGATTTCAATAATGTTCTCAATAATTAATTTTTAGTTAACATGGTTTAACTTCATATACAATTCAATTTATAGATTATTGCATACTAACTATTTTTTTTTCAAAAGGGTCTGTCAGCAAGGAAGGAAAGGCTGCTGAAAGAGTGCAATTATAGCAACTCATATAAAGCCAAACTGAGTTACAACTTAACATTTTTCACAATCTGATTTTTAGTTAAAACGATAAATTACCTGGTGTTAACTGCAAATTGAAATCAATGCAGATTACATGGGGACTAAAAGTTGAAACCTAAAATATGGTGATAATTAGTTTTGTAACATGAAGACTATTAGTTGTATAATAACTCGTGGTGACAATTTGGATTTTTACATGGTGATCATTGGTGGTCAGATAATACATAGTGACCATTATGATCTGTACCTAATGGTCATACATGTATGACAACCCATCCCAATCCTAATGCACTATATGGATACTACTCAGGTCAGTTTGTATTTGAATGGATCAGATTTATTAGGCAAAGCAAACTTGTGGTAATTTTTGTGCTCTACCAAATTCAAGGTTGTTAGTCAAAAAGTAGTTAACAGCAATCTTCATTTTTTTAATCAGTGGTCCAGATAGACGATGTTTGCTGCACCCCATGTTCAAAAGTTAAAACGCAGAAGGAAAGCAAGGCATAACAAACGATTTTGAGGTCATTCTGATAAATATTTTAATGCAATCTTGAGAAAATGGAAATTTGGTTGTCCATCGTTAAAAGATTGGATACAAAAATGTTCTGTACTGAATGGAGTGCAAAACTAAAGTTGGGCTTAGAGGCAATGTCAAAGACATCGATTTTTTTCTCAGTATAAAAAGCTGATTTTTTGACTCTTTCAAAATTTTCAACACTTTCTTGTTGGAGCGTAGTCCGCCATCAGCGCTGTTTTTAGTATTACAGTGTTCTTGGGGCAAAAAGAATGTTTTATCTCTACCGATCGTTTTCCCAGCAAACTATTGACCCGTTAATTAAACTTCTTATTTTTTCTCGTCCACTCCATCAAAATAGATATGTTTAGTTAGGTCTGAGATGTTTTTTAACTTATAAAATGAAACCTTTGTTGATTTCTTAGTTTAAAAAAGCTTTTGACAGGTATCGAACTATTTGAAGAGGGAGAAAAACAGAAAAGTTATATGGATTTTGATGAAAGCTCCTAAACTTTTCCCAACTACTTCCATTTCTTATCAACGTTGTTTTTCTTCAGTTATCAATTAGTTGTTGCATTTTCTCGACTTTTTCACGAGCATTACTTAATTTATGACTCGGTGGCTTGAATATCTTCCCATGGATCAAAAAAGTTAATCCAGAACTGAGTTATAGTTTTCTGAGTTGCCAAAAGGCCGTTGCAAAGAAACGTTTTGTACATAGAGTATATGTAGTTTTCCTTGATTTGTTTGAGCAGTCATCAAAATTTTTGTTTCGATTATTTTCTGATTTTGCTTGCTCAATTTGGTTTCAGTGGCGGTTACAAACGTTTCGTGAATACCTAGACTAAAATCAGACACACTCTCAGATACTTTTTCTTGCTCAAGGAGCACTTGACATTCATCTGCAATTTCAGTCTGCATTGGAGTTCCTTTAAACTTTCTGCCATTACCGGCTGGATTTACATTTCGTTTTACCTTTACAGTGATTTTCAATGAGTTGTCATACAGTTCTTTCACCTTTGTCTCAAAACGTCGATCTTTGGTCAACATTGAAAAGTTTTTGTTTTTGAGGAACTAGAAAAAAAAACAGACTTATTGGATTTATACATAATTCAACAATGTTTTTGGTGTTTCGAAGAGTTCAGCAAGATCGGTTGTTTAGAAGCTTTTATTGCTTTGAAATCTTCAAACTTTTGTAGAAGTATCGTTAAAGCGTTTTCTAGAAGTACGTTGAAAGTGGAACCAGTTCTAAATTAGAAATTATAATTAGCTATAAAAATAGTTCTCTATTCCAATAAAATATTAATAGTAACCAATCATATTCCATCCCTAACAAGGACACTTTTTTGTAAGTGCTGAAACTACTTGTACTTTCAGCACCAGAACAGTTTAAATAAAACTTAGACTACAGTTGTTCTCCTTCTGGATATAACTCCAATAACTAGTATGCGAAAACCAGTATACACTAGATCTAATGAGACGAAGAGATTTAAGAGTAAGATTAAGATTGGTATAAGACTAAGAAGTTGCACGAATCTATCCGGCCGAAAATATGATAGCGTGACGAACAGACGGTTACCTAATCTGAAATTACTCTATGAGTTAAACAATAGAACGTAACTCAATGCATCTCTTCATAATATAAAAAACAACTTTGATGACTGCTGATTCGGTTTCATTTTTGTTCACAGGACATTACACGCTACTGTTTCGTATACGACGCAAAGCTCAGCAAATTCACGGGTAGGATTTGATACTGCAGAAATGGTGTTCGAAACCGGCTGTGACTTTTTGTAGTAAGCTACGCGCATCTGCATTTTGATTGACATTTCATTGACTGCAACTTAGCAACTTTAGTTCTAGAGGCAAAAATGAACAAATCAGCCAAGTAAATTGTTTTTCAAATATCAGCTCTAAAATTTTTTTCTTACAATCTTGCAATTTGACAATAAAACAAATTTTGATTTTCATTTTTTTCTATTTAAGAAATTGCATAACTCAATTGTTTTTCAAAAAGTGTGTTACAGATAGCCAAACTAATCTTTAAAACACAGGGTAAAAATTTTCCATAGTTGTTTCTTCAGTACTTTAAAAATTTTACAAACCAAAGCAAGACAAGTTGGGGATGTTTTAGAAAGTATGACTTCAACAGTTTCCTAATTGATCTCCACTAGCTCTGGAGAACTATGGCTGATTAATCAAGGTAAGAGTCTTTAAGTGTAGCGAGGAAAGTGAGAAGGATTGAAAGTCGTCAAGAAAGAACCTTTGTTCTGAGCTTGTTTTTTGCTCAAAGATTTTACTAACTACTCAAAAACAATTTGCAGCCAATTTGTCCTCAAATACGTCAGCAGGCTAATGTCCAAAAAAACTATAGTTAACTTAGGTTTTTAAGAGTGCATGAGCTTGGCAGAGAGACTGAGTCCAGTCGAAATTACGGAAACTAGCCTAGAAATCCAGTTGAAAGTTCAGTTTTTTTTTCCAGCCCACACAGAGCGCCCAAGGATTCTAATCGATTTAAGTGGACAATTGCAAAAATGTTAGATGGATTAGTCAATGCAAAAGAATTTTCTCTACGAATCAAAAGATCTACGCCAATTTTCCAAACAATACGAGAAATACCAGATACTGCGAGAAGACCATGATCAAGGTACGATCTACGGATAAGAAGGAACCGACCAACCGACTTTATGCTAGTGAGACAAAACCAGAAGAACAAGTTTTTGTGTTTAGAATCTTTTCCGCATTAAATTTAGATTTGCTTTTTCTGACATAAAAACAATCCGAAGAGCAATTCTTTAATACAAATGGTGCTTAATCTACTATTTATACAAAAACGACTGTTAAAGACAACACAAGTCGTTCTCACCAAAATCTGCAATGACTCCAAACTGTTGAATGAAAATATTTATTGAATAAAAAATTTAAAAAAATTAGTTCGTATAAAATTTTTTTTGTTTGTTTCATTAATATGCACACATTTTTTCTTCATCGTAGCTTCATCATTTAAAAACATAACAGCAAGTTTCGAAAACTAATATCATCTAAGCCCAAACTTTGAATCTTTTAAACTTAAACTTTTATGGTAAATTTTATCAAGGCTTATCCTTGTTTTCTCTCAAATTATCTTAATTTAAACAACAGATCATCAAGGTTTTACTTGGATCTTTAAAGTCACTTAAAGTATGTCTCTTTAAATTCTGATCATCATGGCCTCCCTTGGACCAAATCAGAAAAATTTTGTTCTCCCAAACACATCATTTTTAGTGTGTAACGACCTCAGGTTTCGATTCACTTTCCAACCCTTATAAACGACCCAGGACTAATCGATTTTTTTTTATAGGAACCAACCATTTTGATTAAGATAGACAGTGAAAAGCTTTGGTTACTCATCCTCAAATTGAGCCCAACCTCTTAGATGACCCACCCTAAAACACTTAAAACTTAGTACGTCATAAATTAGTATCTAACGATCTACTTGCGTACTAATTATGCCTGAACCCTGAGGGTTGATTTACTATTCACCAACCCTTGATCACCAAACACAACCCCTAGTTAAGACTTAGTTAGTTTATTTTAAATTAGAACCTAGTCACGAGAAAATAAGAAACCAAAAATTAATATACTTTTCTTTCTCCAACACGTCAATTCTGAAAATCTACGCCCCAAGGTAAGATAACCACACAAAAACCGTAAGAACTAACAGTTTTAGTAAATAGAAACTCGAACCCCCGAGTGCATGCATTCCTCATCCTAAAACTTATGTCAAGAGATAATCTAGGCTTATGTGGATAAACTGGCCAGGAAGAATCGAGGGGTACAATATTTATTAATTGCTGTCGATTGTCTATCTCGCTACTTTCAATTGGAACCTCTGAAGACGGAATATGCTAAGGAAACAGCCAAAGCTTACAAAAGAAGTCGTGTTACCTAATTGTTTAATTAAAAACGAACGGCAGGAAAGGTACGATTTTGTAATTACACCTCGCAAACAAACAATATGATATATCAGATCAAAAGACAAACACGTTTAAAGACAATCATTGCAAAACAAAAACAGATTATCAAAAACGATTTTCAAAAAGACGAAATGCAGCCTCAGAATCAGAAACGAACGCGATACAGGAACTTCAAGATTGAGAAGTTTCAATAAACACCAAAAAACTATAAAACAAACAAAAGACTCCGATGCTAGATCACCGTTAAACATAGATTTAAAAAATCATGCATTAATAAACAAGTAAGTCTTTATAATTGGAATTAACCAATCCGACATATCGAAAATTACACAACAGCAGTTCTATAAAACAAAAAATGATGGAATACAACAAAATTTTTGACAATAATTCAATATCCCCATTTTTAATAACACCAGAAAATGATCCCATTCGTGAACCAGTACATTTTTGTCACAACTTAATTGTATTTATATTAAAAGAGTTACAGCCCCTGTAAAAAAGAATTTTCTCGAAAGAAGAAAAAAAGACAATTTCTTGACCACTAACTCAAGGGAATATGTAATATAACATCACAATATGGTATAATCACAATAGAAATTTTTTCACTTGAAACAAATCACCCTACACATACAAATACAAATAGATGATATAGATATAGAATTCTCGAAAATTTTCACAGAATAAATAAGAAACTTACAACACCAAAATTCACAAAGAGCTATATATCTATACTAGAATCGGAAGAAATACAAAATGTATCACCACGTCAAACATCCAGACAATCAACTGTAAGACACGAAATAGATTTCTCAAAATTTCTAGATACATTACGTGAAAATTTTAACAACAATGAAATTTCACAAAACGTCAAACACGATCTACATCAAATCTTAGCATGGTTGAAAATTGACTATTTCGATCACAACACTGACTTTATAACACAATCAAGAAAAAGTTGTAGACCACGTAGCTCAGACGACGAACCTATATAAGCAGAAGAAACAGCATGTTTGGGACCCTGATTGGTCTCTTCCATCATTCATTAATATACCAACTGGATATTTCAGGCGCAGTAATTACAACTATCTCCGTAAACAGAGAAAATGTTAAAACAACTTCACTTACTATCGATGCAACAACTTTAAACTATAATACCATAATCACGGTTAGAACACGAAATAATAGCTTAAACTCCCCATTCATTAATACACAAGAAAATTTAAATAGAACAAGAAATCTTAAACAAGAAGATATTCAAACTCTATCACATTTCGTAAATGAAGAAATAGTCGAGACAATGCCAACAACAGCACAACAAAGCATTTCTCCTACTCAACCAACAACAACAACACCACAAAATAAAATCACAGCATTTCCAAAAACAACCATACAAACAACAGTAAAACCTTCTGTTGATCCAAAATTTTCAAAATGGATTATCGGACATTAAGACCAATATTGAAATCACGACAACCAAACAAAAAAAAAAGTTTTTCAGACCATAATTATACTTTCTTTGCAAATGATAATATAGCAAAACGTCCCTATAGAAGCAATCACAAGCACAAGTCAATCAAAAGCACAAAAATTACAACAACAAGTTTCCCGCTCAGTTTTTTTCAAGAATCAAGAACGAGATACAGTCGATCATAGCAAAAAAATATCCCGTTTTGTTTTCAACAAAATAAAAATACAACAAATAGGCATTTTACAAGAAACGAACCTCATTATTCAGAAAGTGAAGTTATTTTAACCAAAACCAGCGACAATTTTCTACAAACAATTAGAACAATAACTGAAAAATTGATCAAACAGATCCTATCTTTCTACCAGATCTTTTTGAACCATACACATGAAATGAACAAACACGACAATCAAAACAAAATTTTCCTCCAAGACAAAAATCAGCATCATACATCAACAAAAATTTTCACTCCCAAAATCCAATGAATACACAAAATTACCAAACAACACATATGCATTCAAGAACAATTAGAAGCTAATAAAGTGGAAAGGGCAAAGATTTTGGTGAAACAGCTATTCAGAGTTGAATCTTTGAACTTAGACGTTGACGGATATTTTTTAATTCAAGGAAAGCCTACACACGTTAAAATTTAGTCTTTTTTGTAGGATACACTGCAAAAAAAAACAAAGAAACTTGAGACTGTGTTTTATCCACAAATTTTGAAAGAACTGGATATTGATCCCTGTTTAGTGTCGACGCTTATGCCAAACAAACTCTCCGATCGTTTAGGAGCGAAGCAGCTCAGCCCTCTCAAAGCTGGGCTGAGCTGCTTAAGAGCGAAGCAGCTTAAGATCGCTTAAGAGCGAAGCAGCTCGCAGACAAACCGACAACAGAGGAACTGAAAAGATCAAAACCCTTTTCAACGAAGACTCGATCGACAACTCCCAAACCCAGAACCAAGCAATCTGACAAAAGAAAAACCCCGAAATAAGAATTTTCTCCCACCAAAGACGACGACGACAATAAAAACTACGAAAGCAGCAGAGAATCCTTTTCGACGTTAAAAAAAAGAAAGGAAATCTTATTACCAGTGAGGAAACGATACTCAAATTTTTCTACTCCAAAGGTCCAGCTGCAATTGTAGCGTGAGAAGTTTAACAAATGCTAGTCAACTCTCACCAAAAAATTTTAAAAATTTCTGCGAGCTCAATCCTGACACACAAAGTATGGATTATTTCGAGAAAAAATCCTCGACCGAAAGTGATCGTTAACGATATCAATGAAGTTTGGTCTCTTGACTTAACATATGTGGATCAATTGGCCAGGGAGAATCCAGGGGTACGATATTTATTAATTGCTGTCGATTGTCTATCTCGCTACTTTCAATTGGAACCTCTGAAGACTAAGGAAACAGCCAAAGCTTTCAAAAGAAATGATCAAAACAAAACAGCCAAAAATTTTTGGTTGACAAAGCACAGAGTTCAAAGGAGAATTCGATAAATTACGTACTAAACGAGAAATTGTCTAATACAACACTCAAAGTGAAAAAAAATTAGCGTTTGCCCAACGGAATATTCGATCGCTCAAAAGTATTATCTACAAGTACTTGGAGTTTGAATGGGCATACAGTTATTTTGAAAAATTACAGAGTTTTGTTCAGACAATCAACTCACGTGTGAATAGGGTAACAAAATTAGCACCAAACGAGGTCACGCAAAAGCATGTGCCTGCTTTAGTCTCGATAATTGCAAACAGTTCAACAAAATTTGTACAAAAACAGAACTTCTATGTTGGTGACTATGTGCGAATTGCAAAAACTGACTTACCTTTTAGAAAAGGTTATAGACAGCTTTCTACAGACAAAGTTTTTGAAATAATTGCCATTCCTACTGTAAACTCTCCAACAGACAGTCTTATTGATGCAGAAAAGGAAGAAATCAACAGAAAAATTTTATGAAAAGGAACTTAGTTTGATTGGAAACAAAGCAAATTTTGACAAAGATGAGCAATGATGAGTTTACTGTACATTTGATATCAACAGCATCAATGGATTATTTTGCAGATAACACTCTGGCCAGTTTGAAAATTTTTTGTAAAGAGCTTTAGACGGAGATTGGAGAATTACTCTCTCAGAAATAATTTTCCCAACGAAATTAAACAAAATTACTGATCAAGAATTTACGTGTTTCAGAGCATCCAAAGTATTAGCCAGTAAATCCAACGCTGGTAATCGGAATACAGTTTTCGGACCTTATTATGTTGAGAAAATTTTTTCAAGTCACGAGAGTACACTTTTATAGAACAATTAATCAATGAGACAAAAACAAAACTCAAAGACAAAATTCATTTCGATGCAAGTTCCCAAGAAATCACGAATAGCATGAGCAATTGGATGAATGCAAATGAAGGAATCTCGTTTTCAAGTCCCCAAACACCCAGTCTGTTAGGCTACAATGCAAGACTTGACGAAAACTGTGAATATCATATTGGTTACGAAATGATATCCTCCTTCGATGCATCTTATGAGGGAAACGAACTGTGCTAATTTCATTTCCCATATGACTTATCCAGTGGGACAAGTCTAATTTTTGTCTATATTCAAATTATTTAATACCAAACTGCTGGAGATGCAAATGCCCCAATGTTACGCGTCATTGATTCAAACAGACGCATCAAAAACGGTAGTGCCTGCAGCATTGAACCTAATCATCGAAAAAATTTCACTAATTTAGACTTGAAAAAATTTTTCTCTTCATCTGTACAATCAATCTCGTTTCAGTAGCGCACAGACGCTGGAAGACTAGTGCCGTTTGCAGAAAGTGGTAACGTTGTGTTGACTCTAAAATTCAAGCGCTTCGGTTAAAAACCAATGGAACAGTATTATGCACAGCAAGCTTCATTTCCTCATTTCTCTGGACACTAACGACAACGCGGCAGTGGACTTGACGCTTTGGCTGCTGGTATTGGTCGTGTTGCTATACTGTTTGCACGACGAGTTAGTCTGCCGGCTGCCAAAAAACTGGGCAAAGAACTTTTGATGAGTGCAGCGCCAGAACTGATTGATGTTGCTATGAAAAAGAAGTCTCCTAAACAAGCATTGAAAAACACTGCAACAAAAACCTAAACAAGCATTGAAAAACACTGTAACAAAAAACTGTAACACTGTAGCAAGACATCAATGAATGGTATACGAAGAAGAAGGTCAGTAGGAGCTCGGAAAAAGAAAACTACCAGTCGAAGAAAAAGCAGACATGCGAGAAAACGAGCAGATTTTTTCTCAAACAAAAAAGGATCGCTAATTTGTTACCCAATGAAGCTACACATAGCTCTCTGGATTTTTTTGAAAAGCAAACTTTTTTTTTTTGAAAATGCTTTCGATGAAAAAATGTGACCTGTCTTTTCACCTAATGGACACATGCGTGAGTTTGAAATCACCGGTGACCGTAACAATTTTGTTGACCTGCAAATATTATATTTGGAAATACGATACAAAGTAACTCAAGCAAATGGAGCTCATCTGAGATACGACAACACTGATCCTACTGTGTCTGATTCACCGTTCCTCGTAAACAACTCCCTGTCTTCCCTTTTCTCTGACTGTATCCTCTCTTCTAATGTACTCAAAATCTCAAACGCAAACTGTAATTTTGCGCACAAAAGCTTTATGGAACAGAATTTTCTAACAGCAAAGGAGCCAAGGACTCATGGCTCAAGTGTCAGGAATATTGTTTTAAAAACGATCCCGCTGCAGTAGACGCAGCTGGTTTCACATCTCAACGAGAACTGGTACGCGAATCTAGGGAAGTTTGGTTCTATGGACCTATTGGTGTTGATTTTTGCCTATGTGACAAGCATTTGTTGAGCGGTGTTACCCTCAGGTTACCCTGCAGACGCTCTCATGAAGACTTTCCTATTATATCTGAAGATGCTGCGAAGCATAGCAAATTGCAAACACTCAAAGCGAACCTGTATGTCAGAAAAATGACTGTGACCAACCATGTGCTATATGCCATTGAATCAACTTTGCTTAGGACTCCTGCGAACTATCCATATCACGAAGAAATTACCACAACATTTCTTGCAACAGCTGGTCAGCAAAGCTGGCATCAGGAAGATATTTTTCCTCGTGAACCGGTGAGACAAATTATATTAGCAATCAACACGATAAGGCTTTTCTTGGAAAAAAACTGAACGAATCCTTTTCATTATCAAAAGTTTGGATTGGAACAGATTATTTTGACACGGAACGGTTTGCCAATAGCAAGTACACCAATTAGTACACAAGATCATAAACGTCTCTTTTTCACCAAACTATCAGCGTTGGGTTTGCTGCTTTGCGGGCTGAGAATCACTCTGGGTAATTTTTAGCAGCACTTTATTTTGTGTTTTGATCTCACGAGCACGCAGCAGGCAGTTCATGACTTTTTGCATTCAGAACATACTAACTACTCAGTTTCACTCGATCTTCAATTTTGAAACGCTTTGACAGCAAACTTGAAATTTTTCGTTTGGGGTATACGCTCATCGAATGTTTTCATTACATCTGACCGCAAAGTTACAGAGAACGTTCTTCCCATTTCGAAAGTCTGAAAATGGATCCATTTCAGTTTCAGGATCTCATTCAGAATTGTAAACATCTGAAATATAAGTTTCTTGGAGTATTTGCAGCCGACAATTTTCCACCTCACATTCCAGACAATATCTTTATAATTGTAAATACTTCAAAATCAGTTTCCCCAGGCACACATTGGATTGTGATATGCAACAAAAGAAAAGTTTGATACTTTTCTGATCCTCTCGGTCTTCCTCTTTGGCAGTACGTCGACCTATATAAACGAGTGAACGAGAATTTTTTTCAGGTCACTGAATTGATGACAAATTTTAACATGCAAGACTCAAACTCTACTATGTGTGGTTCGTTTTGTAATTGTATTGCACATTTGATTTATGATAAAAACTTTAATAGTGATGCCTCCGATTTTGTTCACATAAATGATCATGTTTAATAACTCACATGCTTTCCCATTAACTAACTATTTAATATGGCTATTTATTTTTGAACAATACACTTTTGAACAAAACATTTTCGAATGAAAAAATTTATTGAATAAAAAATACAAGAACTAGTTAGTATCAAATTTTATTGTTAGTTTCATTAATATGCACACATCTTTTCTTCATCCCAGCTTCATCATCTAAAAACATAACAGCAAATTTCGAAAACTAATATCATGTAAACTCAAACTTAAAGACTTTTAAACTTAAACTTTATACTAAATTTTATCAAGGCTTATCCTTGTCTTCTCTCAAATTATCTTAATTTAAACAACAGATCATCAAGGTTTTACTTGGATCTTTAAAGTCACTTAAAGTATGTCTCTTTAAATTCTGATCATCATGGCCTCCCTTGGATCAAATCAGAAAAATTTTGTTCTCCCAAACACATCATTTTTAGTGTGTAACGACCTCAAGTTTCGATTCACTTTCCAACCCTTATAAACGACCCAGGACTAATCGATTTCTTTTTAAAAAAGAACCAACCATTTTGATTAAGATAGACAGTGAAAAGCTTTGGTTACTCATCCTCAAATTGAGCCCAACCTCTTAGATGACCCAGGCTAAAACACTTAAAACTTAGTATTCCATAAAGTAGTATATACCGATCTACTTGCGTACTAATTATACCTGAACCTTGAGGTCCATTTAGTAAGTCCATTTTAAATTAGAACATAGTCACGAGAAAATAAGAAATCACGAATTATTTTACTTTTCTTTCTCCAACCCGTCAATTCTGAAAATCTACGCCCCAAGGTAAGATAACCACGCAAAAACCGTAAAAACTAACAGTTTTAGGAAATAACAACTCGAACGCCCGAGTGCATGCATTCTTCGTCCTAAAACTTATGTCAGGAGATAATCTAGGCAGTAAGCAAACAATGGTGTTACCTAATTGTTTAATTAAAAACGACCGGTACGATTTTTTAACTACACCTCGCAAACAAACAAAGGATATATCAGATCAAAAGACAAACACGTAAAACGACAATCATAGCAAAACAAAAACAGATTATCAAAAACGGTTTTCAAAAAGACGAACTGCAGTCTCTGAATCAGAAACAAACGCGATACAGGAACTTCAAGATTCAGAAGTTTCAATAAACACCAAAAAACTATAAGACAACCAAAAAACTCCAATGCTACATCACCGTGAAACATAGATTTAAAAAATCATACATTAATGAACCAGTAAAATTTTTTAATTGGAATCAACCAATCCGACATATTGAAAATTACACATTAACAGTTCTAAAATAAAAAAATGATGGAATACAACAAAATGTTTGACAATAATTCAATACCCTCATTTTTGATAACACCAGAAAATGATCCAATTTGAAAACCAGTACAATTTTGTCACAACTTAATTGTATTCATATGAAAAAAGTTACAGCCTGTGTAAAAAAAATTTTTTTCGAATTCTTGACCACTAACTCAAGGGAATATGTAATATAACATCACAATATGGTATAATCACAATAGTAATCTTTTCACCAAAAACAAATCACCCTACACATCAAATACAAATAGATGATATAGATATAGAATTATCGAAAGTTTTCACAGACTAATTAAGAAATTTACGACACAAAAATTCACAAAGAGCTATATATCTATACTAGAATCGGAAGAAATACAAAATGTATCACCACGTCAAACATCCAGACAATCAACTGTAAGACACGAAATAGATTTCTCAAAATTTCTAGATACATTACGTGAAATTTTCAACAGCAATGAAAATTCACAAAACGTCAATTACGATCTACAACAAATCTTAGCATGCTTCAAAATTGACTATTTCGATCACAACACTGATTTTATAAAACAATAAAGAAAAAGTTGTAGACCACAAAGCTCAGACGACGAATCTATATTAGTAGAAGAAACAGCATGTTTGGGACCCTGATTGGTCTCATCCATCGTTCATTAAATTACCAACTGGATATTTCAGGCGCAGCAATTACAACTATCTCCGTTAACAGAGAAAATGTTAAAATAACTTCACTTACTATCGATGCAACACCTTTAAGCTATAATACAATAATCACGGATGGAACAGGAAATAATAGCCAAAAAAAACCATAGAAAGATTTTTTCAGACCATAATTAGATTTTCTTTGCAAATAATAATATAGCAATACCTCCCTATAAAAGCAATCAAAGTCAATCAGAAGCACAAAACTACAAACAAAAATTACAACAACAAGTTTCCCGCTCAGTTTTTTTCAAGGATCAACAATGAGATACAGTCGGTCATAGCAAAAAATATCCATTTTTTGTTTTCAACAAAAAAAAATACAACAAATAGGCATTTTACAAGAAACGAACCTCATTATTCAGAAGGTGAAGTTATTTTAACCAAAACCAGCGACAATTTTCTACAAACAATCAGAACAATAACTGAAATGTTGATCAACCAGATCCTATCTTTCTACCAGATCTTTTTGAACCATACACATGAAATGAACAAACACCACAATCAAAAAAAGTTTTCCTCCAAGACAAAACTCAGCATCATACATCAAAAAAAATTTCACTCCCAAAATCCAATGAATACACAAAATTACCAAACAACACATATGCGAAATCAAATACCATTGCCATTTTGCTCACAGGAAGATAAAAACACAAAGACTCAACTTACAAACTTTTCTCAAATGCCAAATACCGCAGAATTGCTTCAAATGACTATGAATCCAAACTTTATGGAAGGATCGTCCATATCTTCAAATAATTCACTGATTGTATTCACAGGAACAGATCCTGAATACTCAGTAGAACATTATTCCAAATGCAGTCACAGCAAATTTTTTTCTCAAAAGAGGACCTGAACCAATAAATACGACACTTCATCAAAATTGGATAGAAAGACGCACAGCTCTATTCCAAACCACATTTGATGGCGCAGAACAAAAATGGTTTCAGTTTTACCAATGAAAACTAAACCAGATTGGAAAAAATTCGCAAAAGGATTTTCAAAAACGTTCCACTCTGAAAGAAATAAACAACTTCAAAGGATACTATGTAATAAAATTCGTAGACTCCCTAACGGAACAGTTAAACAAATTGCAATAAGAATCGAAACATTAGTAAGAAAAGCATATTCACTTAATACACATAATTACAAAAATACGAAAATGACAGAAGTTTTAATGATGACCACAACTATAAGTGAACCAAATAAATTTTTTATCACTACATGAAAAAAAAACCCAAAACCTATCAAACAAGAACATTCACAGTAATAATAGTTCAGGAAACCTTTCCCAGGAAATTAAAATATTAGACAACAATCCACTTACCGAAAAAAAACCATCGCGGAAGATCTCCAGATCGAGGAAATTCACAAAATATCTCACAAATTAGATACCTTTTCATTATCAAAAGTTTCGATTGGAACAGATTATTTTGACACGGAACGGTTTGCAAATAGCAAGTACACCAATTAGTACACAAGATCATAAACGTCTCTTCTTCACCAAACTATCAGCGTTGGGTTTGCTGCTTTGCGGGCTGGGAATCACTCTGGATAATTTTTAGCGGCACTTTATTTTGTGTTTTGATCTCACGAGCACGCAGCAGGCAGTTCATGACTTTTTGCATTCAGAACATACTAACTACTCAGTTTCACTCGATCTTCAATTTTGAAACGCTTTGACAGCAAACTTGAAATTTTTTGTTTGGGGTATACGCTCATCGAATGTATTCATTACATCTGACCGCAAAGTTACAAAGAACGTTCTTCCCATTTCGAAAGTCTGAAAAGGGATCCATTTCAGTTTCAGGATCTCATTCAGAATTGTAAACATCTGAAATATAAGTTTCTTGGAGTATTTGCAGCCGACAATTTTCCACCTCACATTCCAGACAATATCTTTATAATTGTAAACACTTCAAAATCAGTTTCCCCAGGCACACATTGGATTGTGATATGCAACAGAAGAAATTTTGATACTTTTCGGATCCTCTCGGTCTTCCTCTTTGGCAGTACCTCGATCTATATAAACGAGTGAACAAGAATTTTTTTCAGGTCACTGAATTGATGACAAATTTTAACATGCAAGACTCAAACTCTACTATGTGTGGTTCGTTTTGTAATTGTATTGCACATTTGATTTATGATAAAAACTTTAATAGTGATGCCTCCGATTTTGTTCACATAAATGATCATGTTTAATAACTCACATGCTTTCCCATTAACTAACTATTTAATATGGCTATTTATTTTTGAACAATACACTTTTGAACAATACATTTTCGAATGAAAATATTTATTGAATAAAAAATACAAAAACTAGTTAGTATCAAATTTTATTGTTAGTTTCAATATTATGCACACATCTTTTCTTCATCCCAGCTTCATCATCTAAAAACATAACAGCAAATTTCGAAAACTAATATCATGTAAACTCAAACTTAAAGACTTTTAAACTTAAACTTTATACTAAATTTTATCAAGGCTTATCCTTGTCTTCTCTCAAATTATCTTAATTTAAACAACAGATCATCAAGGTTTTACTTGGATCTTTAAAGTCACTTAAAGTATGTCTCTTTAAATTCTGATCATCATGGCCTCCCTTGGATCAAATCAGAAAAATTTTGTTCTCCCAAACACATCATTTTTAGTGTGTAACGACCTCAAGTTTCGATTCACTTTCCAACCCTTATAAACGACCCAGGACTAATCGATTTCTTTTTTATAAAGAACCAACCATTTTGATTAAGATAGACAGCGAAAAGCTTTGGTTACTCATCCTCAAATTGAGCCCAACCTCTTAGATGACCCAGGCTAAAACACTTAAAACTTAGTATTCCATAAAGTAGTATCTAACGATCTACTTGCTTACTAATTATACCTGAACCTTGAGGGTTGATTTACTATTCACCAACCCTTGATCACCAATCACAACACCCAGTTAAGACTTAGTAAGTCCATTTCAAATTAGAACATAGTCACGAGAAAATAAGACATCACGAAATATTTTACTTTTCTTTCTCCAACCCGTCAATTCTGAAAATCTACACCCCACGGTAAGATAACCACGCAAAAACCGTAAAAACTAACAGTTTTAGGAAATAACAACTCGAACGCCCGAGTGCATGCATTCTTCGTCCTAAATTTTATGTCAGGAGAAAATCTAGGCAGTAAGCAAACAATCGTGTTACCTAATTGTGTAATTAAAAACGAACGGTACGATTTTGTAACTACACCTCGCAAACAAACAATAGGATATATCAAATCAAAAGACAAACACGTAAAACGACAATCATAGCAAACCAAAAACAGATTATCAAAAACGGTTTTCAAAAAGACGAACTACATCCTCAGAATCAGAAACAAACACGATACAGGAACTTCAAGATTCAGAAGTTTCAATAAACACCAAAAAACTATAAAACAACCAAAAAACTCCAATGCTACATCACCGTGAAACATAGATTTAAAAAATCATACATTAATAAACCAGTAAAATTTTTAAATTGGAATCAACCAATCCGACATATTGAAAATTACACATTAACAGTTCTAAAATACAAAAAATGATGGAATAAAACAAAATGTTTGACAAAAATTCAATACCCCCATTTTTGATAACACCAGAAAATGATCCAATTTGAAAACCAGTACAATTTTGTCACAATTTAATTGTATTCATATGAAAAAAGTTACAGCCTGTGTAAAAAAGAATTTTCTCGAATTCTTGACCACTAACTCAAGGGAATATGTAATATAACATCACAATATGGTATAATCACAATAGTAATCTTTTCACCAAAAACAAATCACCCTACACATCAAATACAAATAGATGATATAGATATAGAATTCTCGAAAGTTTTCACAGACTAATTAAGAAATTTACGACAAAAAAATTCACAAAGAGCTATATATCTATACTAGAATCGGAAGAAATACAAAATGTATCACCACGTCAAACATCCAGACAATCAACTGTAAGACACGAAATAGATGTTTTCTCAAAGTTTCTAGATAAATTACGTGAAAATTTCGACAGCAATGAAAATTCACAAAACGTCAATTACGATCTACAACAAATCTTAGCATGCTTCAAAATTGACTATTTCGATCACAACACTGATTTTATAACACAATAAAGAAAAAGTTGTAGACCACAAAGCTCAGACGACGAATCTATATTAGTAGAAGAAACAGCATGTTTGGGACCCTGATTGGTCTCATCCATCGTTCATTAAATTACCAACTGGATATTTCAGGCGCAGCAATTACAACTATCTCCGTTAACAGAGAAAATGTTAAAATAACTTCACTTACTATCGATGCAACACCTTTAAACTATAATACAATAATCACGGATGGAACAGGAAATAATAGCCAAAAAAAACAATAGAAAGATTTTTTCAGACCATAATTAGACTTTCTTTGCAAATAATAATATAGCAAAACCTCCCTATAAAAGCAATCAAAGTCAATCAGAAGCACAAAACTACAAACAAAAATTACAACAACAAGTTTCCCGCTCAGTTTTTTTCAAGGATCAACAACGAGATACAGTCGGTCATAGCAAAAAATATCCATTTTTTGTTTTCAACAAAAAAAATACAACAAATAGGCATTTTACAAGAAACAAACCTCATTATTCAGAAGGTGAAGTTATTTTAACCAAAACCAGCGACAATTTTCTACAAACAATCAGAACATTAACTGGAATATTGATCAACCAGATCCTATCTTTCTACCAGATCTTTTTGAACCATACACATGAATTGAACAAACACCACAATCAAAAAAACTTTTCCTCCAAGACAAAACTCAGCATCATACATCAAAAAAAATTTCACTCCCAAAATCCAATGAAAACACAAAATTACCAAACAACACATATGCGAAATCAAATACCATTGCCATTTTGCTCACAGGAAGATAAAAACACAAAGACTCAACTTACAAATTTTTCTCAAATGCCAAATACCGCAGAATTGCTTCAAATGACTATGAATCCAAACTTTATGGGTGGATCGTCCATATCTTCAAATAATTCACTGATTGTAATCACAGGAACAGATCCTGAATACTCAGTAGAACATTATTCAAATGCAGTCACAGCAAATTTTTTTCTCAAAAG